>NC_045671.1:72680705-73013812 GCF_009829145.1 Chiroxiphia lanceolata
TTGACAAACAGCTGCATTCGAAAGCAATTATAATGTTCATACATAGTTTCTCTGCCCACACACTGGTCTGTCATGTGGAGATGATCCATGTGCATTCCCAATACAGCCATTTGCACAAGGGTTTTTTAATTAATTTAGGTGTTTAAGATGCTGTAAAGAAAACTGCAAATCATCAACTGCAGTCTGTGTGGATCATAGATTGGTAGCTATTAGTATATTTGACATAGAATGCTTGTCTTAATTTTGATAGGTACATGTTCCTTTCAGGATTTAAATTCTACTTTTCCAGGTCACGTCTTGAATCCAAAAGGTGATTTCTGTTTTTTTTGTTTAGTAGTTCAGTGCAGCTGACTGTAAGCTGCATGGTGCTGCAGAAATGACTTGCAGACTGTTTTGATCTCCAGGAAAGATTCGTTGAGGCTCAGAGGAACAAAAATAGTTTTTAAAATGACTTCTGAGTTAAAAACATGCATGTCTTTCTCAGTATGTGTGTACGTCATCTTTCTGTTAAATCATGTAAATCTCAGATCAAATGTGCATGTAATAACATTATTAAAAAATCCACAAACAGACCAAAACTTTATTTTTAGTAGCATTAAAAATGTTTGCTGAATACAGAGCAGATGTCCAGCATCATGCTTAGTGATATAAGGGTGTGAGAGAAGTAGAGGCAGGAGAAAGTTCAGGGAGTCCCTTACTCACTCCATAATATAAAATTTGCTTTTTCCAGAGGAAACCACTGTGGAAGGGATGTTCAGACTTCAATGTAGTCAGTGTTAAGTGCTAGTCTGGCTGGTATACATATTGTCAAAAAAATACTCTTAAAATTGTTATCCTGTTACATTATGTAGAAGTACTTGCAGACTTCTTATATGAGGAAGAATTTTTTTACCTCCATAATCTTTGGAATCTTTGTTATTTAGAGATTTAAAATTGCATGGTAATCTATGGAGAAATGTTAATGATGCTTGAAAGTTATCAGACTCCCAGAGATAATCTTTTATGCATGATATTATATTTTTTTCCAGGAGAAAGAAAACTGTTTTTTTCAAGTCTTCACAGTTTGAAGCAAGCTGCAATGTAGAAAATAAATTGAATCTTATTAGGTGGGATACACTGCTGTTACAGGTTTTGATAAACTCTGATAGATCTAAAAATTATTAGAGATCTAGGCATTTAGACTGTTTAGGCTATAGGGATTTCTTTAACTTTTTTTTGCTATAATCTGTTAGCTTAAAGGAATCTTGTAATACAAGCATTTTCTAAACCTGTAATTTCTACCAATTTGGATAAACTTTACTGAGTAGGGGAGAAATTCCAAAGGTGTCTCTGCTCCTCCTTCACCATAGACTGTCTTAACTTTTTTTGAGGTTCAATGGAAGACCCTGAGTTTCATGCTCTCCCTACTCTCCACCTGCTGAAATGAGGGTCTGGTTGATACTTGTCACTGGATGATGTCTCTTCAACTTAATCCTGAATTATTATGTTGCACAACAAAAGACATGTTCTTTTATATTTTGAGTAAACCTCAGGTATCTCTGGGAGTACTAGCTGAGAATCCTGTACTACTCCTTTCTAAGAATTGCCAAATCCTCTTGGAGTGTAATGGCTTTGGAATAGCTGGAAGCACTGGAAAAAAAATAATCTTTTGTGGCACAGGTGTTAGGGGAAAGAGAAAGAGTAATTTCAGAACACAAAACAGCTACTCTGTCAATGGGAAGATATAAAAGAAGCAATCATAGAATGCTTTGGGTTGGAAGGGACCATAAGGATCATTTAGTTCCAACCCCTCCACAATGGGCAGAGATTCCACCCACTAGATAGGTTGCTCAGGGCCTCATCCAGCCTGACCTTGAACACTCCTAAGTATGAGGCATCCACAACTTCTGTGGGCAGCCTGTTCAGTGCCTCGTTACTCTTTGAGTAAAGAATTTCTGCCTAACATCTAGTCTCAGTCTCTCCTCCTTTGCTTTAAAATTGTTTGCCCTTGCCCTATCACTTTTTGCCTATGTAAAAAGTCACTCTCCCTCTTTTTTATAAGACCCCTTCAGGTAGTGAAAGGCCACAATGAGGTCTCCCCAGAGCCTTCTCTTCTCTTCCTGGAGGCTGAACAACCCCAGTCCTTTCAGCCTGTTGTTGTAGGAGAGGTGCTTCTCATATTTGTGTCCCTCCTCTGGACCCACTTCAACAGGTTCCTGTGTGTTCTGTGCTGAGGACCCCAGACTTGGACACAGTGCTCCAAGTGGGGTCTCATAAGGGCAGAGTAGAGGGTCAGAAATCCCATCCTTGACCTGCTGGCCACTTCTCTTTTGATGCAGCCCAGGGTGCAGTTGATCTTCTGGGCTGTGAGTGCATATTGCCAGCTTATGTCCAGCTTCTCAGCCATGAGAACCCCCAAGTCTTTCCTTGCAGGGCTGCTCTCAGTGACTTCTCCAGAATGCGTTCCTATCTGGGGTTGCCCTGACCCAGGTGCACCACCTTACACCTGGACTTGATAAGCTTCATTAGGTTCTTGTAGGCCCACTTCTCAAGTTTGTCCAGGTCTCTCTGGATGGCATCCCTTCCTTCTGTTGTGTCAGCTGCACTGCTCTTGATCTCACAGGCTGTGTCACTGATGAAGATATTAAAGGGAACTGGTCCTGAGACGGAGCCTTGAGGGACACCAGTTGTTGCTGGCCTCCACGTGGACATAGAGCCATGGACCACAACTCTCTGGCTGCATCCAGCCAGCCAATTCCTTATCCATGGAATAGTTGATGCCTTAAATCCATGTGTCACCAGTTTGGAGATAAGGATGTCACATGGGACTGCATCAAAAGCCTTTACAGAAGTCTAGGTTAGATGATGTCTCTTGGTCTCCCCTTGTCAATCGTTGCTGTCACTCCATTGAAGGCCACTAGGTTGTTCAGCAGTTCTACTTGACTCTGCTTTGGAAAAAAAAAAAGAAAACAGCGATTCTGGTTAAATACGCTTTACCCAAGGGTTCTGCACATTTTGTCTGAATAAAAAGATTCCAGATGTTTTGTCTGGGATCCAGTCCTTGGCTCTTGAATGGCAGCATTTTCACAGAATCATGAGCACTTCAACAGTTTGCTAATTCTTTCTGGGATTGTTGACCTGTAGAATATGTCCTCAGTCTCTGGCGTAAGTAGCCCTTTATTTTCTCATACTTTGATGTTTTCAAATACAAAACCAGTTGATCTTCTGATTATGTATATAGTTTTGGTGAAACAGCACTGTGACCTTCATAAAGTGGATCTGTTTTGTTGTCACTTGTGGGGGTAGCAGGGAGAGGTATACCATTTGTCATGCTGCTGTGGAAGGGTTGTGAATAATGCTCAAGGGGAAGAAAGCCTAAAGGCATGCTGAAAGTGAGAGCAGTACAGGCAGTGTCAGGAATGCAGCAAATGATTCTCTTCAATCAGGAAGAACTCGAGGGAACAAACTTTTTCAAGTTCCCTGGGTATCTTTATTTGTTTTGTAATAGTTTTTCTCCTCCCTTTTTTTGGCTTATTGTTGTTTCCAAGGGCTTGGTTTGTAGGTCATCGTGAAAACTGGTTATGCTCAAAACGTGTTTGTAAGAGATGTTTGCAGGTGTAATGAACTGGATGTCTACAACCACTGCATGTGTTTTTCTCTCTTAGCACCAAGGTGTTGGCCGGCCAAGTGTATACCATGCAGTGGTGGTCATATTTCTGGAATTCTTTGCCTGGGGACTCTTGACAACTCCAATGCTAACAGTAAGTATCATTCATCAACTGTTATCTTGGCAGTAATGACAAATGTTAGTTTCCTAATTCCTAGGGGTTTGGGTTTTAATTTGTTTTGCCTATCTCATTACCTGAATTCCAGAAGTCTTAGCATTCAACACTGTGCAGTAGTTAATATACTACAGCTGAGATCTGGACTGCTGAAAGACTGAAAGGTAGTAGAAAATAAATCAGCAATATGCTGTACTGCTCTTTTACTTGCCTTTTAGAGTAACATCAGTTTAGTTCATTGATGGAAGTATCTCTGGAAATTCTGCTTTTTTAAGACTTCATAGTTCAATTCATCTTCCAGTTCTGACAATTGATTAAACTGTGTTCACTGTTGTGGTCTGGCTGTGTTACCAGCAAGTAACTGAAAGTAAAATGTAAAGGCATTCATGGAAGTTAAGGATTTCATAAGTATTTACTCTGTTCTGGAATTACGTTGTTTGCCAGATAAACACATAATTTGTGTTTGGTGATAGGATATGAACCGTTTCATCTGAAGACATGGATCTCATTCATTGAAATTGGGCCTGCCAGAGAGAAGCCATCAAAAGTCTGTTAGTCCAGGTTTTCATCAGTTAATATCTGAGAGCACTTTGAACACATGACGAGCAAAGTTTTGTGGGATTGAAAGAGTTAATTATTTTTCTTCCCCAAACTTCAAATAAAATAATCTGCATAACTCTTGAAGTGTGTTTGTCTAACCTTCCTAGAGCCAATCACTGAACATAGCTTGATAATAAAAAAGTCCATATAAAACAGTTAACCCATTTCTGTAAAGCAGGTGTCTCATTAATGACCATCCTGTCATGATGTCCTGCCAGTGTCAAAAATATGGGCAAGCTTACTGGGTGGTCTTTTTTATTTTTTTCCTTTGCATTTTTTCTTAACCAAAGTGCTCGACTTCAACTTGCCCAAGCCTGACACTTCTTATTTTCTCCAGGTCATTGTCAACATTCAATCTTATTAAAATGTTACGTATTATGAAAATAAATTGCATGTATGCTACAATAGCTGAGATTATTTAAAGTTAATTTTTTAAATTGCTTTTTCACTTCTTTTGGCATCTGTCAGCAAAGCTGTACTGTTTTTTACATGACACTGTATTTGGAGAAGAAAAGATTTAAAGTGTTTGTAAAGCGCACAAAGGCTCTTTTGGTCACAGACTGCCCAAAGCTTACTGACATGTTCTGTCTTCAGTATGATTTTTTTTTTTTAATATGTATCGTTGGTAGAACTTGAGTAAAGCAGTTCCCTCTACCAGCTTGTCAACCTGCATTTCTCTAATCTATAAAGTTACAGAAATTAATCTCAAAAACTTGAACCAGTATCAGCAGTGGTTCCCTCCCAGGAAAAAACCCCGGAAAACACTTCACAGAAAGACAATTAGATTAGGAAACTCTGAGTTTCCTGCTCTCTTTTTTTTTTAGCTTAGAAGACATCTGCTTTTGGATCTCTAATTTGAACCCTAACTTTTTTCTTCCATTCATATAATCAGATCTGTGATCTTAACAGGTGAAAAATTGTTTTAAATATCTAACCAAATGATGACACCAGAAGGGAAAAGGGGTATAAATGAGAAGAATTATCTGACCAGTAGTTAATATAAGAACCACCACCTTTATTAAATGTATGATTTGAGAATCCCAGTCATCCTTGAAAAACGTTGCTGACACTTTTCAGTGACACTGCAGTATTCTGTTTCTTCAGGCTAATGGCTTTCTCAGTATGCATATAAATAATTTTTGTAGTTGGCGGCACTTACCTCTAAATAAAGAGCAAATGAATTTGAATTTTGTCTGCCTACTTGCTTTGATCACTTCAATAACTTTTTTTAATCGACCCTGTAGCACCTGTGAGGCCCCTTAACTCTCTTGCATATTTATGGTAAATCTGTTTAGCGTAGATTAACGTTCTTGCCCTTGAATTAAGACTGCTGGTAAAGCACCTTAAATGAATTTATAGCTGTATTTAAACACTCAGAACTCTTGCTAGTATTTATAAGTATCTACTTGTTCATCAGTTGTGAATATGTAACTCTTTTTTCTCATCAGTGTAAGTTAGACAAATCTCATTTTCACTCCTAAGTATTGACAATGTTTGAGTCAACCTTTTGAAGGAATTAGCTATATCAAAAATTTTGTAGTTTTTACTGCACAGAGATGCTTTTTGCTCACATTGATCCTCTTATTTTAATATTTTCTTACGAAGACAAATAGGAAGTATAAGATAATTTTTTCTGGGACTTTTTTTTTTTTTTAGTTTTTAGTTTGGGATAAGATAAAAGTTCACATAGAGCTATCCTGTTTTACAAATCAAATTTAATCTTGGAATCAACTTTATTCTGTCTCTCCTGATTCAAATAATGTTTTTTTTTTCCTGTCAGGTCCTACATGAAACATTTCCCCATCATACATTTTTAATGAATGGTCTTATTCAAGGTTTTAAGGTAAGATCTTTTTAAAACCTTTGACCTAAATATTGTGTGTGTTCTTGTATTTTACTTGTCTCACCTGAATTCTCCATAAGAACTTACAAAACAAAACAAACTTACAAAATGGCTTTCTCAGTATGCATATAAATAATTTTTGTAGTTGGAGGCACTTACCTTATAAGGATTTGGCAGAACAGGGATTTAGTGCAGTAGTCTGTACACTTATGTTAAGATTGAGAGTGACTATATTAGAATAACAGAGGTAAACTAAAGTTAACTGGAGTTGACTTCCAGTGTACAGAACCATGCATTTACTGAGGTTTGGACTTACAGCAGAGTTGGATTGATGAGTGAACAAAATACTAATTTGGAGGAAAATGTTCTTCTAAGCTAACAAATGTTAGCTAAAATGTTCTTCTGCAGTTAACAAACTTAAGAAATCCTTCACTTATTTTAATTCTGTGTAACACTGAACAGATTTGAGATGAAGGCCTAGACTCTATGAAATGCTGAAAAACCTAGTATTTGATCCTTCATCATTGATTCTGTACATCGAACTCTCACCTTTGCCAGTGGAATATCATAATGGTGTCCCATAATCTCAAGTTGCCAAGCTTGCTCAAGTGATCCTTGTAGTTCTTGCAGTGTACAGATGTACTGTACACGATGAATACTTGATATAAAGCCATAAATGTTATCTTAAATTTGTTTCAGAGGACAGTTAATGTTACCCAAAACTCTCTTAGAACAGTCCAAAAGACCCTTCAGTTAGAGAGGAACTTGGGTTTGAAATCTAGCACGAAGTCTCTTGATAGAAGCGTGGAACTAGACTGTATTTTGGAGATTTTAAAGAAGGTTTTTCGATCTGTGATACTCCTATATTGAATTAAATGCATCTAGAAAAAACGTATGCTGTTTCTTTTTTTTTTTTTTTTTTAAATTCACTGGGGTTTAATAGATCTGAAACATAAAACATCAGAATCATGGAAAAGTAGGTTGTAGAAAAAATTGTGTACATTTTCGATTATCAACAACTTTGTGTTTAATTTCAAATCAGTTTTAAATTTTAGTCCTTCCTTATATGGTGGTTAAAGTGGGCCTTGGAAATGTATATATAGACATATTAATTGTTTTTCTTCTGTCCCAGGGTTTTTTGTCCTTTCTCAGTGCTCCTCTAATAGGTGCTCTCTCGGATGCATGGGGAAGGAAATCTTTTCTTCTGCTTACAGTTTTCTTCACCTGTGTCCCAATTCCACTGATGCGAATAAGCCCATGGTAAGTGGTACAGACTTGTCAGTAGAGCAGATATTCAGTCAGAGGAGTAGTTTGGATAGATGGGAAAGGGGCAATAAGACAGGAAAGTAACTTTCTTTTCAAGACACGACTGCATTATTCTGGAACTTTTCTGTTTAAGAGATGTTAAAACTGAGTATCTTAGAAGTGGAAATAATGAAATGTGATTAAGTAACTGTATTCACACAAGTAAAACAGTACTTGAAAGGATTTGATAGTCCTGTCTAACTCAGTTTTAAGCTCAGCTGCCAGTTTTTTCCCCTTGATGACTGACAGTAATAAACATGTTTTCAAAGCTAAATGAACCTTAGCATTGATTTGCCACAGAAAAGTATAATTGCTGCAAATGAGATCTTCTATCTCTTTGGTTAGGACTTTGTTTCAAAGTCAATAACCCTCAGTTAAAACTTCAGTTTCATTTACATTAATTGTGAAACTTGTGAGATTACAAAAGAACTTCATGCACATGGAATGCATTCAGAGTTCAGCTTCCACAGCATTTTATGATAGTTTATTCCTTAACTGACTGAGAAAATTAGTTCTAAAATAGTTTGTTTTTCTGAACTTAAACTTGAGAGTGTAAAAATCCCTTTGTGTCCTACAGGGGCCACTTCTTTTAGGCTGATGTAAACGGGGGAACATAAAAAATTGAGATGCTGTTTTCCAATGTTTAAGTGAGATTGCACAAACATTCATCTCCACGAAAGCTCTATTTTAGTTCTCGAGGAACATTTCTCTTAAGCTTAAATACAAACTTGCTTATTAGTAAGATAAAAAGCAAGAAATCTTAGCTCAAACTTTCTGATTGTTGCTCTTAAATTTTTAGGTGGTACTTCGCAATGATTTCGGTATCTGGAATCTTTTCTGTTACCTTTTCTGTAATATTTGCCTACGTAGCTGATGTAACACAAGAACATGAAAGAACTACAGCCTATGGACTGGTAAGATATGAAAAAAGGGTCAGATTTTGACCTCCCTGTTGAATTGGTTTGATGCACAGATTGTTTTCTAGTTGTGATGGTTTGAGACCCCTCAAAAATCCAATTTCCAAGTTCAAGCCCCCCTCCCACAATTTGCTTCAGTGTGAGAGGTTTTTCAGACAAAACACAGCTACTCAGCATTGGGGGAAGGGGAAATACTTACAAGGTTTATTTACATACATTTATATAGGTAACAACTATCTCTTCTGCGATGCAATAATATATTTACATTAGATTAGATTTCTCTTTTTCTTCAACAAGAGTCCAGGAAGAAAAGAGAAAAGTCGTTTTCATAGAATCATAGAATCAGATGGGTTGGAAAGGACCTCTGAGATCATCAAGTCCAACCCTTGATCCACTACCACCACAGTTCCCAGACCATGGCACTAAGTGCCACGTCCAGCCTCATCTTAAAAACCTCCAGTGATGGAGAATCCACCCCTTCCCTTGGCAGCCCATTCCAATGGCTGATCACCCTCTCTGGAAAGAATTTCTTTCTAATATCCAACCTAAACCTCCCCTGACACAGCTCAGGGCCGTGCCTTCTTGTCCTACTGCTGATTGCTTGGGAGAAGAGACCAACCCCCACCTGGCTCCCCTCTCCTGTCAGGGAGTTGTAGAGAGTGAGGAGGTCTCCCCTGAGCCTCCTCAAGGCTAAACAACCCCAGCTCCCTCAGCCTCTCCTCAGAGGACTTGTGTTCAAGTCCCTTTCCCAGCCTCGTTGCCCTTCTCTGCACCTGCTCCAGCACCTCAACATCTTTCCTGAACTGAGGGACCCAGAACTGGACACAGTACTCCAGGTGAGGCCTCACCAGTGCTGAGTCCAGGGGCAGAATCACTTCCTTGGTCCTGCTGGCCACTTGCTTGTCACTTTTCAGGTCACAGTTCCTTTAAATTAATTTCTGTGGTATTAGTTAGTGTTTTTTATTTTTAAGGCAGCAGGTTTGAGTATTGCAGTCAGAATTTTTCTCTTCTTGCTTTGTGAAAATCCCAACCCCTCGAGCCCGAGCCTTCAGGGGACTGCCTTAGAGACTTTCACTCCTCCTCCTCTCCGGTGCTGCTGCATTTTGGAACTCCCTTCAAATGGAAGCCCATCTCTCTTTCCAAAAGAGGGTCTCTGAAAGAGGTTTTGGGGAGATTTAATTCAATCTTACCCCCAAAACCGTCTCTGCTAAGTTTTCTCTGCTCTGTTGCCAGCTCTCCCTCCCTGCAGGAACATCTCTGCGTCTCAGCCGGCTCTGTGCCGTCTCTGCCGCTTGTTATCTCTTGGCTCTCAGCCACAGCTCTCCACTCAGCGCTGCCTCTGCTGCCGCTTTTCCATCTTCTGCTGCCCACTCGCAGCAAGGAAATGTCCTCCAGTTCTTAGCTACAGTACTTGGCCCAGTTCAATACTGTTCCAAGCTCCTGCAGCCCCCAGCCAGGGGGGCTGGGGACTTTGGCCCCCAGCGGGGCTCACTGGCCTCTCTCTCCTCATGGCTCAGACCGTGGCTGCCTCCTTTTCAACTACCTCAACTTCCTTCTCTTCCACCTGTGCCATGTGTTGATTTTTACAGTAGCGAAATGTAGCTTTTGATTGGCCCTGGCACACCAGGAACACCACCCCCCGGGGTTAACCACTTTTCTAACTCCAGGGGAAAACACTTCTTATCCCAGGACACTGGTTAATGTGAAACAGTTGGTAAAGGAATGAACCATGCCTCAAGACACAGAGTTCAGGCAATGAACAGCGTGCTGGGCACTCATAGGAACACCATAACAATTTGACAGCTTCACCTGCAGAGAGGGCATGTGTAACAACACGTCTTAACTTCCACAAGCAAAACATGCAGTGCTGTTAAAGGCAGTGCAGGTTATTTAATACTTCATCCAGCAATACCTTTATCATATGGAAATTGCACTTTTAGTTCATATGACTTGTTTTTAATGTAGAATGTCTTTTTTCTATAGTCAAAACAGGTAGGAAGGATGAAAAGGCATAATGCAGCATTCGTAGTAACTTAGTCATGACCTTTCTTAATTAGCAAAAGATGAGGAAAATGGTTCAGTTAGTACAAACTAGTCCTTTCAGTAATATAATTCCTGCTTAGTTTGCTTTCCTAGTATTTATATTGATTTAAGGTTTGGAGATCTGTTGGTAGATGCACTTAGCCTTGGAACATTTTTTATCCCTTTATCTTCTGTGCATCTGTTTTCACTATGCAGATATTCATTGAATTCATTTTTGGCTGATTATATGCTACTTTGGGCTATTAAGGGTTCCCTTTATTTTTAGCCTTATGAATGTATGATTACTGAGATGGTCATTTAGCAGTTAAGAAAATAAAGGACTTAGTTCTCTTGGGCTTGTGTGTGTTGTTACAGCAGAGCACAAAACAGATTTAAAAGTTCTGAAATTCTGACATTATTTCTGCTATATATAAAGAGGGCCATAGGTATATTTGAAGCATTCAAGCAGTTTTTCTTGACAGAAACAACTTTATCTAAAATTCTATGAAGTGATAGACAAAAGTGCAGTTGTTTTAACGAGGTCTGTTTCTGTTTGTTGTACCTTTTCCTTATTTTTTTTCCCCCTAAATTGGTATAAACCTAAATTTCTAGCTTGTGTTCTTATTCTGTAAATAGTTATGGTTTAATTTTGGGGACTGTAAAAGAGCAACAAAAAACCAAACCAGCTGCTATTTAACCTTTTTCTGGTTATTTTTATAGTGCAGTTTAGTTACAACACTTGATTTTTCATCATATTTTGCTGTATGTGAATATAGTATGTGATCTGTTAGTAGCTGCATGTCACTACTGCACAGTATGATACAACACAGTCTTGTTGAAGTTGTTGTCAGAACTGTTGTCATAGCTAATGATTTCCTAGTTTGCTGTGCTATCCAGTGGTAACTACATATTTAAAATGCAAACTGTTAACAAAGGCATTATGTATTATGTTTCTCTGTGTATTACCTGGGAGTGCTGACAGCCAGGTTCACTTAGGCAGGCATTTAAATGTGCTGACAGCTTTTTCAGTCACATCGCTTCAAATTCATAAGTAGGAAACAAAAAATGATTTTAGTCTATTTGAAAGTAAGAGCCATTTTCTTTTGAGCCAAACCCTCTCTTTGACTGCAAATCCTGTCTGGTGTGGTGTGCTGTTGAGGAGGTTGGACCCATACTTACTGTCATAAGTGGTGGGTGTTATTTTTCTGGGGTTTTGTTTGTTTGGTGTTTTTTGTTTTGTTTTGTTTTTAAAACTTGGATTTTTACCAGTGTGGTTTTTTTTTTTTTTAAAACCTTGGCAAGGAGTGGTGGTGTCAATGAGCTTGTGAACTGCTCTTTTGCACAGGTATCTGCCACTTTTGCAGCAAGTTTGGTGACTAGTCCTGCCATTGGAGCATACCTGTCTGCCAGCTATGGAGACAGCCTTGTTGTACTAATGGCCACGTTGGTGGCAGCTGTGGACATCTGCTTCATCCTGCTAGCTGTACCAGAATCTCTGCCAGAAAAAATGAGACCTGCTTCATGGGGATCTTCTATATCGTGGGAGCAGGCAGATCCTTTTGCAGTAAGATGCGCTTCAATAAGTAATTATTGAATATTTGATGATTAATAAAGAGTACTTATTAATTGCATTTTGTAATGGTGAGAAATCTTTAATCTCGGTAGCTTGACTACTCAGTATACAATAATCTTGCTTCTCTGTTCTTGCCCAAAAAATCTAGATGCATTTAAAAACCAAAATCAAGCCAAACTTTGTGGATTAAATAATTTTTTATTTGAAAATAATGTTTCATGTGAAAGCCCAAGGGAGAGTGCTGTAGTTTTGTCACTTATGTACTCTGTTTTATTGTAAGAGAAATGCTTAATTCTTACACCACAAAAGTTGATATTTTAAGATTTTCCAGATTCACTTTATGTTTGTGCTTTTGTCAGTATCTCTCCTGATTTCCAGTTTTGGTTAAATGTGATTTCTTTCTAATACAGAATGGATCTACAAAGCCTGATTTTTCTACAGGCTTATACAGAAAAGGCTAAAACTTGTTGTCCAATCTTTGTAGTAACTTGTTCATTTATTCAACTTGTGTTTGTGTTACACCTTGATTTCTTAAAAGAGGAAAGAGTGATTGTTCTTCATGAGATGCATCCTGCTGGGAGCTGGTTGTGAATATTGAGAGATGAATGGCATGCTTGAAAGACTGCAGTTACAGAATTTCTTCTCCACAATGTGTTTGTTCCTCAAATTAATTATTATCATGGGTAAACAAGTAAAAGAACTGTACAAGGAAAAAATGCTCTAATAGTTTTTGAAAAGAAACAGTTGTAAAGAGGCTATATTATTTGCTAACATCTTTCAAAACAGATTATTATGGAGATCGATTAGAAGATGTACATTTCCCTAAATAGTATATGATGCTGTTTTCAGGGAATAATTGTAAATTTGGCACTGAACAATAGCTTCAAAAATCTAGTGGAAGCTTTGCAGAAGAATCAGTTACCACAAACTTTATTTAATGAGGTTGTTTTTAACTTGACATTCACCTTAACAGTTTCCATGTGTGTTTTTTTTTGGGTTTTTTTTTTTTTTTTTTGGTACAGTAAAATGGATGGGTAAATGCATGGGTAAAAATGGAATTAAAAAAAATTTACTTTCTGCTTGTTTTATGCTTTCCTTAGACTTTGTATAAATGTTGCAATCCTTGCTTTGTTACTTTTTTTTACAGTCTCTGAAAAAGGTTAGAAAAGATTCTGCGGTTCTCCCGATCTGCATTACAGTGTTTCTCTCCTATCTGCCCGAGGCTGGCCAGTATTCCAGTTTTTTTCTGTACTTGAGACAGGTAAATGTTGGTGTCTTCACATCTTAATAAGGATGTTTAAATAAGTATTGCCTGAGACTTGTCTCTTGTTGAAGACTTTTCTCAGAAACCTACTTTCTGGCAAAATACAGCTTTAAAACTGCAGGCAGGGTACTTTGCTAAGCAAAGAACTGAATAACACTTGACTCCCGATGATAAACCCTACAATAGCTTAAACATGTGTTAACCTTAAGCAGACCTTTGTTCCCATTCAGTGCAGCAGTTTCTGGGTCTTGAGGCGAGATCATGCCTTGTGAAGAGCTGTTGTGTTTATGGGAGGGAGAGAGAGCTCTAGTTTCGGGATACATGACTTCCTCTGTGTCCTATTTTAAGGCATTTTTTTTATTTCTATGGTTTTCTTGGCAAGCAGTCAAGGATTATTCTCGAAAGTGGACACTTCCTGTATGGATTTAGAGTATAAGCAGGGATCAGTGTTTTCTTTGAATAAGATATCTCTCTGCTAGTGATTGTCCTGGGTTGTGTTTGGCATTTGTTTTTTATGCATTTTCTACTTCTCTGCAGATTATAGGTTTTGGATCTGCCAGCATTGCAGCATTTATAGCTGTGGTAGGCATTTTGTCCATAATAGCTCAGGTAAGCTTTGTTCTTTACAGTGCTTTATTAACCAGTAGAAACAACGTTCAGGCAGACACTTCTTTAAGCTTGTCTATAAAATTTTTACATGCTCTAATGTGCCAGTGTATCTTGCACTCAATAAAGGTTATATTCATTATATATTACGTGTAAAATTCCTTCCTTTTATGAGCTTTTGTTAGAAACAAAATGAAACCAAAATTTGCTAACCTTGGATCAGTAAATTCACTGGAAATCTGACTTAAAGTTATTTAAATGATGCAGGAAGTTGGTTACTTAATACAAGGCTTTCTGAAAGGGAAATGTGTTATTTTAAGCAAAAGTCATGCTACTTGCAGCTATTCAATTAGCTCATCTTATCAAACTTGCATACAAACAATGCCAATATTGGCCTGGTCTGTCCAGAGTTACTTAAGCTGAGCTTGGAGCTGAGGTATGGTTGCTGTCATACAGCAAGTTGGTTTTTGAACAGGTCCTTTGGATCTTTTGAAAATCAGAGTTTTTATATGATCTTTGGTATCTTAATGGATACAGTCTATCTTCCTGTTGTGATAACAAGAAGAGGAATGGCACATGCAGCATGTTGTAACCTTGCTGCCATCTTTAGCAGAGTGAAGGTCTTACTGTTTTGATGTAAACAACACATTCATCAGTGTTTACCAGTTTTACTGGTGTCAGTTGTGGCCTTCGTTATCAATTCAAGTCATTATATTAATCCTTGGTTTGTGGTTTGTTCTGGTGCTGTTACTTGCACTGACATTTGCCAGTCATACTTTATGTGGATGGGTGTTTTTGTTAAAAATCTCTCAAATGGCTGCCCTTCTGGCTTACAATTTTCGGTGTTAAAATGGGGAAGCTCTATATATTTTTGAACTCTTTGAAGAGTGCAGCTTGTTGAAATAATCTTTGCTTCATAAATTTGTGTTGGCATGTTGGATATATCCAGAAAGAACTGAACACATGCAGATAGAATTATTGTGGTTTTGCTGTTTAGCATTCCAACTTGCTTTGTCTAAGAGTGAGAATCAAGAAAGTGAGGAAGAGAAACAAGACAAGAGAGGAAGTGTGCTCTTCTCTCAAGTCCTTCTGGTTCCCCTTCTCTGTCTTTTTACTGATGCATTGCTGAGTTTCTCATGTTAAATTAAAATGTGTGCTCCGTTAACTGAGTCAAGTTGTCCATATGGACTTGCTTTACTGGGAACAGACAGCTTCTTGCCATGCTGTTGTACCTGAATTGAGACCTCCTTCCCCCTCAGCAGTAACACTTGCAACAGATGAGAAACACTGTTCTTCCCTTAGGAATAGCTTCCATGGGTGAATCAAAAGGTCGTATCAGCGCTGTAAAGAGTCAGCAGAAAATACAGTTAGGAATTGGCCTTGGCCAGATTTCAGTGCATGTGATGAACTTGAGAAAGCAGCAGGATTTATTTCCTTGTTAGTTTTAGCTGTAAATTTGTATAATAATTCACCTGACCTAAAAAGTTTATTTTTTTTTCTGAGCTAACAGTCTTTTTTTCTTTACTTACTTTTCTTTACTTTTATCTTTTGTAGATATTGGTAAATTCAACTCATGTCCAGCCTCTACTGTCTTAACTTGGTACCAGCTTTATTTTATGGAGCTTTCTAGTATGTAATGAAGCAGGACTGTAGAGGTGGAAATGAAAGGCTGTTTACAGTAGAAATGGACACTGAGATCTAATATCCATAAAAAAGGCAATACATATACTTCTTGATGTCCTGAAGTAGAAACCCCTCTAGAGTTAAGAATATTTGTACATGATTATTGATATGACTCATCTGTGTTTTGGACTTAATACAAGGGAAATAAGAGCACAAATAGCATGAATTTTGTCACCAGTTGAAAGGTCTTCTGAATTACTTTGTGTAGCAGAAATTACTTTAACAATCTGACTTTTTAAAACAACTTTTGAGTGAACTGTTTTCTCTTGCAGACTGTGTTTCTCAGTATCTTGATGAGGTCTATAGGGAACAAAAACACAGTTCTCCTTGGCCTTGGCTTTCAGATCCTTCAGCTGGCTTGGTATGGTTTTGGATCTCAGTCTTGGTAAGTTCACATTTTCATAGGTACGTGCCTGTTAAGGAACAGAAAGTTTTTTTCCCCCAGAAATGCTACAATTTAATTCTGTTGTCCTGAGTATTTAAAAGTTCTGTGGACTAAGTGTTCTCATTTTCATTACACTACCAAAATTTGGTCTGTATTTTGCATATGTAGGAGTGATAGAATTTTCCATATATATGGTGTACTAACAGCCCTTTTGAAAAGGGAGTCTTTGCACCACTTTGGTTCACTGAGTGTTATATCTAAGAATGTGGTTAAAGCTTTTTTCTAAAAGCCAATTAGTAGCATGTTCTCTCTTGTCATTCCACTAGGTCCTGGACCTATTCTTTTTTCTGTTTTTCTAACGTGCCTTCTTTACTATAATTATATTTGGTCTTGGAAACTATCTAGAGCTTCTTTTGTAGGAGAAACTGTCTGTAAGTAAGGGCAACTAGAACCATAAGCTAGAACAGCTTCTTCTTTACCAAGTTTGTCCTGCTAACAGTGATGAATGCTGTTTCTTTATCAGAGCACTTCCTGTAAGTTATAGGAGCCTCACTGGGACACCCTGGGAAATTGTTTCTTTGTGCAGCATTTGGAGAGGGAAAGCTCACTTCACTCCCATTTCCCCTTTTTCTCTGTGTAATAGCTAGTGCAAAAGCAAATCAAGTAGCCTTCTGTTCTAATAAGTTCAGGATAATTCATGGGAGGGGAGCAGGAAGAGGGTTCTAACCAGATAATTTCCAGTCTTCAGGTATTTTAATAAGAGCATTTTGAAATAGCATTAATCTTTAAATAAGGATGCCTTTGTGGTCCTTTTGGGGTGTGGGGAGTAATTACAGTCTCATTTTTAATTCAAATTATGTGCTTAACACAGGATGATGTGGGCAGCAGGATCTATAGCAGCCATGTCAAGCATTACATTCCCAGCAATCAGTGCTCTGGTTTCACGAAATGCAGAGGCAGATCAGCAGGGTGAGTATTGAATGAATTCCTCTTTAGGCATCGTACAGCTTTTTCTGTCTAGAAAGCAGAAGAATTATCTAGGTGTACTTTCAGTTATCTTGGTGAGTAATATCTTTACTTGGTAGTAGTTGTGGAAGTCTGCCAAGCTATGTAGAGAGGAATTTTGCATTGCAAAGTACATAGTTCATGTCTGACCAGCTATTTTTTTAGCTTCCTTTAAAGGTACTACAAAACCAACAAAAATTTTTCTCTTTTTTTTTTCTTTCCTTTTTTATTAAAAGCAATGTTCTCTAAGTAGACAGTGAGGGTTACTGTAACAATATTGCCTTTTTAATAGAAACTAAAAGCACATTTTACCAGATTAAAATAAGTGTATGCAGGAAGCTTTATTCTTTATGGAAAAGTTGTCCCTATTTAATATAATACTTCGGATTTTCAAGGAATAAAAAAGGAAGCCAAAGTAACTAGTTGATCTGAGAAGACAGAAAATTTATTGATGTGAAGAGGAATGTACAGTCAGAAATAACTCCTCACTTAAAATAAAATAAAGTTGTCACTGGTGTATAATAACTAAATTTAGTGTTTTCTTAAAAAAATATCCTGTATATGTGCGTTGTAAGTATCAATCTTGCTTTAACATTGTACAACGTGAAGCTAGGTAAGTGCAGTTAGTATGAGTGGTACCAAGTAGGTGCTGTTCCAGGAGGCAGATTTCTGTTGAGTTTGAAAGGTGCAAAAGACAGTATTTACATGGATTTTTTTCAATTATTCCCCTCTCCCCCATTTTTTTTTTCTAATGGAGACATCTAGAAGCTTTTTGAAGACTTGTTTTCTGTTTGTATCAGGAAAGGAATAGTTCAGTTTAGCTGTCACAAGCCACTGAACCTTCATTTTACAGAGGGAACTGTTGTTAATAGCTCAGGCTTTCAGTGCTTCCAAGAGTGATGTTTTGCCACCTAGTGGCATGAAGATTTTAAACTTACATGTCAGCCTATGAAGTAAAAACTTGGATAGCTATCATTTTGGCATGTTTTCTGTGCTTCCATTTTACAAGTTACTGCCTTAAGAAGGCAGCAGATAACACAGAATATTAATATAGTAAAAAATAGCACTTTGTAGTATCTCAATATGTAAGATCATCAGAAAGGTTTTTGCAGCGTTGTCAAAATTGCTTAAGTTGAAACAGAAATACGCCTATAGCACTTTGATTAATCAAGCTTCTAAAACAATCCAGTGCAAAACTGCAGCCAGTCAAGTATTGTGAATTTACTGCCCTGAATAAGTTACGTGGTACTTAAATAAATCTTGGTCATGGTTTGTGCATATTTTGTCAGTCATGGTCCATAACAGGTAGATGCATTACTCTAAATTTCACTTGACAGTAAATTGAATGGGTACCACAGTTGAGCTCTGCTGTCATCATTGGAGGCTTTGGGTGAGGGTGGATGAGCTCTAATATAAAATAAAACCTGTACATAAATTTCATCTCTCTTATTGCTTCCAGTAGCCTACAAGTGACAGAACTGTGGTTATGCAGAGGATTATTTTAATCCAACAGAGTTGTCTTCAGTGTATTTCTTTAGATCTTGGAATATAGAAGTAATTATGAAATGAGCTTTTTTGGAACAGTTATTAGAATGCACTCAAAGCTCTTGGCTCTAAGTGTTTCTTTCTTGATTAAAAAAAATATAAAATCCTACTCCTTTTTTTTAAAACTCTGTAGGTGTTGTCCAAGGAATAATAACTGGAATAAGAGGACTGTGCAATGGCCTGGGACCAGCACTGTATGGCTTTATTTTCTTTCTCTTTCATGTGGAACTCAATGAGTTACTACCTGATCATACTTCTGGAAAAAAGGCAATGCAAGTTCCCAGTGACAAGGTAAGTTCAAAATTTGGTGTGCAGTTTGCAGCATATAACTCATGAGGGTAGGAATCTGTCTTTTCTGGTTGATTTAAAATCTTGGTATCTTATTCTTTAACTACTTAATTCTCACCTCTCAGCTTTATTAAACTGTTAAGATAGCTCATAATTTAAATCTGATAGTAAATATTTACATTTACAGTAGTAGCAGGAATGGTTTCAGTATTGTAACAGAATACTGTTACTTCTTTTGATGTAAAATGTAAAAAGAGTTGGAGTGAGGTTGTATCATTATAATTATCCACAGGAAGCCCTTACAAGCAAATACAGTCATGGGCTGTGTTTGGAGAGTGATAATAACACTTGGCAATGCAATGACCAAGGACTACTTTTCAAGGATTCTTACCCACAATACTGAAATATTCAAAAGCTTCTCAGATAAATTAGCAAATGAGGGTATTAATTTATGGAAGTTTCCTAAATATCTTTAAGTACTTGTGTGCATAGCACCTCTTGAAGATTTAAGTAATACCATTAATATGTTCTTTACATGTAGAGACCGTCAACTGAAAATTCAGGCCTCTGATTGTAACAGGAGTTGAAGGAAGGGAAATATCCTGTTACTGTATGCTTAACTGCAGCTACTTTCCTCCTTCATATTAGAGTGGCTTCCTACATTTCATTTGGTAGAGTAAAAGTAGACTGGTTTGACAAGTTTCATCTTCTGATTTTTATTTAATTGACTTGGATGCAGAAAGTTGTTTAAAAAAAAAGTGGATTGCTGACACTTCCTTTTGTAGAAGTTTGTCATCAAACTTGGCTGATTTAAAATTTGTCTTACAACCTTTCTGGTGTTTGTTTTTAATTGTGGTTATGAAATGTGGATAAATTGTGGTTTAAATTTTAAAGTAAACTGCATTGAAGCAGGAGAGAATAAGTCCAAATACCACATTATTGTACATGCCCACAGCCTTTCTCTGTGGTGAGAATGGTCTATAGTGCACAGCCTGCTGTTGCTTTCCTCACTCATGTATTAGTTTTTGGGGATGCTTGTTTCTTTGGATAACTTGATTCTAAAGTATGTCAACCATGGAAAAGTGAAGTTAAGAATCCATTGAGTATTTGTACTTCTGGATGTTGAAACCTTATTCTGCTAATCTTCAGAGAAGTCTCGCTGATTTAACAGGCATGTTGCCTGAAGTAAAAAGAAATTACAAAGAAGCATCAGTCAACATCTGTTTCATCTGCTGGGTAATCCTATTGTCAATTGGTAGTTTTGTGTGTTTCTGGTTTTTAGGTCAGTGTGGCAGATCGTGTGAGGAATTCACGGGTGTTGTAGGTGCAGAAAATTTGTGTTGCAATGCACATATGAACCTGTTTGCAAAAACTGCACAGTCACCATAAATACATTGCCCATGTAGCGGTGCAATTCATAATGCAGAACTCAATGTCTGAAGCTTCATGGAATTCTTTAATGTGCTTGTTTTGCCACAGAGAGCCATCGTTCCTGGTCCACCCTTCCTGGTTGGAGCGTGCATTGTTCTTCTGGCTTTCCTGGTCGCCTTATTCATTCCTGAGAACAGCAAAGCTAGCAGTACCAAAAAACACAGCAACAGCATTGGCAGCAGCCTGAGCAGCAACCCAGACCAAAGTAATGGAGAGGACATTGAACCATTGCTGCAAGATAGCAGTGTGTGAAGGCTGAACTTCTGAGGGGACTGTGGAACAAATTCACGCGCTGAATTGCAGCCCTGGGAGCTGGGTGGGAGGTACAGAGTGTCTGTGCTCTGAGGGGAAGGCAGCTGGGTACAGGAGAGAAGGTCACGTGCCATATGACACTTGAGGTCGATGTCATACTTGCAGGAGGGGTATTTTGGGATGGCAGGTCACAACTTGGTGTGATTCTACTCAGTATCGGACTGCAAACGCTGTGTCAAACTGTGGTGTTGGGTAGAAACCTGAACATGCAGAGACAATGGAATTTTTTTAACAGTTTGAATGTTCAATTCCCAAAGTTGCATCATAATGCAAAATAAATAGGTTTGAGCCAGAATAGTTTCTGCCACCACTATTAAAGTTGTGTTTTGCGTTTCTTATGCCTTTTGTCTGCATCTATGCCACATGTAGTCTTCATGGTATAGGAGGGACTGATCTCCATATAGTTCTGGTATCTGAAATAATGGTTATCAGTAGCATTTTCTAATATTACTTACTAACAAGAAGTCCAGTAGTTACCAGAAGGCAGTGATAAAACTGAGATGACAGAATTCTGAGTGTGTGTGATCACACATGACAATCGTTACCCATAAATGAGGATCATATGGAAGTCTTAAACCCACGTTCCAGAATACTCAGTTCTGAGCAGTTAAAGCAAATCCAGATGGCACCAGAGAGCCAGGTCACATTAATGCTTTACTTATAAAAAATAGGATTTTAATTTTAAAATGAGCAGTGTCAGAAAAACAGACACTCCTGACTTCTGAGTGGGAGCCAGAGTGGTTTACGTTGAGAAATATGTGTATTTATTGCATTTTGTCACTTTATCTGCCATATGAAGTAATCTTTCTTATTAATTCATTTCACCCCTGCCTTAACTGCTACTTAGGGTTCAGTTATTAATCATATTTAGCCTTCATATAACTGTCTTACCTGCTGAATATCATGGATATATTCATATCAAATTTCCTTTCTAAATGATGCTTTAAAGGAGTTATGGATGGCTACAAATATGCTAATTTTTAGAGACATTTTATGAAGAATACACAGATTTATATGAATTTTGCTGCAGTGTAAATGGACTATTAAACCCAACTTTAATGAAGTACTCCTGTGAATGTTTTATATGTATGCAATATATGTAGATATTTCTAAGGAGTTTCAAATTTTTACACATGAGGTGCTGTGTAGATCATGTATTTATAAATGTAATGAGGGTACAGACAGATATACAGTTTTTTAAAAGGATTGTGTATTGACTGGACAAATTTTAAAAAATATATATTTTGAAACTTGTTCCACATTGAGCACAGATAACAAACCTTTTGTACTATGTGGTTTGGTTTTTTAAGTTAATAAGCTTCTTAATGCATAATAAATCTACATTTTAAGCTTTCTAGGTTTCATAAGTGCGTGTTCTTCCAAGTTCACCGTTGTACCTTCGCTGCTTCAGAACAGAAGTGGGTTAATGCTGGTGCTGGGTGATAGTACCTGAGTTCCTGCTCTTTTGTGTTGTGTCTGTGTCATCAAGCCTGGTGAAAAGTGTGCTTTCCTTAGAAGTTCCTTTGATGTCTGACATGGTGTCCACTGGGGTAGAGAGGTGGAAAGAGTTAAAGGAAGTCAGTTAAACAAAACCAAGAGTAATTTCTGATCCGAACTACTATTCAGTGCTACTGAATCAAGATGCTTTTTCTGATAAGGCTTAGGTGTGTTTATGGTTTTGTTTGGGGTTGGTTTTTTTTTGTTTTTGTTTTGGTTTTGGTTTTGTTTTTTTAATTTCTTGGAGTTCAAGCCTGGGCTTTTATGCTGGATATTTTATTTTTGCTGCAGGGCAGACTGCAGTTTGGTACGTTTTGCATGATCCCAGTACAGAGTGTCTTAAACTTGATATGGAACTTAAGAGATCATACAGTATGTTAATGTTAAAAGTAGCAGGTGTCAAAATTAACGCTGCTAATAGTATTCCAGCAGTGGATCACATTTTCAGAGTAGAATCTCAGAGTCACAGAGTGGTTGGAGGCACCTTTAAAGGTCATGGAACAGGGACATCTTTCACTAGCGCAGGTTGCTCAAAGCCACCCTGTCCACCTGCCCCTGAACACTTCAAGGGATGGACCATCCACAACTTCCCTGGGCAACCTCTTACCACCTTTAAAATGAAATTTTTCTTCCTTATGTCCAATCTAAACTTACCCTTTTTGGTTCAAAACTGTTCCCCTTTGTCCTGTCACTACGTGCCCTGGTGAAATGCCTCCTCCTTTCTTACAAGCCCTCTTTATATATTGGAGGGTTCACCCAGTGTGCTAACAGAGCACATGATAAAGGTGAAAAAAAAAGTGAACTACAGATTAGATAGACAATTAAACCATATTTTTATTAGTGGTACAAAATATTTTGCTGTTCTCAGTAAAAAATTAATAAATAAGTGATGCTCTGGAATAACACTTCATTATTTTTGGAAATTTTGGTTTGACACTGTGGTACAGAGATTCAAAGATTTGATTCTATGTTCAGTTTATTTTGATACTTGATTTTAATGTCTGTCACTATTGAGAAAGATACCTCACAAAGATATATAGATCCAAATGGGAGAAGTGTGTTGCTAACTGTGCCCACTAAGTCAGGATGCTCGTTTTTCAATCCTGTCCTCTAGCTTTGCAAAGGTCTGTGTTAATATTCAGCTAATGTTTCCATCTTCCATCTTCAGTCAGTTGTTCTTGCAAACTAACTAAAGGTCTTGAATTTTTGTGTCATTAACAAATGGATTGGAAACCCACTAAAACTCTTCCTTTGGAAGATTTTTTTTTTTTCCCAACAGGTTAGGAAGTTACTTTCCCAGTTCAAGTTGTACAGAGATTTTATGGGTGACACCTTTACTTACGCCTCTTTTTGCAACAAAGTTGCACGACGAGGGAAACATTTTCAAACCTGTTTTCAAAATGCGCCCTCCGTGCAACAGCTTTCTTTTAAAAGGAAAAATTTTCTTTCTCATTGTTAAAACGTCATCTTTATCTTGAAGAGACATGTGAAATGATTTCATTTTTCCAAAATATTAGCGTAGTACTGACAGGCCCTTTTCATCAGAGAAAAGGTCAGGAAATTTGGAACAATTACTTGTCTTTCTGTGAAAGAAAAATGTGAGTTTGACAGCATTTTTAAGCACTTTGCCATGATATAACCAGTGAACCTCTGAGGTACAAAAGACATTCATGATGACTCCCAGCCTGTTTCCAAAGTATTTCAAGGATTCCAAGATTAAAAGGTCTTGTTGTTACAAAATTAACCACATTGATGACATCCTGTAGCAGTTTTTGCGCTTCTGGCTCCAATTTATTTGCTGCACTGGCTTGTCCATGAGACATCCAGTGACTGAATTTCACTATTACTGTAACCTTCTCCCGTGCTCCTTTTTTTTTTAAATTCCATTCAAAGCAGCCACTTCATCAGTGATTACACTTGTACATTTTTTCATAATTTTTAATAAATGGTTTGCTTTTTAGAAGCTGTCTTTCCCATAACATCTTTTCTTTAGTGATTAACAAAATCACTCTTTATGTGCTTCATCATTTAAAAAACTGAGACAGGTTAGGAACACCTGTAGTTTCAAGCCTCCCACAACCCATAACTTGTTCTCATATTTTTTCTTCAAACCTTCAGCAGTGTTTTCTGTGAAATTTTGTAAGCACCGGGTTGAGCATCACATGACTTTTAAACATCACTGATAAAACTTGTAAAGATTTGTCTTCATATCCTGGATGACTGATTTTTAAATGCCCTGCTAATCCTTATGTCTTCTTAACGGCACAACGTATGCTCAGGTGGAGGTTCATTGTTAGCAATAGTGCTAGTGTAGATGTTTTATCAGTATTACCTTCAATCTGCAGGGCTGGGCTTTTTGTGAGGGTTAGTTTAGTTTCGACTAGGTAATACAATCCGTGGACCACTTAAGTGGGCACATGTAGATGTCAGTATGTCACAATGCACTGAAAGTGAAAGAGCAAGTGGGGATGTCACTGTCAACCCCCCTCTGTGTTGTGAAGCACCCAAAGACCCCAAGGATACCTTGTGTACTGCCTACATCTGGTGCACAGACCAAATGAGAGTGCCAGTGTCAAGGCATGGTAAATATTAGTAAAGTTTGATACCTTTCTTACTGTTTTTAGATTAAAAATAAACAGTAGTTCTGATATTTTCTTCGTGTACCCCAGTGGATTGCCTTGGTATTATGGTAACTTAAAGCTGGATGGATTGGATTTTGCAAAGTTGTGTGGGGTAGCACGTGCTAAATCAATGCTCTGTGAAATGCCCTTTAAGTTGCCCTTTAAACTTTTGCTAAGTTCCTTTATTTTCTAAAGTTTACCAGTAAAAGTGTGTTATTTGACCTCCTGAGAAACATGTGCACTTCATCTGCCACGCACTCTCTCAAGGTCTGAAAAGAACTGAAGGCCCTTTCAGTAAATCTGTTGGGCAGACTTTTGGAGGCTTTTATACTTTTAACGTAAAACCCGTTCTGTGAGCTCACAGTGTGAGCCTGGAGTCTTACCCCAGTGCTCCAGAGCATGTTTTATTGTAATGTAAGAACATGCAGTAATTACATTTAAGGCAGTGCCTCACTTCCTCAGGATGATTAAGGGCTTGCTTCTCTAGGGCAGCTGCTGGTCTCCATTTGTGCTGAGATGTGCTTCTGATCCAGAGAAACAAAGGCCTAGTTCTGATGCAATTTACCTTTTTTTTTTAATTATTATTTTTTTTTATTTTTTTTTAATTATTTTTATTTTTTTTTCAGGAGAAATCAAGGATAGTCTTACTCCCCCAAAAGTAGGGCAAGAGAGGAGGGATAACAGTTGAAAGATCCGGAAAATAATACTTAGGAAACTTGCTTCCTTTTCCGCTGTTGTCAGAGATTTTGCTCTGCTGTGTACATGCATTTATCACAAAAATATGATGTTACTGTACTCTGATTATAACATACTAGAAGATTATAATAAGTCCTATGATAAATAAACCTATTATTTAGGTTGGACAAGTGTGTTAACCAATCCGTTATGTATACTGGCATTAAGATTTCTTTTACCAAGAAGAGAATTTGATTTTAAAAGTTTTTTAAAAAATTCTGCAAAAACTTTCAAGTTATGGTCCAAAAGCTCTCACTTACAGGATCTTCCAAGCTCAGTTGGCTACACTTAGGCAATTCCTGGTCAATCTTAAAAATGCTGGGAACGAAGAAGAGTAGATAAGCAGAATAGCCTAATTTTTATAGGACCGAGGAAAATGAGCATGATTTCTAGTCCTCTGTTTAGTGGCATGCTGTCTCACGTGTTGCATTTCTGGGGTGTGGTGGTGAGATTAAGCGTAGAAGGTAGTCTTGAGTCCCACGTGTTTAAAGATAGAAATTAAATCAGTTTTTTATTTTCGAGGCAATTTCTCTTGAATAAGCGTTGCAGAAAAGAAGGTACTATTTGTCTTCTTTCATTACTGTTAGTCTTGCTCTGTTTCCCAAAAGAACACTGCAATGGAAGGATGGAAGATGGTGGGCAAGGTTCAAGATACACTCCCAGGCCTAGCATTGCTACTCTGCTGCCCTTGCAGCCTGTCTGGTTTGTGTTGGTATAAAGATGCCTTTATGTATCACATTTTCAGCACTAGCACCTTAGAGTGAGTGTGTTAAAATCCTTCCTTAATTTGAAAGTAAGTGCTGGATCACTTGCTGAATCCCTGAGAAGTGTAGAACTGTTTAATGTAAGTGCAGTGGGGCTGCATTAGGTGTTAGCAATTTAAAAGTCAGAATATTTTTTATAGCCCTTGTTTTTATTGGCAGGAAACAACGGGCACTTCTGATTGCATACTCCAATGAGAATTTAGGCTTATGGATCTCAGAAAGTTACTCGTATCTGAAATGTCCCTTAACTGCTGCCTGATGTATCCCTTAATGTTTATGTATCAATATAATTGTGTGAGAAACAGGCTGTAAAGAAAACCATGCTGCTAACTCTGCACCATCTGAACTAAGGCAAAAAGCTGCTCAGCAGGACCTTGTCTAATGACGATGCAGTAAAAAGTGATGGCAAACAACAGGCAAGCAACATCAGCCATGACAAATGACTTTTCTACACATGTGGAAAGTGTTGTTCTTGAAAACTTTGCTGTGGCTGTATTTTGTGTGGAAAATTTGTCTTATAGGTTTACAGGCAACCATTTTTCTTTCCCTTCTTCTCCTCCCAGTTTTGATGAAGAGTATTTTTAAGCGTATTTTACACTTTGCAGCAAAATACTGCAGCCTTTTCCGAAAGTGACTGTAAGACCCCAGCCATGGAGCCACAAGCTCAAGCAGGAATTTTACTTTTAAAAATGTACAAGATGCCAAAAGTTCGCCCACCAAACCTTTGCAGAGCCTTCGGTTCTTTGACGCCTTGGAACAGCGTCGAGAGAGAACGCTGCACACGTGTTCTCAGGGGATGCTTTTACTGATGAAATATGACAGAGAATAAGGATCTTGGGAAAAGCTTAAAAGGGTAACATACAATAAATACAAAGCACTTCACAAAGCACTGGCACGGCACATGCTAACCCACACAACTTAGCAAAACCCAACCACTGGTTGTGAGCTACCCACGATATTAAGTAGAGAGTAAAGAAAGAAAGAGATTAGGAGAAGAAGGAGGAGTAGAGATAGAGAACAAGAGAGAGTAAGAAGAGAGGAGAATAAGAGGAAAAATAGATTATCTAATAGCTACCACCAAAGAGTCCTGTGGAAATCCAGCTTTGCATGGTAGAGGTAGGTCCTAGGAAAGAGAGAGTGAGCCTACAGAGGCTCACAGTGATGAGTCCTCTTTTGTTGGAGAAACTTAATCACATATGGAGGTGTCTATGGCACACAGATAAAGCTTTTGACAACTTGATGTCTTTTCTCAGAGAGGTGATTCAAACATCCTCTGAAAATCAGTGAAAGAGAAAAAAAAATGACAAAATTGTTCTAGTAACAGACTGAAGTGTTAAACACTGAAGGAAAATGAAACATACAGGTCTAAGCATCCTTTCATGTTGCCTAAAGCCCAAAGCAGTTTTTTTTCCTTGCTGTCTTACTTCTTTACGACTGCATAATAAACAAAAGGTATTTTTTCATCCTTGGCATAATCTGTAACTGGCTTATAAGTAGCTGAAACATCAAACCTCTGCAGGCTTGTCCAGCTGTCTAGCCCATACTCATTGTGCTCGTGATTAAATGCATTGGGAGTTTTAATTCAATACAGGTAGTGGTTCCAGAAAGTTTGAAACATACATTTGAGTAGAATAGCAGAATATTTTAAATATTTATACGTATTTAAAGATACGTATAAAAGGTGTACATTTTATATTTTTGTTAACACTGTGACAGAAATAAAACTGAAAAAAAAGATTGAGAAATATAAATATTCACTAGGCTATGCCACTTTGAGCCAATTGCATTCTGCATATCCTTGTCAGGCACATGTTTTGACCTCAGGGAGAGGTTGCAGGTCTCTGTGCAGTCCTTGGAGGAAAAAGAGCTGATAATTTGTGACTTTAACTGAGTGGTTAAGGGTTTAATCTTCCTTGACAACGGATTTCCATTTTTCCTCAAGAAGCAAGCTTTCCCTGCCAGTGAGTTAGCTTTCATTTTTCAAACATGAAGGCACATTTGGGAAAATGCCTCAGGAAATACAGATCACTGGAACCAAGCAATCCAAAATGAATCCAGATTTTTCTTTTATTTTTTTTACTGCAAATCACATGAGAACAGAAGATGTGGCAAGACAAAGTGAAGAATTCAAATTTTTAGCGTTTTAGAATAATTCTGAAATTATTTATCTCTGTGTGTGAAATGCAGCAGCAGCACCACAGCTGCCCTTCTTGAAGGTTGAAAGGAAAGAAAAATGCGATAAAGGTCAGGCCTTTAGACAGCCTATTATGAGCAAAACACTTTCCTGGGGTAGAGCCTCACCCGGAGTGGGCTGGTGCCACCTTGACATTACAGCATCTGTCAAAAGGAAAAACAACTCATGACTCCAGGTAATAACTGAAGGTAGTAAAAACAACTCATTTGCCCTATTTCTTCCATCTCTAGGGGGGAAAAAAACCCCATCAAGCTACTGTGTAGCAATAATATTAAAAGTTCTGCACAGTTGCCTCAAGCAGCTGGTTGATGTCTTGGTCTTTTATTTTATTACAAAATACACAAAAGTAAAAGCTTATCTCTAAGTTTGTGGAAGGAGCCCAGGGCAAATATATTTGAATTTATTTGCTTTTATTCAGCATTAAACATAGTAATATTTGGAGAATGGACAATAAAAATGGAACAGGAAAGATACCATGTATGCTTTTTGAAGTAATTTTTTAAAATTTTCTTTTAAATTAGGGTGTTTATTTTTCCTTAATTGCAAAGACTCCAAACTCAACCTAGGAGTTTCAGCTTGTGCTGTTATATTTCTAACACATTTACCAGAATTGCTGACCCACCTAAGGTACAAGGTAAGGTTATTAAAAGTGCATTTGAGATAGCATGGTATTACTGAAGACAGAGATAGAAAGAAAACAGCGTGATTTTATTAACTAACTGAATTTTCAAACCTCATAAAAACCTCATGAGGTGAGCAAGCTTTATCTGGATAAAGCTACACTGAGGATTAGTACTGGTGGCAAAAACTTTCATTAATATAATTTTGTTATAAAGTGTTCCACATGCAGCAAGACCCAGCTTTGAAATGAAATATTTTTTGACATTCTGTTGATCAAGGATTTTGGCCAGGGTTATATCTGAGGTGCCCCTAGGTTTTTGAATTTAATCCCATGAATCAAAAGCTAGCAGGAAAATCTGCACATTAAACTCGTTCTCTGAAAACTGAGGAACTTGACCTTCAAGGAAGAGAATTCAGCCCCATCTCACAGGTCCGTTTTCCTGTCGTATCCTGCTTGCCACTTTTCCAGCATTCATTCTTTGCCTCAGAGGAAAACTTACAGCATCAGGTGCCTTGTTTTTACAGCTGGAAGACTCCAACTGTTGTGGTCTCAGGTGTCCGTTTTGCAACCGATTCCAGTCGGATACACTTCCTTAACCCCAGTGCTGTAAAAATGCCTTTTATTTATTTCTTCACGCTCCAATATTGTTTTCTACCTGAGCTGACAATTCTTTTCTGCCCCTGCGACTCCTGAGGAGTCTTTTTGCAGTAGTTGGTACGTGATATTTAGCAGCAAATAACCGTGCTTGAGTTGGAGTGCTCAGGAGCCTGAAGAACACTGATTCAGAGATTTCTGGTGTGGCTTTTGTCCTGCTCAAGAAAAAGACCCAGAAGTCTAAGGAAAGGGTGACACAGCAGTCCTCTTTAGAGCACTGTATGTGCTGGTCACTTAAGACTTAACTGCATAGTTTATTTACTGCCTAAGTTGCAGGTGATTAATCCCATTGGCAGCAGGGACTGAGAGTGCCTGACACTGCTAGTTGCAACTGTCCAGTAGTAAAAAACTGCTAGTAGTAAAAAATCTCGGAAAATCTTGACTTTTGTTTTCACAAAGCTTCTTAAGCTTTCATGTCATGGCCTCAGGAGTACTTTAAGGTACAGGTGTCCTTGTAAAAAAGATAGTACCACTTTACTCCTAAGTGGAATTAGTCATAGAAGAAAATCTTAGCTGAGGAAGTAGTACATCCATTCACAAACCCCAGAGTGTTGTTTGAGTTAGAAAGTGCCTTAAGGCACTGAGCTTCAAAAGCTTGGGTAAGACATCATACACACACCTTGGATGTCAGTCCGAGACCTTGTCAGCTCTTTTAGAAAATACAACACTTGCATTATGTCAAAAGGGTATTGAACTATCTGATAAAATTATATCTGGCATCAACCTTACACTCAAAGGACCACAAAGAGCTTTACCAACTCGAAGAAAACTGTATTTCTAATGCTCCATAAGATAAGCCCCAGTACAGACAGATTGAGGGAATGAAGAGTCCTTGTTGGCTCTTTGAAAGCTCTAGCTGCGAAAGCTGAGAGCAGTTTCATTAGTGCATTCTGTGGATAGATTAAAAATCCTCATCTAGTCATGCACAATCCCGTGTAGTCTGTTGTTCAAGTCTGGCAGAAGTTTTAGTAAGCTTGAATACTTGTCTCCTGTTTGTTCATGTACAGATTAACCTGGATTTCACTGAACTGAAAAAGAAATCTAATTTATTAATTTTCCAAAAAAAAAATAAATCACCCTCTATGCGGTAGAAACGTGTTTGCCGATGCAGATGATGGAAAGTAGGACACACCCCTGTTTTATAATTAAACATGGCAAATAACGAGATACCTTTGGCGAGAATCGACTGTTGTGTTAAATGAACTTGCAAGTGAATGTAGTCAAACACTGGAGGAGTCGTGCCTCTGTGAGGTTAGATGGCTAAATTGTTGAAAAATAAATGGAAGCAAATGAAGATAATTGATCTAAAAAAATATAGAGAGAGGTTTGTACAAAGAATATTAAGACTGGTGTGACTGAAATTTTAACAGAAGAGTATGTCAGAGGCATAGAAACAGCCAGAGAAGGGTATGGTATTTGTTAATTGCTACAGAATGCCGTACATAGTTTCATTCATATGATTTGCCAGCAAGAAGGAAACACTTGAAATATTAATGCCATCAAGGTGAGAGATCTGGAGCCATTAAATACTCATGTGGGAAATCTAAAGAACCACAAGTCTTGGGCATTCTGCTCGGGGTTTACAAGTGGTGAAGCAAGTTAGGGAGGTGAGAGATCCCAAGCAGTGTCCACATCAGAGGATTATATTAACCACACGTGCCAGTTAGTGTATGGCAATCAACCCAAAAGAAATCGAGATATGTGAGAGTTGAGTCGGCAGGAGTGCTTGTCCTCCATGGTGTGCCCAGTGCTTCTGGTCAGACTGCTTAAGTGCACAGAATCATGGAAGAGCTTGAGTTGGAAGGGACCTTAAAGATCAGCCAGTTCCAACACACTTTCCACAAGACCAGGTTGCTCAGACCCCCGTCCAACCTCACCTTGAACACCCCCAGGGATGGGACATCCACAGCTTCTCTGGACAACCTGTGCCAGTGCTCTTAGAGATCTTAGTTGGGTTCCTAGAATTTGGCTGGGGTCAACCCACTACAGTGTCACCAAGGAGGAGGGGTGCCAGAGGATAATTTCTTTGGTGGAAATACTAGTTCTGAAACGATTTGGTTTTAGTGTTTTTCCTTTATCTCAGGCAGATGAGCAAGTGCAACTGCATTATGGAAAATTTAGGAAGGTTACTCTCTGTACAAAACTGAAGCCTACATCAAGAAAAGTTCTAAGTATTAAAAAAAAAAAATCAATAATGAAGCATATATATATGTGTATTGATGGTACTTATTGCTGGAAGGAGGAAAATGGGTCCCTGATGATGTAATATGTTGTGTGGTACAGAGAGTAAAAACTGGGAGTTGAGATCAATGAGCCTCTGGCACTTCAAAGTTTTTGTGCTGTAGAGAGTGAAGGCTGTGAAAGGGTTTAATATAAAACATTGTAAAAATTGTCTGGTGCTGGCACAACACAGCTTGATCCAAGAGGTGACAAATCTGCACAACCGTGAGTCTGGAGAATCACTGGAACTGTGAGCACTCCTACAAAAGCTACTTGTAGCTGCACGAGATAGTAACTATCGAGTCAGTCAGAAAAGTGTTTCCAACACGTTTTAGAAAGCAAACAAAAACATACGCTTCCTACAGTTGGAAATGGGGGAAGAAAACAGAAGGCACAGATCTAGATCACAGCAAGACTGGGGACACCCTATTTGACTTGAGGGAAGCTGGAGTTACGCAGCTGTCCTTGGGCTGCAGAAGGACGTACGTGGGGCATCAATGCAAGTGCCTGAAAATGTAACATAAAAATAGACAGTTCCCAGTGATTGAATACTTTTGCAAGTATTGAAGGAGAATCTGAGGACTTAAAAGAGATGAGCCCTGTGGTGCACTCTGATGGCCAGAAAAATCCAAGTCATCCCTGGACACTTGCAGGGATGGCAATGGCCCACCAAGAATTATTAAACTTCAGTGCTTGACTGCAAGTCTGCTCGTGCCTTGGGACACTTGGGATGCACAGCACCTGGCACTGCTGAGGCTAATTAAATAATCTGTTAACAAGCAGTGTCTGTGTGTCTTTGAAGACCTATGTTCTGTTAGTGGTAACTAACAATGTAACAGGCTGTGTGTTGTTTACTCAGTACCTTTTGTTATATCTGCCTTAGGAGATCATCTGGCACAACAAAAGGAGATTGGTAGCTGGAAGGTAGTCCTGGACTTCTGGTTTTGTTTACAGTGGTCTTCAGGGGATTTAGTCTGTGATCCCCTAGGCCAAAAGCCTTCACCACACAGGTGGTTTGCAGGCAAAATGTTTAGAGGCTGACTGGACATCCCTGTGAAAGAGAGACCTGTTACAATGCCCGAGGTATCTGTCCAGTGTACAGGAAAACCACTCTGTGAGAGCAAACTGTTCAACAGGGACAGTTACAAGAAGTGCTTCAAAACTGCTCTGAACCAAGTAGCCAGTGCAGACTCAGCCTGAAGGAAACAAATTTTCTTTTACCTTTCTTTAACCCCTCTTGTAGTGTAAAAGATGAAATCTGCCTTCTCTCCCCCTTTTTAAAGACACCTTCTACATTAGGGCTTCCATAATAGATAGTGGGTAATTTTAAAGGATTCTGAGTTAAGGCCTCAGTAGTAGCTCTCTGCCTTTGCTGACAGATCTGTTCCTCTAGGGATATTCCTCACATGAATTTTAACAGCAGCCCAGTTTTCCATGCCACTGTGGGCTTGGCCCTCAGACTCAGTATCTCAGTTCACACCTTGGACTTATCCTGCCTATCAGAATCATTTGCAAAGATACCTGCTATGCTGGCATTTATCTGTGCTGAGTAGTTCTGCTGAAGTCAGAACAAAATTAAGTGGGTATGTAAATCTCCGCAGAATGACATCCTGAGGCTGGAAGGACCTTAAGCAGGTTGTGTTTTAGGATATGTTAGCCCTGTCCTTTACTGGCAAAGCCAGATTGATCCTGCTGGTGCTCACTGCCAGCACGAGCATGGTGTGTTCTCACTCTGAATCATCCAGACCCATAACTGCAGTTGGTTCAGAAATGAAATCCACACAATAAATCCGTCTGCAAGGCAAGGTGATTAATAGAGGTTTGTTGCAAGGTGATGGTTACTCCCAATTCCAGTTGATCCAAGTGTGAGAAGAGCAATTTTAAAGCTGTTTGCAAACAATGGCATAGATATACCCTTTAGTATACGAAGACAGTACTAATCCCAACAATGCCTTAATAAGAACTGTTTGATGATAACTGTTTATAGCCTCATAGGCTTACCTTTAAAATTTTTTGTTAGTTGTAATTTCTTATATAATTTCCTAAAACTTCCATTTTTTCCTTACATTAATCTGAAGGAAATGTCTGCTTCCAAAATGTATGTTCTGCTCTATGACCTTTACACCCTGACATGGCTGACTTAATTTTTTCAAAGGTAGTGTAGCTAGTGAAGATATCCATTGAAACAGTTGTGTATATGTTTTTGCAGGATGTGACATTTTCCTTAGGATCCGTTCTTTCCATTCCTTTGCTCTCTCTTACCATGTATTTTGCATTACTTACCGTTCATGTTTCTTTGTATCTTGACAAAACAGCTTGTTTGAAGCTAGACCTTAGATTACAGAGAGAATTCAGAAAGTTACATCACTAGATTGTAAATGTGATGATTATAAATAAATGCCTGCCTTATGATAAATGCAGTCTCCTGAATTTTCTTTGTCCCTTTTGTATCCATGCCATGTTTGTTCTGCTGATGCCTGTGATTTTTTGAGAGTTCACTTTTAATTAATAAATATTATTTCGCAGCAACAATTGTAATAAAAAAATAATATTATTTTCATCCAGGTATCAGAAGATACAGCTCACAGATGACACAGTAAAATTAAGCAACAATAAATAAGCTATAACACAGTTTCCTGCACTGTGGCAATCAGAGCTGTTATGAACTTAAGATTTCCCTATACACTTCAATTGGAAAACTAAGCATAAATGAAGGACTAACATATTTGTAAATTAAATGTTACCTTCATGCAGATTTTTATGTCCTGGTGACTAAGCTACTGAAATATGTTTGCAATTTATTTGTCATCTTTTTAAGCTACAACTATAAAAGGTTTTATTACATTTCAAAAATATTTAAACTGTGCTAGAATTGAGTTATTGTGCTCTGAAGCCAAGTGACCACTAGCTGGCAATGTTATACAGCTCTTCCAGTTGCAGATTCATTGCATAATATATCATGGTTTGACTCAAGACCTTTAATTTTAAAAATAGAAAAAGAAATTGGATTTCAGTGGGGCTGGGCACTTCTGAATATTTCAATGCTCAGGCTTCCAGTAGATTAGTGAGAAAATAGGAAGGGCAGTGGGCAGAAATAGTTTCTAAATTAATAACCTTTGCTTATAGGATTTCTTTTGTTTCTCCAGCTCTGTGTTTTTAGTTTTAATTTTGATTTTACTTTTTTACTCGCCTCAGACCATCCAGGGTGATGAAAATGAAGCTTTGTATAATAATCTTCAAATAGCCTAGACTATGCTATCAGCTCCTTGAAACTGCAGTGTGGGTGTCCTTCATTGCACTTATTTCAGGTGTCTTCCCATCACATTCAGATGTCTTAAAACGATAACATTTCCTACCTATCCACTGTCATTTGTTTCCTAAGGCATGATTTCATGCCTTCTTCAACTCTTAACAAGGGAGACAACAACAAAAGCAATTCCAGAGTTCAGGGCAATGAGGATGGTACCAATGGTAGAACAAGTCGACTACATTTCCATGGTCATGCCCAGGACACTCCAACTGCCTTTATTCACCTTTATTCTTTTATTGCTACTAGGTCCCTGACTTGCAGGTAGATGGAGACTCACATGTGTATGAAACTCTCAGCAGCCAGAATCTATCATTTCCTAACACGAAAAAAAAATAAAAATATGAGGGGATGAAACACTGAGACAAATGAGTTTTTAAAAAAATGCTTTCAGCTTTTTGTGCTGTCAAGTTGTGTGTTTTACCCAGGAAAAGACCAGGCTGGGTAACAGAAAGGTGGGGTAAACCCCTGCTTTTAATTCTAAAAGGATCATGGAAAAGAAATTGTGCTCGTGACTGGAAATGTTTCATCTACAGTTATTACATGAAGAGGTTGGAGATTCTTATATCCACAAGATTTTTGGAAACAGGTCGATTCCTGTTTGTTCAGTTAGCAAACAGTCTAGTGCACAGGTCTCAGTGTTCATTTTTCTTTCTCTACTCAATGCTTTCATTCGGTCCCTTCAGAAATAAGTAAAGAACAAGGCCCTGGTGAAGGCAAAACTGTTACAAGGAAAAGTCATTTAAACAGAGGCATTTGGAAGGCAGATGTGCAGAGTATGTCTTTTAAGTCAGCGTCAGCATGGAATAAGTTCAGCATAGAAAGCCAATTATTGCATTCAGAGCAACTCTTTGCTGGTCCAACTGTAAATACAGTGGGAAATCTGGCCTGCAGTGACTGAAATCAGCTACTTAAGGGCTCCTCTACACGTGAATATTTCCTCCACTTTGAGAAAATTTCCATCTTTAGAGTGGATGGATGTGTGAAAAGCAGAACTGTAGATTAGACACAGCACACTTTTATCTAAAAATAAGAAGTGGCTTCCAGCCAGCAATTTACCCAGTGGAGTTTTGCTACAATTGGGATGCTAGCAAAGAGGTTGAGGTTTTGGTGTGTAATTACTTCTATATCACTTAGGTTTTTACGTTATTGATACCCACCAACCAGGCTTTAATACAAAAACTCTTTTGATCATGCACACTCTTTTGCTGTTCTTTTATCTTTTATCTGAAATACGCCTTGTCTCTTGGGAGAAACTGTTCACTTTACAAAGGTTAATGAAATGTTTACTTCAGGAAACTGTTAAGTCAGTAGATGTCTTTCTGTGCTGGATAAATTTTCAGATGGCAAACAAAGGGAGCAAGCTGGAGCTCAAATTGTGAAAAGTATCCTTGTTTTCCTTCATAAGCATTCATTAAGGAGGAAGACTTTTTGGTGCAGTGATAGAAATTCTTTCTCACTAATAAAATATAATTCTGTTTTAGAATATTAAAAATGGGATCAATTTATATTCATTACAAAGATTTTTTCTGAAATCCACCAGGACACACCAGGGAAAAATCTTCTCCATTTCTCAGATGCTGGGATTTGTCTTGTATTTTTTTGAAAGTGTGCCTAAAAAGATCTATGCTAATGATCTCAAGCCTTAGCAACACTTAGAACTGAGACACTTACTCCAGGGTTTTTTTAAGTTGAAAACAGTCTGGTCTCATGGAACTGGCCACAAACAGATCAAGCCTAAACAACACCTTGCTGAATTACACTCTTAAAGTGATGCACTGAACAAAAATTGATATTACAGGCTAGAGGAGTTTTATATCACCAGAAAATGGCAAATCTATTTATCCTGTGATACCAAATACCTCCTAATTTGCTTCTCTTCAGATCACTGCAGCTGCAAAAAGGATGACTAACTCTTGATTAGCGTGTTTCATTTCTAATTTGACTCCTCTGCCATCTACCTGAGGCAGTGCCTTCTCTGAAATGGTGGCACTGGGGGCAATCAAGGTGGAAGTCATCAGAAGATTTTGTTTTGAAAGGCTGCTGAAGGAATGAAGAGTTTGCCAGATGTAGCTTGTCAAAGACAACACACTCAGGTTGACAAAGAGCTGGGCCAATAGGCACAACAAAATAGTGGAATTAAGGTGATTAAGTGCTGGATGCTATTATACTTATTAATAACAAATGTCTGTTAATGTTTTGTCGCCAGTTGTACTTCTGTATTCTGCTGTGGGTGTTTATCAGGGTTTCTCAAAAAAAAACCCCAAACCCCAAAAAACTATCCAAGTGTGGCAATGGGGATCTTTTAATTTGTCCAAAAATCTGGGGGGAGATTGTTTATCCAAAAATTGTCAAAATTGCAGAGACAAGATGTTCTCTATAGATGCTGTTCTCAAAGAAGCCCACTTTATAGTCTAGTTCTTTTTCTACAATGTTTTTTGGACTCAGTCAGGTTCCTTACTAACTCGTATTGTTATTGTTGTTATCATTGTTATCATTGCTATGATGATGATGATGATGATGATAATGATTGTAGGGATTGTCTCAGAAAGGCCAGCAAATGGAATAAAACCAAAAATGGGAGTTCATTTCTGTGTATACCTCTAACCCTTTTCGTCTTGTTTACTGCAACAAGAATTTAGACAGATGCAAAAATGACATTGAATTATAACTTGCTGGGTTTTATTGTGTTGTGCAGCTATATAACCTGATGGAAGACTCTTTCCTAGCAGGAACCATGCCACTTGCACATTTGCTTTATTGAAATACAGTTCTCAGCTGTAGGCAGAGGTTACGTAAGCAAACTGGTTCAAACACACAAAACTATGATAGTGGTTGTTACTTCTGTGGAATGTAAATGCTTGAGGTGGTCTGGTCATTCCCATGCTCTTCTTGACTGTACCTGATCACTTTCTCAATAGATTTCAGTAACATCAAATCTTACTTTAAATTTTTCCTTTGCATCTCCTCTGCAGTTAAACTGTTTGCTGACCCTTGTAAAGAGAGAAGATTTTTCTTCTTGTTCTTTCTGTTTTGAATATGAAAATGTGAGAATAAGAAAGTGTAATTTTTCTTGACCTCAGGCAGAAAACTTACCAGCTAATAAAGTACTGGACTTTTTTAATGATGACTGCTTAGTTTCTATTTTATTTATTTTCAATCTGTTGAACACCTCTAATTACATAATATTGCCCTTATGCTTTTGCATTTCTGAGGATTGTTTTGTTTCTCACTTGCAGCTGAACATGCACGCAGCCAATAAAACAGATTTTTTTTTTCATTACTCTATACAATGCATCAGACTATCCTGTAAATGTTGAGAGTGATACTACGTTAATAATAGACGTGTTTTGAGAACAGCTGACAAATTTCATAGAAAAAAACCCCTTCAAACACACCAAGAGTCCAGAAACTGAGCCTGTTTTTAATTCTTTCCCAACTTATCATCTTTTCATTGTTCTCTGTGAGACTTGAAAATGAACTGGTTACTGGCTAGAGCGTAAACCATCATTTCAATACTGCCCATGAAGTACACCTCATCCTGATTCTGCATCTTATTGGTACTGACAACTCCGACTGTACTTCCTGTAGAGTATATCAGTAATTTATAAATAGAAAAGCAGAAGATAGGCTCCTTTTGTACTTGGCTCCAGAGCAGCTTTTCTCAGAATTGTGGAACATTTTCTAACTGTCCAAAATTCAAGATAGAATTTTCTGAGAAGATTCAGAAGAATCAAGAGAGTGAGGAGTTTGCTGTAAGCTGAGAGACTCCATGAAATATTTGACTAATCCAAGAGAAAGAGAAGGAAATATGATTTAGAGGTATCTGAGAAAGGACAGGCACCTACTAAGAAATATGTGAGAAGCAGAGTCTGAAGTTATAAAAGGAGACCTGAAATTTGGAAGCGGAAACTACAAATATTTGGATATGAAATGAAGACTGTCACCAATGGCAGTAAAGTACTTGAACAACATGGTAGATGGTACAGTGTATTTTCTGTTCAAATTTGTTTGAGACTTAGATTTTTTTTATGTTCTTTGAGGTAAGCCCTTAGGTTCATGGGCTGTGCTGTGGTGTAGAAGGTAGGGAGCATAGCAGTAACTTTTTGGTAGTTCCTTCTGCCCTTCTACTCTAAAGTTTCTTATGAATAAAGGCACTACTCTACCCCTCAGAGATAAGATTTAATATACCATTACCTTCTGGATTTTTTTGCTATAATACTGCCTATTAGAGCTAAATTTTAAAGGACTGGTATCGATTGCATTTTCAAAAATACAGTTCCACACAGTGTGATATACAAGGACAACAAAAAGAGCCTGTAACCTGAGCTGTGCATAGACAGGATGTATTTTACTGAGCTGGGTAGTCTTTTTTTTGCAGCTTAATTAAAAAGTCTGTGTCAGTAGATTGGGAGATTCGTTATTAAACCTAAGGGTCAGGATTTTCAGCACAGATCTGCAGCGTGCAGGAACAAGTTTCCTTGAAGCTGTGCCCCATGTGGTGTGTGGGGAGCAGTGGAAGCACCAGGCAGTGTATCTCCTTTCAGGCAGCTCTTTGGCTTGACTGATGTGTCCTATTGTGAGAGATGAAAGCAGCTTCTAAGTGGAAGAGTTTTCCCTCTGTGACCTCCCTCAAGGGTAGAAAATTGCTGAATTCATAAGACACTTTGCATTGATTGAAGTCTGGTTCCCGGGTTAGATTCTGTGGCAAAGGCATCCTGTTTTAGGGGCTGATATCCTTGCATAACACAAAACCACAGTTAATAAAACATTAGAATATTCATAGCTTTTCCGTTGTGGCAAACCATATCTGAGGACCAGGGCTTCCTGACAGTCCTGAGGTACAATTCTGAAAGGACAAGTGATGGGGAGGGATCTCAAAAGTTTTTCACGTAGATAAGGTAAAGAAGAAATTCTGTGTTGATAAAAAGGGGAAATGAAGCCTTTTTCTCCTTCTGGAGGCATTGACCTTTTGGGCAGAATTTTTGAAGGTCTGTAAGGGCTTTGTTTATTTCATATTTAATAGTTGCTTGCACCTGCATTGGTACTTAAAATTTATTTGCTGACTTTATTGAAGTGGTCAAAAGTAAAGTAATTTATGATTGAAAACGATTGTTCTTGCTTGTAAAATTTGACTTGTTTTGTATTTTTCTTGTATTATTAGTCTGCCAAGAATTTCCTGTACTTATTTAAGGGTTATTGTGGAATTCTAATTTTCGGAAGCAATCGTTTTAAATTAAAACCTTTTCTGTGGAAGTCAGTGGTGGTAACAGCACCGATTTATTTGGTAGCAATGGAGGAGATATTCTGTACTTTTCATAATCCCAGTTAAGTTTGTAATTATGAAACCCTGGTGGGTGTGTGTGTGTGAAATTACTGCTTGCAAAATACCTGGTACACTTCATGGCTTGTTTTTGAAAGCTGGCTCTTTACTGCACCTGGAGAAATGTGGGCATGCATTCACAGTTGAAATCAAAAGCCAGAGGTCACACCCATTTGCCTAATTATTTAAGTGTAAATTTTTTTACCAACGATACTTTATTGAACTCATAAACTCTCTGAGTCATTAAAGTATGAATATTTTAGGACTCCTGCCTGCCAGTGAACATCTTTATCTGTTCCAGATGAAAGTTTTATATTGTTCCTTCTAATGCATGAGATGTAGTAAAAAGAGAGCAAGGTGGAATTCATCTTGAAATAAAATTTTTCATAGCTTTGTATGTTTTGATGCATTTGGGCTTTTATTATAGCTATGAATACTAAATCTCTGATTTTACATTGCAAAAATAGCAATTGTTTTGCTTTTGGTCTTTTCTTAGGTACCTTTGGTAGTTAGAGGGAAAATTAATTCTTTGCCTATAGTGTACTATTTTTTTTGACACTTCTATTGGGAGATAGATTTTAAAACTGCTACAGTCACCACATTCATTCCTCCTGAGATTTCAGCGAAATTAGGAACAAATTTGGTCATAGCAAAGTGAATTTTTATGGCAAAATATAGGTAATAATCTGTCTTTTTTTTCCCTTGTAATTTTCTCTTTTAGATAGGGAAAAATATTCCTTTCTTCCCTTAGTGAAGAAAGATTTTCTGCTGAATTTAGAATTGCACTTCCAGAAATTGTGTTCAATAATATATAGTGTATTTTTTCTGGTACTATTGTCATGACATTCATGACATATTTTTACCAATCTTTAGGATCACAGGAGCTGCAAAATAGCTCCTTTTGTCTACATTAAGATCTGCTTTGTTCGTGCTGCCCATCATCAAAAATTAGGTGACCCAGTCATTCTTTGTGCTTTTCTGCTTAACCTGGGATCTTTGAAATAACTTGAGACAAATTAACTGAAAAGACAATAAAATGAAATATTCTCATGTTGCTAATAATAAGACCTGCATTTTTCATAGTTATTATTTTAGAGCAGTATGTTTTCATAAAACCATAAAACAGCTAGTCACTGATATAAAATGCTAATACAAAGCATATAAATATTTTTCCATCTGTTTTCAAAATTAGATTTTTTTTTTCTACAAGCTGCTCTTTGTATGCTATTAACTCAACTGCACAGTGATAGAAAGCCGGGATAATGATTATTGTTTCCTGCATATACTGTAGAGAGTGGTAATTTGACTGACAGTGAGAATGACATTGGGATGTTTGAGAATTTTCCAGGCCCAAACAGACTGTCTTACAAAGTGACCAAAGCACTATACACAGTAATTTGCAAGCTTTTCGACTGTATTTCTTTAGTGCCTGTTTTATTCTTGAGCAGGAGATAATACACTTGTGAATAAATCTCTGAACGATCCATCAACCTGCACAGTCTTTTGCAGACTGCAGTGGTTTTTTTTATATTGATTATTTTGTGCCAGTGTTTTTACTGTAGCTGTGAGAAAAAAAACAAAACTGGTATGTTTCCACTTAGCTCTCTGGAGAGACCCACTCCAAGCAGTTACTGACTTTGTCCATGGGCAGGGCCTGCTCTGTTATCCATAGTGTGTGGACAAATACTTTCCATGAATTAAAATTCTGCCAGCTAAGAGTTTAAGGAAAGAAGTCAGCTTTTATCCCTCCACAGAAGGAAAAATATGAGATTAGCCTTAATTCTTCACACCCGTACTAGTAAGAAAATTTGAGTGATTTCTAATTAGTGTTTTAAATTTAATCATAGGGAAATACACAGTTTTAAATTTTTTTTCCTGCTGTGAATTTCCTTAGGCACATTGCTGCTGCATACTTCCCTTTATTTGCCAATACCATTGGTTTTCATGAGTGGGGTCTCACATCACTTTTGTGCAGGACTATCAGCCTGATATCCTGGAGCTGAGTTTTGGTGAGATCACAGCAATCATGGAAGCACAGAGTGGGTGAGGTTGGAAGGGACTGCTCAGGCAGGGTCATCCCAGAGCACATGGCACAGGACTGCATATGAATGGTTCTTGAATATCTCCACTGAGGGAGACTCCACACCCTCTCTGGGCAATCCCTTCCAGTGCTTGGTCATCTGCACAATAAAGTTGTTCTCCCTCCTGTTCAGGTGGAGCTTCCCGTGCATCAGTTTCTGCCCATTGCCTCTTGACCCATTGCTCAGCGCCACTGAGAAGAACACAAGAAGCCCAGTTGCTTAAATATATTGATGAGGTCCCTTCTCAGTCATCTCTTCTCAAGCCTGAATAGTACAAGTTGCATCAGCCTTTCCTCATAAGAGAGATGCTCCAGTCTTCTTTTTATCTTTGTTGCCCTCCACTGGTCACTCCAGGAGCTCCTTGTCTCTCTTGTACTGAGGAGCCCAGAAGTGGGCATAGCTCTAAGGTAAGGTCTCTCTAGGGTTGGGTAGAGGGGCAGGATCCTCTCCATGACCTGCTGACAACGCTCTTCCCAATGCACCCCAGGACACCATTGGCCTTCTTGGCCACAAGGACACACTCCTGGCTCATGGACAGCTTGCTGTCCACCAGGACCCCCAGGTCCTTCTCTGCAGAGTTGCTTTCCAGCAGGTTGGCTCCCAGCCCGTGCTGGTACAGTACATAACTAAGGTTATTCCTCCCCAGGTGCAGGACTCTGCATTTGTCTTTGTTGGATTTCAGAAGGTTCCTCTCTGCCCATCCCTCCACCCTGTCAAGGTCCTTCTGCAGGGCTGCACAGCACTCTGGGCTATCAGCCACTCCTCCCAGCTTTGTGCTGTCAGCAAACCTGCTGAGGAGGCACCTGCCCTTTGTTCAAGTCAGTGATGAATAAATTAAACAGTACTGGTCCCCGTGTGGAACCTTGGGGGGCATGACTAGTGACAGGCCTCTAACTAGACCCTGTGCCACTGATTACAGCTCTCTGGGGTCTGCTGTTCAGTCAGGTCTCAATCCACCTTTCTTTCCACTTGTCCAGTCCACAGTTCCTGAGTTTGCCTATGAGGATGTTGTGAGAGAAAGTGTTGAAAGCCTTTCTTGAAGTCAAGGTAGACAATATCCCCTTCTCTCCATTTCTCCAGGTAACTGTTTCATTGTAGAAGGCAATCAGGTTGGTCAAGCATGATTTGCTCTTGGTGAATGCATGTTGGCTACTCCTGATCACCTTCTTGTCTTCCATGTGGATAAAGATGGCCTTCAGAATGAGGTACTCCATCACCTTTCCAGGGAGTAAGGTGAGGTTGACTGGGCAGTGGTTCCCTGGGTCCCCTTTCTTGCCCTTTTTGAAGACTGGGGTGACATTTGCATTTTTCCACTCCTCAGGAAGCTCTCCTGATCACCACAACCTTTCAAAGATGATCATGTGCTGCCTTGCTATGGAAGCCACCAGCTGCCTCATCACTTAGGGATGCATCCCTTCAAGGAAGATGGACTTGTGGATGTCAAGTTTGCCTAGAGGTACTCCAATCCAGATCAGAGGAAAGTCTTTCACTGTTCCTTTACTCCGATCTCCTTGGTCAGAGATTTCTGAAGCTGACCTTTTAAATGAAGACCAATTCAAAGAACTCATTCAGTAACTCTGACTTCTCTGTGTCCTCTCTTACCAGGTTCCCTGCTCCATTTAGTAACAGTCCCATACTATCCTTTGTTTTTCTTTTGTTGGTGATGTATTTAAAGAAGCTATTTTTCTTGTCCTTGTCATCCTTGGCCAGATTTAATTCCAAATGGGCCTTGTCCTTCCTCATCTCATTTCTACTTACTGTGCAACCTCTCTGTGTTCTTTCCAAGTGGCCTGACTGCTTCCACCTCCTGTGTGTTTCCTGCTTAACGATTGAGTAACAACAGGAGTTTCTTGTTCATCCACACAGGTCTCTTGCCCCGTTTGCCCCAGTTTCTTGCTTGTGCAATCAAGAAGAAAATGTCTTTTTCTTGCCTCAGCATCTTTTCTTTTTATGGCCAGAATCACCCCGTGGGGTATGGACACTGATGTCTTTCAGCTGAAACAGACTTTCTAAAAATTGTCTTGAAACAGCCTTAAAAGAGACTGGAACCTGAAAAGTTAAATGCAGGAGTTTGAATCCGACCCTCAGGAGACAGAAATAGGGAAATATTTTCCATGCATTAATTTTTTTATGTGTGTCTTCTGACAAAAGTGTTGGTCAACTGGACTTCACAACTTTATTGGAAAATACAAAAATCACAGGGACCCCTCGTGAATGAAGAACTTTTTCCAGCCTTTTATGACAACACCTTTCACAGTCAGTTGAAAGTATTTCTTCATTTTGAGAATATTTTGGTTCATAGACTTGGTTTCTACTTGTATTCCTACTGTAAATTCCAGTATAATAACACATTTGCTCCTCATGTCTGTTTTGTGTTGCTTGACATCTGCTAAAGTTCCCTCTCCCAGCTTTCAAATTTTCTTTTTAGAACTTCCAGTTTTATTCAAAGGTTGCTTTATACTAGCAAGAGATGCTAAATTTAGAGCTTGAAGAACACTTGAGGGAATGAGTGTGGACCATTTGTAAGGAAATCATCTGCACTTCAGCAGCATGGGTAAGAGGTTTAGATAATTAACTTGTTTCTAAGGTTTTGACCCTAATCAGGAAAAGAATTGTAGGAATCCCTTTTTGCTTCTTTTCTAGGGCTGTGGGGGTCTAATATCACATGGATTGTTGTTGCTTAGCACGACTTTCCAAAACCATCATGAAATACCTTATATGACTTTCTCTCAAAGTGAAAACCTTCATACAGTTATCTTTCATAAGAGAAAAGAGAGACTCATTCCCAGAGGTCTCTTCCATATTTCTTTAGCTCTGTAAGAAGAAGCAATCAGCAATTCCTAAGTATGTCTGCAAGGCACTGAAGGGAGAAAAGTATCCACATTTTTGACCCCATCTTTTAAGTGGAAAATAGAGAAGATGGAATTGCTTTAAAGGAATCAGAGAACACCATGATGGATTTTTCTCAGAGTCTCTTTGTCCTTCAGTGTTTTCCTGTCAAGCCTTGTTCCCATCATGCATCTCAGGCAGCTTTGCTGGCTTAATTGGAGTGTGAGTTGGTTAGGAGCGTTTTTGACAAAATGCATTTTCACTGGACTTTACCAGGTGTGACTAAACTTTCAGAAGGGAAATTCAGTCTGGCTGATGCAGTCTCATATTACAATCACAAAAGAGGAGGCAATGGTACTTTCTTCATACTCAGTGTGCGAGTTCAAGCCTCACCTCATTAAATAACCACCTGCAGAAACCGAAATGCCTCTAACTAGAAAATACTAAATGAAGCTCACTCCTGGATAGGCAGAATGTGAGAGAATTTGGAGGCCAAACTTGAATGGGAGGGTCCTAAAGGCCACGTGGTTGCTCTCACTGCCGGGACGTGGCCGTTCTGGATTGCTCTTCAAGAGAGATTTGAAAGGTCAGTTTATTTCACTGCTGGACAGAGCAGGAAAACATTTGAATCCAAATCTCACGGTCAGGGTGGGCAGAGGAATGGTTGTCAGGGCACTTTTGGAATTTGTAAAGAGGGGTCTATTCCCTGTGTGATAAATGAACCCTTTGTCACACTGCACAGCACGAATAGCAATGTACTTGGGGGAACTGAAACATTTGAACAGTTCTCTTCACTGAGATAAATCTGTAGAAATCTGCAGGACAACTGAAGATATAACCTGTGCAGTAGGATGGTCTACCCTGGAATGTGGTCAAGCAACTCTAACAATGCCCTATTTAAAAGGCTGTTGGTAGTGGGGTGAGGGAGGGTCCTTGCATCTGTGTCTTGCTGGTTTTGGTGTTGAATTGTGCTACAACCAGTCTGATGCATCAAACCCAAATTTACATCCTGACAGTGAGGCAAAGGTTTGGCAGATAAACTGCAAAGCTGACCTGGAGACATATGAATTTCAGTCAATCACTTTACACCATGAAGTCCAGTCCACTTTCATATGACAGAGTCTTCTAACATAACCCTTTTTGAGGTGTATGTGTGGAGGGGATGCCCCTAAAGGATAGTCTTTGAGGCTGAGTGAAAGAGATATGTCCATGGTTGTTGATATGGGTGATATGAGCCTCTACTTAATAGTAACTTCTTTCTTTTTTGCTAGCTTTAATATAATGAGTTTGATATAGTGCAATATCCTATCCTATCCTATCCGATCCTATCCTATCCTATCCTATCCTATCCTAGTAGTTCTAGCTTCTATACTGTGTAGTAAATAATTCTGATTAAGATCTTTTTTCTAATTATTTGTCATAATAAATAATATATTTTATGTAAATATACCCAGTTTGCCATTTTTAATGGTGCAGGGTAAAGTTGTACTTAAAGTTGAACTTGGCAAAGCCTGGGGCTAAAAATGGATCCAGCCACACCCAGGCTCCTCTCTGAGAAGGAGTTTTTAAAGCCAGGGAGTCCTTTCTGCACCTCGTGACTGAACAGGAGGGTTTCTCTAATAAACTTTGTCTGAAGGTCCCACTCCAACTCATGACATCCTGCCATTCTTCAGTGATTTGTAGATGAAGCTGTGGTCTTCACTTTTCAGGTACACTGAGTTTCAAAACAGTTCTCAATTTCCATTATTTAGTGCATCAATGTTAGTGATCTGTTAATGATCTTCTACTCACACCTCATTCTGGGACTTGACTCCTTCTGGCCATCAGACTACCAAGTTTTCTGATTACCCAGCCAAGTATTTGGCGTGCACTGAGTCCAACTGTTTTGCTTGGATGTACTTTTATTCCTCTTCATGTTACTGTACATGGAACAATCCCATTAAGCAGCTGAGAGCTGCATCTCCTACATCTCTTCTCACTATGTTCACCCTGTGCTTTATCTAGCTCACTTTTTATTTCTGGAGCTTTGCTGAACCTTGGCAGAAATGTATACTGCAGAATATATTGAAACAGTCCATTTCAAAACCACTTTTTCTTGTGCTTGGTACCCACAAATTCAGGTCCCAGCTCCTCAGGCTGTGGAGTTTGTGGCTGCAGCTCACAGTGCTTAAAACTGAGGCAGGATCAAAACTGCTTCTGGAGAGTTTCTTATGTTTCTACTCCTGGGGCTGCAGTAGTGCAGAGAAAACTAATATGGAACTAATACAGCCTTGAAAACTTATAAATTAAATTATTTTTTGTAATCTGTTCCTTTGGAGCTGCACACTGTCCCTGGGGTTTGTACTGTCAGACAACTTACGCACATACAAATAATATGTTTACTTTCTGCATATAAAAGCATGTGTATGGAACAACTTTGGAAATCTGGAGTGGCTGAAATTGAGTGGGATTGTTTTGAATAATTCAGATTATTTTACTTCCAGTGAATTCACAACTATCATTCCTTGGGAGACTTGCCAGCTTCAAAGGAAATACAAATTACTATAAACTCGTCTTGAGATGAAGCACCGAAAAGACTGACTCATCAGTGTGAAAGCAATTCAGACCAATAAATTTGAAGGTTCTCCAACCAGTATGAAACAATAAATTGATCCTACAAAACCTTTCAGAAAAATTTTTTTTTTTGCTCAAAGACTGAAACATTTTCATACTACCCCAGGAAAAGTGTATCATCTTTCACAAAACCTAGACAATAAACACTTTTTTTTTTTACTTCATAAAAATCTTGAAATCTGGGATTATAGCCATTTTACACTGAGAGATAAACCCTTGGTCTTCCAATATGTCTTTTTCTGCAGAAAAACAAAATAAAAACTTCTGGAAGAGAGCACTAAAGTAGCATATGAGAAACCCAGGTGTTATCCTGCTCTTCTTGACTGGGGTCAGGAATTCATACCTTGTTCTGCCAAGTCCAGGTAGATGCTCTGACCAGCTGCCTGTTCTGGACCCAGTAGCTACTTCTTTGATTACCCAATCCATCTTGGATCTGGGAGGTATTTTGGTCTGCAACCTCTATTTGCATTTCCTCACGAAAGAGAAGATGAAAGAATTCCCAAACAGCTCCGTCTTTGACTGTGATGCTGTTCCAGTAAAGAACTCAACCATGTGTGCAAAATTTAAACCTCAGTTCTGGAGTTCTGGAGTTCTAAAGTCCTTGAGGAATGTTGCACTGTCACATGTAATACAAGTACTGCAGAATGTATTGCAGATATTTTAGAAACAATATAGTTTAGATTATATGCTAAACAATCTGGAATCTAGGAGTGCCAGGGCTGGTGATGCTCTGACAGCTTACTGTGTGATAAATATGATAACTATTCTCTGGGTTTGAAGACTTCAGCTATCAAAGTTTCATCCTGTAATTTGTTAGCTGACATGTTAAGGGCGTAAAGACCAGTTAGTCATTAAGATATCAGCTGGATTTAGTACTATCATGGAGGAATTGGTTGCCAGAGGCTGTGGAAAAGAGTGCAGAGTTTCCCAGTTAATGGCCTACCATCACCACCTGAAGACTGGGAAGGTACTGGCTGCCTGTCACGGGCTTGTTGCTCCTAACCATGCTGCTGCTGGCAGTACTGTTTATATCAAAATTTTTAAGTCTAGCTGTTTAAAACAATATAAGAGAGCAATTGACTCAATTCTTTGTTTAATTCCTGATCATGAAAACATAGAATGGTTTGAGTTGGAAGGGATCTTAAAAATCATCTATTTCAACACCCCTACCATGACCAGGGCACAGCTTCTCTGGGCAACCTGTTTCAGAGCCTCACCACACACACACTAAAGAATCTCTTCCCAATAACTAATCTAAATTTACTCTCTTCCACCTTGAAGCCACTACCCTTCATCCTATCACTCCATGCCTTTCTAAAACATCCCTCTCCATCTTTCTTGTAGGCCTCTTTTAGGTACTAGAAAGCTGCTGCATGGTATCCCTGGGGCCTTCTCTTCTCCAGGCTGAGCAACCCCATCTCTCTCAGCCTGCCCTCACAGGAGAGATGCTCCATTCCTCTGATCATCTTTGTGGCCCTCCTCTGGACTCAATCCAAAAGGTACAAATCGTTCTTATGAGACCTGGGTGGGGTCTTGCAGAGCAGAGGAGAGCAGAGGGGGAGAATCTCCTCCCTTGCCCTGCTGGCCACGCTGCTTTTGGTGTGGACCAGGATGCAGTTGGTTTTCTGGGCTGCAAGTGCACTTCACTGGGTCGTGTCCAGCTTTTCATCCATCAGGATCCCTAATTCCTTGTCCTTAGAGCTACTCTCAATCCATTCTCTGGCCAGCCTGCATTTGTGTGTGAGATTTGTGCATGTCCCAGGTGCAGGACCTTACACTTGGCCTTGTTGACCTCCCTGAGGTTTGCACTGACCCACCTCTCAAGCCTGATGACTGTAATGGAGTGTTATGAGAAAGGAAAGTAAAATACTTGGTGACCCATTCCATTATACTTAAAAAATGTTCTGCGTTGGGTTTTACATGCTAGTGAAAGGAGACACCTCCATGGGTGACAGCTAGCTGTCTAGCTCTTCCTCCTACTATGGAAGGCAAATCTTGGTTTATTAAATACTGCAACGAGTTGTCCTGACAAGATGGCAACTCTTTCTTGGGGTGGTTTGGACAAAAACTTAGCCCATCCAAATTAAGTGCTGGTGTCAAAACTGACAGCTGTGCTGATGCAGTGACTGTATATGCCAGGGATGACACCGACCTTTCAACTCTGTCAAGCCTACTCGCTGACTTAAAGAAAAGAATGTGGACAGGAGTTGGAAAATCTGTTACAAGGGGAGAATAAATTCTGAATTAGCAGGACTAAAACCTAGGCAGAACAGAAGAGAAAGATGAAAACCAGCCTGAGAAAAACTCAGAATGTGAGTTTTACTGTTCTCACTTTTACTTGCCAAAATGCCTCTCTTCTAACAGTGATTTTAACACTGCAGACATGAGAAAAAATAATCAGGTGCAAAGTGATGTCTCCTATTGGAGATCCTCCTTATGCAGATATTTTTTGTGCATTTAAGACAGGCTAGATATATGGGACAAGAAGGTATTGAAAAAATAAAACCGAAGAACAATTCTACTCCAAAACCTTATGGCAGCCAGAATTTCTTGTTTATTCCTGATTTCCATATGCAATACTTTCAATTTACAAGTAAAAAGACATGTTTTATTTTCCTCTAGGACAGCAGGACATGTTTATCCTGGATACAAAGTCGATTTCTTTGTACCCCACCCTTCACTGCCACTTGTCCCCTGCAAGTAGCACAGGTAACACCGACTACCCAGTTGTTGCATCTGGGGTCTTCAATATGCTCTTTGTGGGACATATTCAGCCCTCCATTGAGCATGCAAGTATAATTCCCTGGATTTAGTGATGCTCAGAGAGGAATGAATGCTAATGAATGCAACTGGGCTGTCTCTGTGGGGCCTGGTGGAATGAAAATGCTTCTTGCCAAAGTGAGCACACGCGACCGGCTTCAGCAAAACACAGAGTTGAAACGTGTATTTTATGTTGCATAATTAACTCGTTTTTCCCCCCCCCAACTTTTTCACCGATATCTGAAATGCAGATCGAATGTGTTCTGGGAGATTTTACTTTTTATTTTATCAATTTATTTTAAACATTTGGTTTAGCTGTGCTGGCAAGGTCCTGAATGCTTGGGCCCTAAATTGTAAGTTTTTCAGAGTTTTACCTGTCTTTGTGCTACTTTGCTGCCAGGTAACCGTAGAGGCTACACTGTAGTGTGCAATCACTCTTTTACTTCCTACTTTTTTATACGCAGCTGGTGCTGGCAGGGTGGTGTGAGCTGCTATCTGAAATCTTTATGCTATGCAATAGAAGTGGTGTTTAACAGCTGAACTTGTGCTACACCACGTCTTGTCTGAAAGCCTTGTGCTCATTGCAGGGACAGGTCAAACAGAGGCATTTAAAGTGTTTGCATGTTTCTTCACGTCTCCATTTTCTGCCTCTTGCCAAATGCCCTTCTCACAATCGCTGCTTCTGAACCTTGGAATGCAGCTCCCCAGACCTGGTTTGGTATCCCCAGGGCCAGCTGATAAATTCTCTTACAATGATATACCATCCCCAGTCCTTCTCCCACAAGCAATTTGCCTTTTGTGCCAAGGAAAAGTGGCTCGGGTCAGAATATTCACATATCTAGAATTTTTGTAATGCCATGTGGATCTTTTTTCCTTGGAACTGTAGGGTGGTTTATTCTATCAGCGTGGTATGTGAACCCTTAATTTATTTCTCAGTTTGTCATCAAAGGGTTTGCACACACTTCCTAACTCTCTGATTTTCCAGGCAAGCTGAACCTAAATTGTTACCATGACAAAAGCAGGAAAGCTTTCGAATGTGAAATTCCTACTCTGATGTGCAAGCAGGTGTATAACTGAATCCAAAATTTTCAGTTTTAACCAAGTAATTTGGACAGTAGCCTCACGTGGAATTTTTTCATTTCTACCTTGAACTTATTATGATATAAACTGAAATGTACTTCTCTGCAGAATGTAGCTAAAAAGCCTGATTCTAAATGTGCATCTCATCATAGTGGGTACACAATCACCGATGTTGCACAACATTTTGCATACCAACAGCTATATAAATTAAATTATTGCCTTTATTAAATTTGGATTAAAGGTTAATTACAGCTCTTTTAGCAATGCTGAGTGCAGCTGCTTGATTTGGGCAAAGCTACTCAAAAATACTGTCTGCTGTGGTATTTACTTTTCCTTGCTTTGATTTTACATCAACTTCTTAAATATTGTACTGAGACATATTTGACACACAAATATTTTCCAACTAAATGTGCTCAGGAATTAAATGATTTGTTTGAAGTGTTGTGACATTGACGTTAGGATCTTTCAGTCTTTACATGTTATTTAGACACAATTCCCAATCCCTGGGCAATTCTTCTTCATTATAGTCAAATATTGCAGCAGCTCGCGTGTGTCTTTTCTACCGTCAGGATTAGTTTGAATAGTAAATGGTTTCTCTAGCAAAGATGGGAGATTTTGGTGCCAAAGCAGAGCATTCAGTGGATCCAGCTATATGGGCAAAGAACTGTCTTATGTAAGCAGTAGAGAACGCCAAGGAGGGGAATAAAACTGTGATTCCTGTTCTCTACAGTTAATTAGATAGTTAGGCCTAAAATAGAAAGCACCATCTAACACTGCTCAGCAGTAAACCCTATCCTAAAGATGGGGTCAGTCCTATGTAATGAGAAAAGAAAGATACAGAGGTCATTTCCTTTAAATTAGTGACTAGGACATGCAGTAGTGTCTTTATTGTCTGATCTGAAGAAGATATTTAGTCCAACACACTCTTATTAGGTACTCCAGGCTTTTGTTTCTCCTTCTGTGAAGTTATTTAATTTTCTATGAATATTTTTATGGAGTTGTGGGTTAGACTATCTAGGTGAGTGCTCTAACAATTGTGTTATCTCTTCTACTTCTTCCTACCAATTTTCCTGGGAAATTCTCATCAGTTGTGTGAAGTGAAACGGCCTCAGGTAGAGAAACTGGGAAATAGAGTAACAGCAAGTGCATGTTATTGTGTAATTCAGGAACTATCCAGAGATGTGGAAAATTTATACGAGATCCTGATCCGAATCAGTCCAAATGTTGGGTAAGATTCATGCTCTGATCTACTGGATTGTGTCAGAGAGCACTTCCTTTCAAAAAGTCTTGCCAGTCACAGTCTTTTGCACAAGATCTAATTCATATTATTTTCTGGAACTTGTGCTACAAGTTCAAAATCTGTCTCCAGTCATGCTTATATTTCTGCTTTCTCTCATTTCTTCACTTTCACTAATTTACCACTAAGCCATACACTTAATCACGTGCATAGCAGATGATAAAGGGAGCTAAGGACACTAGTGCAAAAAATCCTAAAGAAAATAGTTTATTTAACACCTGGAAAAGCAGAGAGAATCTTGTATTCTTAAACACTGGCCACAGATTTTTAGCTGATGGAGCTGATACTATAGTTCATGACATTCAGAAAATAATTTAATTGATATTTTTGGGGGACTTCAAAATTATTTGAAATGCAGTTGTAGGCTTGCACAATCAAACTAGATTTGAATATGTAAATTATTTCCGTGGAAAGTCTTAAGTCATCACAGTGAGACTAATGAAAAATGTGCTTTCTATTAAAAAGAAAATAAAATTTCCTTATTTAAAGTTATGTGCAGTTCCCCTTTTTTTCCTCTTCTTAGTCTTAAGTAAAGCTTTTTGGTACAGATTTGAGTTTCACAAGATTGTGGGGTGACATATGAATAGACAAATACACATTCACAGATTTACATCTTTGTGTTTGTCTAGCCTGCTAGTACCTAGATAATACAAATCCATTTGAAGCAAGAAGAGTCTCTTGTAAGGGACAGTTAGCACAAGTTTAGAGTGCAGTTCACAGTTTTGCTACAAGCATCCTGTGATGCTTCTGAAACAGTGGGTACTGATACTGGTTTTTGCATCAAATTATGAACTCATTGGATTCTCAGTTTGCCTTAAATTAAATGTGCTTACCCAGTATCTAGAATCATGTGTCTTGACCGTCTTTGGAATCTTTAGGTACTTCTGTCATCACTGTAAATAATACACAGTCATAACCACAAAGTGGAAATAAATTTACAGTCTACTCAGGCTGAAGGTTTGTTTCTATAGTAAAATGTGCATACCAGGAAGAGAGAAGGTACCTTCCCTTGCTTGGGCTGTAATGGGTTTCTTGGCTTCTAGAGCCTATTGCTCCAATAAACTCTAGAAAAAAATTTCCTCCATTGCTCTGGAAATGGAATGATTTTGACAAGCTGAAACTGCTATTTCATGTTAGTATTTCCTATGATGTTACTCCAAACCACGTCAGCAGGTACGACATAAAATAAAGTGCATTATTCTCATTACTCTTCTTAGCACATCTCCTTCTAAGCAGCTATAGAAAGGAACTACTCTAACTACCTTCAGTGAAAACTGAAGGATGTTTGGAGTTGCAAAGTTTTTCTGGATTTCTTCTCAATCCTTTAATCTTTTGTTGATCTAAGCTAAAGGCTCAAGCAAAAGCTTTCAAAAGAGCTCAGTGGATCATGATTTCTTGCTAGAGGATGATGGCTGCTAAGTAATCTTTCCTCTTGATTATCATCACAGATATGTTAAGCCACCCAGAAGTAATTTAGTTAGCTGGAAAATGCTTCTTGTCCTCGGTAGTCAAAGTATGGAGGGAAGAGTTTGTTTATGTTCCAGTCTCTGAAGATGAAGGACAAAATGTTCATTGTCAGTATCTTTCCCACTAGTTTTTAGCACCTCTGTGTTCAGTCCTTTACTTCCCACTGTGAAGTTCTGATTCAGAGATGTATCTCTGTGCCTTGGTGTGGCACAATGGGATACTGTGGCCCTCACAATAAAGGGCACCACTCTAATTTATGGCCTTGAAGTGGGAATGGAGCTGGAACACATGAGCACCTGGAAGGCTTGATGTGGGTTGTCTGGCTGGCAGTGGGATGCAGGTAGTTTTTACAATACAAGCAGTGACTTTGGAGGCTCTACTGTCTGCACATCTCTATTTATCGCATCGCTGTACTTATCCCTGTGCGTTCAGGATTGGTTTTTATAGAAAGCAAGAGAAGTTAATGGGCAGTTAATGGGCAAATCGTGAAGATCGTAGTGCTTATACACTTTTTTAGAGGCTTGAAAGCACGCAGTTTTAAAAGACTTGGCTCATTATTCCTCTAAAGCAGCAGAGAGACTGCGGTCTGCTTTTCTCCTGGCACAACTGGCTGGATTGGTGTGACTTTGAAACAGACTCCAAGCTGAGTTTTGTTCTGAGTAATTCATATTTCAGATAACAAAACTGTGGCCAGCTTTTAATGTCTTTTTATAATTCCAACTCTTTTTTTTTTTTTTTTGTAAATTATTGGGGAATAATTATCTCTCTTAATTAGCCATACATCCTATTAAGAAGATGGTTTGAACTGAAGCCATTAGGCCAAGGACAGACGTGCATATTCCCTGCTGCTATAAAGTAAACCAGCAGAGGGTACTAATGACTTTCACTGTTGACTCTCCTGCTTATGTAAATGTTGGTATACTCAGCGCTAAAAAGTATATTTGAAAACAACAGTATGCCACCAGTTGTAAGCAAAAAAAACTGGGTTGTCATCCAGCCTGTATTTTGCTGCCTGCATTCAATTTTCAGGTCTTCAGTGGACATTTCAGATGCTCCTTTATGTGGGGCATGAGGTAGCCAAAAATGTTGGGAAGGTGAGTTGCCTGCACATGCACACTGGAAGACTACAAATCTGAAAATAAATAAGTGTCCTAATTTACCGTCTCTATGTGTTATGCTGTTATGCTGTTACTGTACAGGCAGGTGAATGCCTAAACACTTTGGAAAAGCTGCTTGATGTAATTGCAGCTATGTGAATACCGGATAAAACTTTCCAAGCAAGCTGGTGAACCAGAAACTGGGGAAAACTAAAACATCTAGGCTTTATCTTCAGTTTTCTTTGTGTTTGGCTCCTTGTTCCTGGAACTGGGGAGGGTTTTGGCCCAGGGCCCCCCCAGCCATGGATCAGGCCATGGCGGGGACTTCCTCTTGACATTCAAGTAGGTTCTTGCTTTTAGGTGCTATGAGAATCATTAAATCATAGAATGACTAGTGTGGGAAGGGACCTTAAAGATCATCCAGTTCCAACCCTCCCGACACGTCCCACTAGACCAGGTTGTCCCACTTGACCTGGCCCTGGACGCTTCCAGGGAAGTGCTGTGCATAGGCCCCTCCAGGGTATAAAGTGGGCTAGGCAACAGGAGACAAATAAGAGAAAGTGGACCTTAGTAAATAAATGAAATGCCATCAGTAAGGCAATGAACAGTGAGGCACCACATGGCGAGGTCTCCAGGCACTGTAACAACTAAAACCTGTCAGCTGGCACGTTGTCTGCCAGCAGCTCCTGCCGCTGTCCCAGCCAGAGGCCATTCCAGCCTCCTCACTGCCAGCAGTGTGCACATCTGTGGTGTCAATAGCATTAATTGTTTATGATATTCACAAGTTCCTTTTCAAAAACTTTTTTTTTTTTTTTTTGGTGCTGTTGCACCTGCAGCGTAGAAACGACGTCTCAAATTCCAGAATCCGGAATCCGGACTCAGTGTGGGCACAAATGTGCTAAAACAATGGCCCAAAATTTAGAAGCAGGTGACCTCCTTCCTGCTTGCATCTCTGAGACAGCACCACTGTGCTGCTAGGCTGTTTTTGAGATTGTGTCTGCGGGGAGGGTCCAAAAGCAGTTTGCCTCCCCATGTTTTTGCTGGAAAACGTGGAACATCGTGTGTTTGTGCACAGGCAGAGGCTCTGCTTGCCCCAGACATTTTGGAAACATGTCAGTTACACTGAGTATAACTAGTGATGGCAAGGACCTTAACCCAATCAGTGCAAGATCCCTCGAAAGGATATTTAGAAAATATAGAAAACTTAGAAAAATATAGAGGTAACCAAAGGATTTGCAGATACTTCCCCAAATTACCTATTAGTATGAACTCTACAGTTTGTATTTGATAATCTATAAGAATTTGGGAATATCACCTCGGTCACCTGTGTTAAAAAAATCTTTCTATACATTTCCTAATAGCAGTTATTGTAATACTATAACTCAAACAGAGATCTTTTTTCTAGAGTAAAAGTTTTTAGAAGACCAGATTTTTGAAATTTGTACCTTTCCTGTAGCAGAGAATTTTCTTTCACTATAAGATGCATTTGTGTCACTTCTGGTAGCCAGAAATATAAAGGATTCAAACTGAAACACCATCCCTTTGAAATGTACCCAGACATGAAAACCTTACTTTCTTCTTTGCTGTGAGCATCCATCAGTCATTCCATGTGCTAGGAGGTTCAAGATATATTTAATCAACGTATTTAACCCAATAATGCCATGGTTGTAGTGGGATTTGAGGAAAGAAATCCTCAAACACACATGTGTAGTTTCACGCATTTGCAAATCAGACCTGGGAAGTTTCACAGAGCCCGTAATAGAGCAGAGGTTCTTTTGATCTGAACTGACAGCCCTTGCTGCAGCACTACAAAAAAATTTTGTATCTTTTTCACAAGGAAAGGTCATGATTTGGCAAAAAAAAGGTTTTACAGTAAATTAACACTTTTGTACCTTGTAAAACTGCTACTCAGATACGCAAAATAATATTAATTAAGGAAGTAAATATGCCATACTTTGTTGCCAACTCTTCAAAATATCCTTTATATCCACTACTCATCTAGGTAGGAGAGATTGTAGGACTGATTTTAAGAAGAACTTCAAATTTAGTGTTCAGTTTTCCCTCTGTGTGGGTAAGTTTGCCCTCCACGCATTGCAACTTACTTGGGACAATGTTTATACCTTAAATTTTTCTTTTAATAAGTTACAGTGCAAAGAAATATTTTCTAGCCTGTGTGGACTGTAGTGCCCTGTTGGATGGTTCTAGGCTCTTCAACAGGGACAGGCAGGGCAGAAGAGGTGGAGGGATGGCACTCTGTGTAAGGGAAGGGTTAGGATGTATGGAGCTCACAGTTGGCAATGGCACAGTTGGGAGCCTCTGGGGTAGAATCAAGGGGCAAAAAAATAATGTGGATGTCACTGTGGGAGTCTGCTGTAGACCTCCCAGCCAGGACAATGACACCAATGAATTATTCTTTGAGGAATAATTCTAAGGGATGCTTCCAAGTCAGCTGCCCTTGTCCTTATGGGGGACTTCAACTTGCCAGAAATTAACTGAAAGCATCACACAGCTGGTACAACCCTGGTCAGGAGATTCCTAAAAAAACTGGATGACAACTTTATGGAACAAGTCCTAAGGGAGCTGATTGGGAAAAATGCCCTCTTTGATCTGCTGCTTGTCCACAGAGTGAATCTCATGAGCAAAGTGGAGATTGGTGGCCTCTTGGCTACAGTGACCACAAAGTGATTGATTTTAAAATGTCTATTGACAGGAGGAAAAGTGCCAGCAAATCTCGACTCTGGACATGAGGAGAGCAGACTTCAGGCTGCTCAGGGAATCAGTAAGTAAGGTCCCCTGGTTTTTGCAGGTGCTGTGGTCCTTCAGTGCTGGTCACTTTTGTAATATCACCTCCTAAGGGCACAGGAGCAGGGAATTCCCAAATGTTGGAAGGTGTATCTAGAAGTCTTTTTCACTTAATATGATAAACTTTACATTTGTCATTTACACGTAATGACGAGATGTGCTTTTAGTGGACGAAGTGCTGAAGTGCTGAAGACAAATCTTTTATGCCAGTCACCCTGCTCAGGTGGTCTCTGAGATTCCAGCACCAAGAGTTTGGGAGGTCAGGAAATGGATGATCTGTCTTTTTAGTTTCTCATGTACAGAGAAGAAGTTAATATAACCCACAACTGAGTTAACATGTGTTTCTTCTTCCCCTCAGTGTTGGCTTTATTTTCCTTCCTATGGTCTTCTAAAGATAATACATGTAAGCAGTTAATGGAATTCTATGGCACTGTGGATGGGAAAATTGGCCAGAGAGAAATATCTGTTGGTAGGGGTATTCACAAACTCAGCAGCAGGATAGGGAAAAATGGGCACATGACATGATGTTGAGCTATGGCTGCAAGTAGAAGCCTTAAAAACTAATACAAAATGAGTATGCTGGATTTTTCCTATTAATAGATTTTTTAAATTAAATTATTATATATTTGTTTATTTATTTGATTCATAAGGTGGTTTTCAGGAGTGTGCTTATACCCCTCAAATAAAAAGCAACTATTGCAAGTGTTTATCTTGTATCGTACTTGTTAAATAAATTTAAGGGAGTAGGAAATATGCTAGGCAGTCTAAGGACATAAATTAAGACAATAAAGTAGGTAACAGATTAAGATGAAAATGTGAGTTTGTCTGATATCTACAAAACAATAGACCCCTGACTATCTTCTTGTCACTTGTCTAAATGTTCGGTGTAAAGATTTATCTTGTATAATATAAATTAATATTACATTTTTAATACAGAAAATCTCCTATGTAAAACAATGTTATAAATAGAATTATGATGTCAGTGCTTCCCAATTCCATTTTTAGTCTACACCACAAAATTACAAAACATCAAGAGGACTGTGTCTTCACCTTTATCAAGATCCATATGTTAAAACAGTTTCAACATATCAAACTGAAATGTGTCAGGAGACTAATCTGATCCAGGCAGCAAAAATATCTTTCCTTAGCTCTGAGGGAGAGCATTTTCCAGTTGCAAGATACTGTTTTCTTCTTACTTGGAGTGTGGAAATAGGATGTGGCTCATGATACCAAGCAAGGCTGTCTTTTTTACCACCTCCTACATTGTTTTACCAGAAAAATCTCTCTTTCCTGATTTTGTTGAGTTATTGAAACTAGAAATCCAAACACAACATGTAAGGATTCATTACTTCTGTTATTTTGATCCCATATGCACTGGGCAGGAAAGATGAACATGAGGACAGGAAACATGAATGTGAGCTCTGTTAAATGATTTCTCATATAATATATTTTTTGTGTGTGTGCAATATGAAACTCAATAGCTAGGATGAAATGAAATCTCAGTTGATAATTAGTTTACAAGGAGATTCACAGTTTCAGATTCCAAATATAGCCAAAATGACTGAGGGCTGAATCAAATTTTCCACATGTTGGTAAAAGTCTCAATGATGGCACTTAGTCTGCAGTTAAAATAAGCTCAGAACTCAAGCATACACCAGAACAGTTCCCCAGCCATCATCTATTTCCCTCACCTCACACTGTAGGTTGTATAAACCTGGAAGTGTAAAAAATGTTCAGGTTCTGTGGTAGAGACAATCTGATTTCAATGAACACTTTAAATAGTTGACATCCAGGAACACAAGTCCTATGGACGATGTGAATACTGAGATAACACCCAAGAGAAATTAAGCTCTTTGACGTTCTTGAACTGAAGGATTTTAAAACTCTTTTCTTTCATAAGCAGGCCTATTACCTGTTAATTTATAAAATTTTGAAACTCTACATTTCCTGCTGCACTAGAATGTTTATAAAAATGATTATTCTATGATTCTACATTTCTATAATGTTTAGATCTTGCAGAACATACTGCAAGTGGTATTTGAGAGCTGTTTTAAGTATGAATTTACAACAAAAACAAGTAGTTAACATAGCTATGACAACAAATGATAACATAGCAATGATAACAAATAATACCATGGTTAGCTTGTGTTGGACATCTTGGAGTAATATGCCTGGTAATGCTGGAATAACTAATTTTGAATTGCCAATGGAAATACTACAGTAGGAACACTTCACAGGTGGAACAACTGAGCAGAAATTTATACAAAATAGAAATTCACTTAGGGTTACTGGTTGCTGAGAAAAAGGCTAAAATACTGTGATAATATTTGAAGTTAAATTAAAAATCGAGACAAACTGGAGGTAAAAAAAAAAAGTTAGGTAGCCCACTTGAATGAAAACTTCACAGATTATACAATCCTTGGAGATATTTGAGACAGGATTCAGCCATTCACACTGTTATTGGACACCATGCAGGGAGACAACATGTGGGTCTCAGCCTGCCCCTTTGAATCTTTGGACTTGTGAAGGAGAAGAATACTTGAAAACACAGTGCACATCAAAGAGAAAAAAAGTTGTAAGAAGAACTATAACCTTTGAAGAATAGGCACTGTTTGGGAACATTTTGTCACAGCTTGAAAGGTAGCTCATATTGTGGGTAGTGAGGGCAGACACCTCAGTATTTTCACAAAGCTGAAGATGTATGTGTGTAGAAGGTGTGTGGTGCTCAGTGTGTGTATTTTGTGGAGATTGTCAGAAAACTGAATGAAGGATTTTTGTGCTGAAAGTATGCCATGTTTGAGGGCTGGATGAGATGAGCCACATTCATGGAGAATTTAACTACCTTCCCTTTGCATGATCATTATTTGAATTCTTTTCAGCCATTGTTAGTGCCCTGACATAACTCAGCGTATTCCAGTAGAATTAATTTTTGTCTGTGCATATGGAATGGTAGAGTGACATTTTTCACAGGTAGTGCTGCCTAATCTGTGCAGAGATATAAACCCAGTGCCAGCTGCCTGGCTGGAAAACTCTGTGGTGGGTGGTGGTGTTGCAATGGCCACCTAGAGATTTATGACAGACAAGTACTAGTAGATCATTTAAGATGGTATTAGTGTCACCTGAATCAGGGTAAAAACAGGGTTTCTTATCACATGAAGTTGTCCCATCTCCCTCTTCAGTCCGTGGAGTAAGTCAGACCCCCTCTGAACGTAGCTCATCACATCTCTTTTAGAACCCCATTTTAAAATTAGATAAATTGTCTGCTGGAGTGTTCTTTTTCTTCATTTACTAGGGCCCAGATGATGAATGTAGACTAGACACTGAAGTTTTAGATGATTAGTAGTGCAGCAAACTTGGTTAACCAGAGGCTCTTATTTCATATGAGAGGCTGGTCTAACTTGAGCCTGGGAAAGTTTAAGGAGAGCTTAGGAATTAGGGGTGGTCACTGGTGGCCTCCCTCATTTACTTCACTAAATGAATTTCAGTAGAGCACAGAAACTGTCTCTGTTTGTGATAAAGCTGCTATTCTATATAACCCAGTAATTGAGTGTAGTCTTAGCAAACTATTCCCTGTCACCAAGCAGCACAACATTTTTTAACTGCAATAGACAGTTAAGCAACTTGCAGTTTAAATGAGCCTCAAAACTGTGCATATATCAAAACATTTCCAATACTACTCCTGTTATTTTACTCCGCTTTATGTTGTGTAAGAATCATTTGCAGTGTACCTTTTGTCTAAATTACTTTAATGGGCTCCAAGTCCAGATTGTATGTAGTAGTACCCAGAGAAAAACATAGGCTATTTAAGATTACAGTGTCCAGAAGTACATTTTATACTATTTGAGAAATAATGTGTTGTCTTGCAATTATGGTGTGTGTAAAAGGCAGAGATAATTTCATACCCTACAACTAAACTTTATGTACCCTTGCTTTGGAACAAGGAGTTAACACAATTTTTTTTTTGCTATTATCAGTTTCACAAGCAATAATTGTTTTAAAATTTGCAAGTTGATTATGAATTTGTTTCTCCAGCTATGTGAGACATGTTCACATGTTCCTGCAATGATATCTGTCCACTGCACTTTCTCTTTTCTATCCCACCTCTCCTTTTTTTCCTTTTACATAGCACATTTCTCACCACACGCCCCTGAAAGAATTGATGAGTTGGACTGGGTGGTCTAAATATGTTCAAGGAACTTTGACTGGATCAGGGAGAGGCTGAGAATTGGAGCAAAGGAAATACATTTTATTTGTAAGGGAAATAAAGGTTTGACAACAGTCAAGCGCATTTTGACCTTTTTGGTTTTTTTTAATCTTATGATTGTACTAAGACTGATCATGAGCTGAAGATCACAATTTCAAGTGCTTTGCCACATGTCCTTCTTAAACCACAAAACTGCTTTAAAAGCAGACTCTTGTCAAGAAAGACAGTTATAGATTTGACCTTAAAGATTGATGTGATATTTCTTTGCCTTAGATGTTTCAAATAACTTATTTGAGGAATACTGTTGGGAATTGCCATCAAACGTCATGGAGGAATCTTTCCATTTATCTTCTCTCAGGAAGAATGACTTTGGAAGTTCCCTTCTTTCACACTTGCAAGAGAACCTGGGAGAGATGGAGATCAAGAAAGAGCTCCTCATTTTTTCCCCTGAGTTTAGGTAAGCAGTGGTTTTGTTTTTTTCCCAATAGCATAAGTAAAGCATGGAAGTGAAGGTGGTCTTGTAAGAGGAAGTGTGTTACCAATCAGTCTGAAACGCAAAATGCCTTGTTTTACTATTTCTAGTGTACAAGCAAGATGCAAAACCTAACATTTTCAGTATGAATAAGAGACATGCTAGAAGCACAAGGATACATGCTTAAAACTGCTCACTGGAGTATTACTTTTTGTCCACTAAATTAAGCCCTATACTTTTTGATGTCATGTAAATTAAGTGCTGTGAAATGACTGTTCCCACTCTTTCCTATGTCATGCATTTTACCTCTGTCCTTGCATTTCTTTTTTATCCTTAGAGAAGGATATGGGCTTGTAATGCTATAAATTACTACAATTACAAGTGACGCCTGGAGCTGGCAAACTCCCCATCAGAGTTTCTGAAGCAGCAATTATCCCCATACTACAAAGCCATTTCTCATTTAGGAAAAAAAAAAAAAGGCACCATATTAATTAGCAGCCTCTGTCCAGTCTCCTCTTTTAAAAATGGTTATGGCTGAACACATGTAATTTTATCTTTGCAGAACCCACCTGTATGAAAAATTTCCATCATTTCTTGGGCTGTGTCAGGACATTCAGATTATTTTTGTTAATGCTTGAATTGGACCAACTGTGCCTTACATGAATGACAAGTTTTCAATGAGCATCCAGTCACTACTGCTGCCTTTCAGTTCTATAATTTATAAAATTGCACTTTAAGCTTTTAATACTGCAAAGCAAATTCATCATGTTTCAGCGTAGTATGAGAGATCAAAATAACAAATTTTTCCATCAAAGTTTCTCCAACCATGTCAGGATTTTGGACTTTGAATCTGGACTCCAAATCTGAAATTCAGCTTGAATACAAGGTTTTGGTGTGTAATTTTTTTTTCTCTCTCTTTACATTTATCTCATAAAAATTTCATTCTTCCTTGCTGCAGTGTGAGAGGATGTACTGCTTTTCTGAGTTAACCCTTGAACCCAACCATCACAAACCTGTATTTCTTTTTTTTTTTTTGTTTCTTGGGAAGAGGGAATTGGTCCTTTGTGTTTCTGTGACATTACTGTTAGTTGGAAGAGCCTTTCAGATCAAGGGGCTGTAGGCACAGAAGGTGAAAGAAAACAGGCTATTATATTAGTCTAATGTGTCATATTTCTTTCAACAAATTTTGTCGAAGTTGTCAATGATAACTGTTGCTGAAGTGTGGAAAACAGGGAGTTTGTTGTTGTGAAAACATGACAAAGCCATCCCCCTCACCCCCACTGTTATTTGATTGTTTAGTTATTTAATGATATGCCCTTTCCTGAGGGGGAAGTCCTTTCTCAGACTTAGGTGAGAAGAAAAACATAAACACATTGAAATGTGCATGTTTGCATGAAAATATCTTCAGGGCAGGTGTGAATAAAACAGGGCCAGACTCTTCTTAGTGGTTCCCAGTGATATGACAAGGGGCAGTGGGCACAAACTAAAACTCAAGAAATTCCATTTGAAATATGAGGAAAACTCCACTTTGGAGGTGACTGAGCACTGGAATAGGCTGCCCAGAGTATCCATGGAGTTCTGTTCTTCGGAAATACTCAGAACCCCCCAGGTGTGATCCTGTGTAATCTTCTCTAGCGGAACCTGATTTAGCAGCAGGCTCAAAATATATGGTCTCCAGAGGTCCCTTCCAAGCCCAACCATTCTGTGATTCCGTGATTCTCTGAAAATGGAAGATTCTTTCTTCCAGAGAGGTTGGTGGAATCAACCTTGCAGGATGCAAATGTTTAGAAGTGTCAGAAACATTTTTGAAAATAAAGAAAGAGAAGTAGGGAGCTACAAAAACTTTCATGCAAAAAGACACATAACCTAACCCTCTGATTCAAGTAATGAACTAACCCAAGTTTTATTTTAGGTACCTTAGAATGGATTTGTGACTGGCTTTGTGAGAGAAATGCTGCTTGGCAGATGGTAACTTTGGAGAGAGAAATGTTTGATTTTGCTGTAAAGGAATTGTGTGAATGGAAACAATTAGTGTGGGAATTAGCGACCTGGTCAAGAATTTGTTAATACTTGAAGTCCAATTCAGCCCAAGTTGTAATTCATTTGATTGGTAAAGCTTGTAGAGCCCTTCCAGTACTGCATTCAGCTTTCTCTAGAAGTGGAACTGAAAGTTTAGAGTGAAGGGGAATCCCATATTCCCTAAAGACTAGATAATTTTTCCACACATTCCATGTTTTAATCTGTTGTACTTAAATGAGGACAGCACAGAAAGTTAAAGAAAGACTGATTTTGTCTTTGAGAGAAATTAAATACTTCCATTTCTTTATAGTGGCAGTACTTACTAGGAAGGAGGACATTACAGAACTGTATACTGTAACTGTGATGGAAATTCTACAGCATGTATTACTGAGACTTTCTAAACACCCTTAACTGAAGTGTCTGGATAATACTGCATCATAACTCACAAAAATACACAGGGAAAAGATTTCCACAGTTGTGGAAATTAGACCTCTAAAGGGTCTAGGTAGAGACCCTTTATCGCCTTATTTATCAAATTTTGTCAATGTTACTGGCCAGTAGAGGACACACACTCATCTTTCTTGGGACTCTACAGCTACAAAACAATAAAAGAATTTTTATTTAATTGTGCTTTAGAGCTAAACCCAGAAGGACCTTACATCTGAATGCCAGGGTTCATAAATTCTGATTAATGTTAATTCTGAGACCCCAGATGCCCAGGCTGAAGATAATAATGGAGCCCATTTTTTTTATAATTCTCTGTAGAAACACAAGGAACATCAACCCTTAAAAAAACATTTAGACCAAAGCTTGTATTACAGAAGACACTAAAACTTGATTGCCACTAATTTAATCAAAGGAACAGATTTTCAAATCTGTAGGTAATCTCTAGAGATCTTGTAAAATAATAAAAAGTTATAGGAGATAAAAATTGAGATAACAGTGGGTGATCAAAAAGCTGTGATTACCTCATTAGTCACAAAAGTCAGGCACCTGTGGTTTGCAGCAGTCATGCTACACACATTTCTTCCCTTATTCCCAGATATAACCTGTGCAAGAGTCTTTGGGAACTGTGAACCATTTTCAGAAGTCCTAACTAAAAGCTGTTAGGAATAATTTCTGAAATGGGAGTCATAGGTATTAGAACAGCCTCTGTTTCTTATAGAACTGCCAGGACATTGCTCTACTGAAAAGCATATTGAGTTGAGATTAAAACATTCCCCTGGAACATATGTACTTGATAACACTTCAAACAGGATTAGAGACATAGAATGAGCCTTTTCAATGAAGTCCACTGTGAGTTTACTGAAATGTTTTCCAGTTTTTCAGTTGACTGTTTATTCATGCTAACAGAGACTTGCTATGGCATTTTTATAATAAGATTAATGACTAAACGTCTAAAATAATTTAAAATTAAAAATATTTAAAATAAAACTAAAACAGACAGTGCAACATTCCTGTAGGGAACACAGTCTCTCCATTCTCACATTAAATTAAATTTAGACAAATTTTAAGGAGGTTTGATGAATTATATCTGATTAAATAAGCAGTAAAAAGCAGGGTAGACATTTCCTAAAAGTGGGAAAACTTAAAATTGTACTATTTAAATACAGGGAAGTAATACTTAAAATAGATGTTGCTAAGTAAGAGATCCTAGCTTAAATGGTAGCTTACAAATTGTAAACAGTCTTAGCACTTTTCAGATTGCACTACACCAAAGAATAATATGACCCTTCCTATTGTAACTTACAGCTGGTGAATTAAGCTAACATAGTGCTGTCACATATATAGGACACTTCCACTTAAAAAAAGATTTAAGCAGAGATGATTACGACATGATGCCCATATTTTCCATGGGCTTGCAGCTGAGTGCCAGTCTTTGCTTCTTGGAGCATTAGAGAGAGATTTGATGGATTCTGAAGCCAAGGAGGGTCTGAATACAAGGCAGTGACAAGAGAATGGGTCAATATTATGGCTGTATTCACCTGTTCCTACATGTCTGGGTTAGACAAACATGTCCCTTGAGAAATGGCTTGGAGGCAAGCCAAAGGCACAGCAATACAAAAGGAATACCTAAAAGCAGATGCTGCATAGGACAGGAGAGAAATGGTCCTGAAACATCAAAATGTTTAAGAGAAGGTGGTTTAATCCTTAAAACGGCACTCAGAGCTCACTAAATGAGAAAATAACTGAATAAATTTCATCTGCAGAACAACTAAACAGACTTTTAAATAATAGGAGACTTGTATGCCATTCACGGACTTAAGCACTAAATAATGAATATTTTGAAAACAGACCCTTAGTGACACAGGAGGCTGCCAGTAACTTTTAAGTAGCAAATAATTTAACCCCACAGTCACTATCATCCAATACATCTCTTGGAGATGAAAGTAGCTTTCTGTATAAAAGGAAAAATGTAATGAGGACTCGAGTGCCATGAACTTGCAATCCAGTGTGGAATGTTTAAAGGCATTTGGTGACTGAAAAGATAGTCAATGCTAATTTTGTGCAAAAATTCTTATTTCACAATGTAAACATCCTGTTTAGAGATATTTGGTGATCACCGCTTGTAAAAGAAAAGTTACTGAGAAGGGTTATCTGAGGAGTGGTTACTTGATGGATTTCTCTGAAGGAATATTATAGATAATTTGTTTTTAAAATAAGTTCATATTTCTGATTCTTTATACAATTTAACCACAACACTGGCACGATTTAAAAGCCCTGTTTTCTGTAAGTTACCACATACAAACATAGCTATTGAAGGGACTACTAAAAATGGATAGGAATGGTTTAATTATTAGACCACTTTTTATATGGCTTATTTAGGGTTTCACTTTGAAAAGCTGTTTATCAGAAAGTCCCATTCTCCACAGACTCAGGTCACTGTGTACATCAAGTGCTATGCATCTTTCTTTCATGGAATTTTTTTTCAAGAATGCTTTGTAACAACAGTACTGTGCTTTTCTAATATCATTCTCCCATCTCCTACTTAAGTACTATCCCTAGGATGTAAGTCAGAATTTAACTCATTGCTTCCAGACACAAAACATTAAATGAGTTTTCTTATTGCCTCACCTCCCCAGATTTAAGGTAAAAGCAAATAACTGCACTGTAAGCAGGAACTTTGTTTGAAGGGAGTGAAAACACTGTTTTGTAGGATGAAAAAATGAATTGAGCCAGTTATAGTAGACTTGGGATGAACTTCAGCCTCTACTAACTATAGTGACTGGATAATTATTACTCACTGTCTTTTCTGTTATTTTGTGTGTCTTTGTACAGAAGCAAGACACGTATAGCTCACTGAAATATTTCTCATTATCTCCTGCACATGAAGAATAAAGGAAGGTTTGCCTGAAGTTTCTTGACTCATTAGTGGTTTTGCAGATTTTCCAGTATTCAACATCCTCACAGATAGTCTTGCCTTCGGGCTTCAACCCAGACGGGCCCAGAATGAGACCCAGTGATGAAAGAAGAAATTCCTTCTTTCCTGATGGCTTAGAGAATAAATTAACTGAGCTTCAGAGCTACAACCATTTCATATTACATGTTCAAAATAGTACTGACTGACTGCACTGCCACACTTCTCTCCAAGGGCAGGTCAGGAATTAGGCATGGGTACAATCTGAATGATTTTTTCATCTACAGAAGGGCTTAATCCCAGCCCAGACTGAGATTAAGTTGTTGCTATAGTTTGGATTTGTAAAGAATTTCAGTCTGGCACCTTTCAAAGCTGGACTACCTCTTTGCATCAGTCTAGTATAGAAATTGCATTTTTTTCTGACTCCTCAGTTGGGAATTTACCATTTACTTCTTTGGAATAATAATGTCTCTTTACTCCTGGATTTAATAAAAACTGTAGAATGAATTGTGTTTTATATATATATTCCTGTAGCCTGCACATCGTACTTAAAAAATACTGGAGGATTCCTGAGGAACAGTAACTATATCGTTACAATCTGGTTTTTTTTATGGATGCATCTATGGCTTAAGATTATTATTTTTATGCTAGAAATTGCTGAAATTGTGTGTGTTATACATTTATATATAATTATATTTAGAAAGATATATTTATTACAGCATATATTTATATACAATATAATTGAATTTTAAATTGGAAAGAATTAGGTTAAATATGGTGTCTTCACATTAAAATGTTCTGCCACAACAGATTTTGGGATTGTATTCTGAACTGGGTTTTATTCAAGTTTGGTAGTCTATCTTACTATAAATAAGAGGCTTTTCAAAAGCTGATGGTATATAATAAGTTTTCTACAGAATTTTAGCTGAACTTTAAATATGATTTTATTTTGCAAGTGACTGTTAAATCTTTATTAGATTAAAATGCATAAATACTCTTATATGTTGTATTTTGAGAACATTTTGTGTAATGAAAATTTGGGATTAAACATACTGTCATATGGGAGTTAAAATATGGAGTGTCAATCAGCTGTGATTTTATTTTACTATTTGCACAAACTCCAGCCTGGACGTGGAAACTGATATGGCTGAAAAACAGAACTTGCAAAATTGTTTTATGTCCTTGTTCATTCCTGTTGTTTTCCTGTGTCAGTAAAGCTCCAAGGGATGAAAAGGAATCTGTTCCATTCCTCTCTGGCACTATTTCCACAAGCTTTGTGACGTGGAGATGAAATATACCATTCTCCATGCTAAGGTTTGTAATCAGTTTTTTCAGTGAGTATCCACATTTCTGCACAAGTTTTTTTTTGGCAGACTTGTGTGGGATTAGGATATAGGCCTGAATAGCTGTCTCACAAACATACAAGATTTCCTTCTGATACTGACGGTAAGAGGTAATTTTTTTTGTCATAGGAATGTTTTTGCCAAGTGTCAGTTTTTTTAATAATTTATTTTCAAACGCTATCTTTTTTTTATTAGCATTACCTTTTGAGCATTCCCATTCTTCTCTTGTGTTTTAGTGCTTTCTCTCTCCTAAATATTGTTCCGGCCTTGATGTGAGGCCTCTCTAGTCTCTGCTATTACCACTGACTTTATAGCCTTGGAAAGGTTAATTAGCATAACATCATGATAATTTTATTAGGTAACATTGGTTGCCCTTGGATTTCAAGGGCATTTGCTTGGCCATGGCCAAATTTGAAACACGTGTGTCACACTAATTTAACACATTATTTGGTGTTTTCTGAAAATGTTGCTCAGTATTGCAGCATTTAACTCTCCCAGACTGATTATCTGGAATAGCATGCAGGTATTTTGCTGACATGATCATTTGAACTATGGGGCAAATAAAGGGGTAGAAAGAATGTGTAGCAGCTTTTCCTATCCAATATACACATCCACTTAATTTGATTTTCTGCTTAGCCTTACAAAACTCCTTGTTTATCTTTTGGCTGTCATTAGTAACATTGGTTGCTAGAAATGGTGAATTGTACTCTCTTTTGGACAGTTCTTTTTATCTGCTGTTACAGTATGCCTTCAGTTTCTCTTCTCTGTGATAAAGACTTAAACTGCTTTTCAATTCAAACATGAATTTATGTCTTTTGTTGTTGTTGTTCTCCACTTTCTGCATTGATTTCTACTTCACTGATCTTTCAGGGATTTTTTTGGTTGGTTGGTTGGTTGATTGGTTAGCTTTTTCCTTACATTGCCAGCACAAGGACTGTGGATTGTGACCTAATGGTATAGGTTTCTTCATGTATCTCAGATTTTTTAGAAACTTAGTGAATTTTACTTTTTTATATTTTTTTTTTTCTGAGAGATTGGGTGAGGCCCATGCCCCCCTGTGCAAATTTTGTAGGTAATTTGTGAAAAAGCTGCTTCAGACACCCAACATACTCCTATGTCTCTTCCTCAACCCTTATAAGCTTCGGGTTCTTTATCTTTGTTCTTTCCCTTTATTGGTCATGTTACGGTTTTCATTTTTTGCCTTTAAAAGCAGATGGCTATCTTTTCCCTGTCACTACATTGTTTTGTTTGTTCAAAGCACTGTGTGACTGTTGCACACTGCTAACAGACTATTTTGGCATTTGGGGATGCCCTACATCTGTTGAAACAGATTTTCAGTCAGTGCAGTGAATTTCCACAGAGTGTGCCATGGTGAGGGCTCTGAACCCTACATGCTTATTATCCCTGGAGTAGACCTTTATTTAGGCTTGAAGCACTTCTAATTAGCATGTTTCAGATTAGTCTTGTTGAGTAGGTAACTGTCTCCTTCCATCCTGTTTTTGAGAAGTCATATGTTTCTCTAATAGTCCAATGAAGAAAAATTAGACTGGGTTATTTTTTTTGGGGAACTCAATTTACACCAAACTTTAATACAAAATTAGAGTTCCAAGAACATTCTCTGCAAAACAACCACATTAATGTAATCTTTTTTCTCTAACTGCTATTTCTATTAGGTTAAGTAGCCCTGCTGTTACATGACTAGGCTTGAAAAGGGCAGCTATAGTAAAAAAAGGTGTTTTTAAGTAGCTGCAGTTCATCAACACAGGAAATGCACTTTCTATGTTAGAAAGAATAAATCTGATGATGGAGAACTAAGACAAAGAAGTTGACTGAGATGAGAATAAGAGCCTGAACTGTGTTTTCTTAGGACATATTTTTAGTACGGAGTTATGTGAGGGCCAGATGTTGGCTTAAGATGCATCTGTAGAAAGTCAGTAGATGACTTTAACGTGCTACACTGTAAGCATGATGGCAACAGAAAACGGTTTCTAATTTAAAATGTTCAAAATAACTTTTTTTATCCTTTATATGAAAATTTAAGGTTGTGTTATTTCTTTTGCAGGGGAAGGTATGCTAAAAATGAGACTCTTATTTCTATCATGCAACATGTCCTCCTTAAATTAGAGTTTCCCAAAGACAATGATTTGACTGTCTGAAAATAATGAACAGGAACTGATAAAATTTTTAGTTTTCAACTCTGTCAGAATGAGATTTCATTCCTTTGTATTTCTGCAAAAATTATTTTATAAATTAATTTTAAACTGAATTGAAAATGACTTGATATTTAGGTGAAGTTCAATCAGTGTTAAGATGGTAGTGTTAATAACTTTGATGTTCATTATTGGATTACAGAATGTAATAACACTGTAGTTATTCAGACGATTTTTTTCCCCCCCATGGTTCAGATATTTTCAATCAGAATTTTACAGATAGTGAGGTCCTGGGTCAGCTACTTACAGTGCTTAGTTGAAAGAGGAGACTTTTTGATGACCTCTCATGATTAAATGCATAAAAAACCCCTATTCAAGAACTCTTTAATTATTTCCCATAATTGTACAAAATCAGAGAATCACAGAATATTCTGAGCTGGAAGGGATCCACAAGGGTCATTGAGTCCAGCTCTTAAGTGAATGGCCAACACAGGAGTTGAACCCACACTGATTTTTATTTTTTCTTCCTTAGTTATCAGTCTTAATACATGATTCAATCTGTTCCACTCTTGAATATATCTAGGATGTTTGAGAAATGATTTATCTATTTTCACAAGAGCAGGCAGAAGTACTGGAAGAAAGTAATATGAAGTTTATAAGAAAAGCCTTTCTACTCCTGCAGCGGTATCAATCAGAGGATTTACTTGAAGGGAACAAACTTGATTGAGCAAATTAGATTGTCAAGATTGAAAAAAAAAAAAGAAAGAATCACTTATGTTAATAGGAATAATATCTGCAATCCTGCTCACTATAGTAAAATAAGAATGATTAATTCTTATGCTTCAGGGCATTTTAAGTTGAATGCAATCTTCTCTTTTTTTTTTTTTTCCTTGGCGTAAGTTTAAAAATTACTTAAATTGTTGGAAATTTTTGTACTGGTATATATATATATTTAGTAGCCAGGCTGTTGTGCAAGCAAGAGCCTAGATCATATGAAAGTATTAATATTATTAGGAAAAGATGTCTCATATTTAAGCAATCTTGATAGTTAAGTAATTAAGACATATGGTTTTAAAGATGTAATGGAGTGACTACATCAGTGGGTAAGGGAAGGTTAGAGATGTCACTTACCTGGACTTCTGTAAAGCCTTTCTCATGGTCACCCGAAACAGATTTCTCTCTAAATTGGAGAGATGGAAAGAGTGAAAAGAAAAAATGACCTGTAAAGTGAAGGGCCACCAAGATGGTTGGAGGATGGAGCACCTCTCCTATGAACAAAGGCTCAGAGAACTGGTATTGTTCAGCCTGGACAAGAGGTGGCTTTGGCCACCTCTAATTGTGACCTTCTAATTTAGACATTTCTAATTGTGATCTAATTATGACCTTCCAGTACCTGAAGGGGTCCTACAAGAAAGATGGAAAAAGACTATTTACCATACTTGCTGCCCTTGGTATCCCTTTATTTTTCATAAAGGGTTTAATTCTACAATGCCTTTGTAACTGGATCTCTGGCCTCTGGGTGTTCAGACAATTTCTCTGCATTCCTCCCAGGGTACTTGTCCTTCCTGTGTTTGAGTTTGCCTGGGAGATCCTTTTTCATCCACACAGGTCGCCTGGCTTCCTTTTTGTTAGGATAAATTGTTTCTGAGCTTGAAGGAGGTGATCTTTGTGCATTAACCAGTTTTCTTGGGCCCCTCTTCCAGGTCTTTAGCCCACGGTAGTCTAGGAAACAGACCCCTGAAAAGGTCCAAGTCTGCACTCCTGAAGTCCAGCATAGTGAGCTGTAAGCTCACATAAGAAGGATTTAAACTAGGAATGATGGGGAGAGAAAGAATGACCAAAAGTCAAGTGAGCAAGTGATAGACTTAAGCGTGCAAAGGGTGTAGGGTTACATGATGATGATTTGTAATCAACAAAATGATGTCGTAGAATGGTCATCCCACATCCTGTGTGCACAGGGTACTGCATACAAGAGAGAATTTTTGGGAAAGCTCTCACAGCTTTTCTAGGAGATGAACAAAACTGAGTGCCTGTACACTGATGCACTAAAGATGAGGAAAAAACAGGAGAAATTAGAGGTTTGTGTGCAGTTGCAGGGCTGTGATCTCATTGGAATCACAGGAGTACTGTGGGACACATCATGGTTGGAGTGCTACAATTGATGTATACAGGCTCTTTAGAGACTGGGTAGGAAGGGAGTTGCCTTTAAGCAGTGGGAATGCATGAAGCTCTGCCTTGGAGTTAGCTCAGAGCTTATGGGTCAGGATTAGCAGGTTGAGCAGCAGCAATAATTTTTTGAATGTCTGCTACAGACTGCCTGATCAGGCAGAACAAGTAGGTAAGATCATTTTCAGACTGCAAGAGTAAACTTCATATTCACAAGACTCACATCTCATGGAGAACTTCAATGACCACAATATCTGCTAGAGCAGCAACACGAAAGGACACATCCCCAGGGTTTCTGGAGTGCATTTAAAACAAACTTCTGGACTTGTGATTGAGAACCTGATGAGCAGTGGTGTTCTACCGGACCTGTTTTTTACAAGCAAGGAAGAATCTCTTTGGGGATGTGAAGTTCGGGGGACTTTTTAGCCGTAGTGACTACGAGGTTGTAAGAACCAGATAATATGGAACGCTAAAAAAACCCCCCAAAACATTTCACCATTGTTTCTGCCTGCCAAATCTTCCTACCAGAAGTTTCCTGCTGAGGTTTCCTGCCAGAGATCCCACTGTTTCTGGTTGTCATATCTCTTCGATGATCTGAGTAAGGCCACGTGCCAAAAAAACCCAAAAGCAACCCCTTTAAACACTATATAAAGTGAAGAAGAATTTTGGTAAATCAGAAGAGGGGAAGAAAGGCATGTGCTTTGCAAGTCTCTCTCTCTAGGGAGACTGGCACAGATGCCTCTTGACTGTACTGTTCCAGAGGACTAGGCTGCCAGACATTTATGGCTAAGAAGATGATCACTGAAAAGCGTCAGAGAAAGAAAAAAAAAACCAGCAGAAACTACTTCCCTCCCACCCCCCCAGTCTCAGTGGAAAGGTAGTTCTGGTGGTAACTTTCCTATGCTTCTAAAGTAATCTTAGCTTTTTCCAACTTTCATCTATTTTTTCCTCTTTTTTTCCTCTTTTTATCTTTTACAATTAATAAAATAAAAATATCAGGTTTTGGTATCAATATATAACTTTGTCTGAGTTTTAATTTTGCTCAGGGAATATTCGGACATGAAGTTCTTTCTGCAAAAATTTGAGTGGATTGTAACAGAGGTGATGGTGTTCAGGATCCTGAGATCAGTGAACAAAGGAGAATGCATGACCACAACCCTGAACTTCAGGAGAGCAGACTTTGGCCTGTTTAGGCATGTTCTTCAAATAAACCTGTGGAACATGTTTCTGGAGAGAGGAGGCCTCTAGAAGAACTAGGTTGATATCCAAGAATCACCTCTCTCAAGCTGTCTTTCACCCCTGTCTGCTGTCAAGAGCAGTGTTCAGGGATCCCAGGGGCGTATGGAGCATGGAGCACTTCTCTCAGTGCAAGAGGATCAGGTTAGGGAACATGTAAACAAACTGTATACGTACAACTTCACAGGACCTGACAGGGTGTGCCCATGAGTGCCAATTCTGTCTTTAAGATGAGAAAGAAATCCAGAAAACTACAGGCCAGTCAGCCTCACCTTTATCACTGGGAGGGTAAGGGTGCCAGTTTTCCTTGAAAACATTTCAAAAGAGATTAAGAGTAGTCAGCACGGATTTATGAAGAGGAAATTATTCTTAACTGAATTTATGATTTTCTGTGCTAAGATAAAAGGCTTGCTGGGTGAGTGGAGAGCAGTGGATGTTGGCTTCAGCAAGGTTTTCAACTCTATCTCCCATAATATCTTTGTAGACAGACTGAGAAATATAGGCCATAAGTGCAGAGCAAGTTGAATTAAAAAACCAGCTGAACTGCTGGGCTGAAGGAGTTGTGATCAATGGTATGAATTCCAAATGAAAACCAGTCACTAGGGATTACTTCAGAGATCAAGATCAGGGCCAAAACTGTTTAACATCTTCATTAAAGACCTGGGTTTTGGTACAGAGGGCACTCAGCAAGTTTACAGATGATACAAAACTGGGAAGAGTGCTTTATGTGCCAGATGAAACTTTGCTGTTCAGAAGGACTTTGTCAGGCTGGAGAAGTCAGTAGACAGGGATCTCATGAAATTCATCCCAGGATGAACAAGACCATGCACCATTACAGGCTTGGGGCCAACAAGCTGGAAAGCAAACTGGCAAAAACAAGCTGACCATGAGCCAGCAATGTGTTGTAGTGGCGAGAAGAGATTGGAAACATCCTGGGCTGAGTTAGGAAAAATATCACCAGCAGATGGAAGAGTGGTGACTCTTCCTCTTAGCACTTGCAAGGCTACATCTGGGTGCTGTGTCCAGTTCTGGTTTCTGCAGTGCAAGGGATCCATGGTCTTTGTGGGGTGAGTTCAGTGAAGGTTAGAGGGACTGGAGCATCTGTCATACAAGGAGAGGCTGAAAGAGCTGGAGCTATTTAGCCTGAAGAAAAGAAGAGAGGTCACTCAGGGGGTGATCTTATCAGTGTGCATAAATACCTTATGGCAGAGGATATGGAAGACAAAGTCAGACTCTCAGTAGTCACCTGTGACAGGATAAGAAGAAAAATTCCATGACTATTCAGTGTAACAGGTTTCCCAGGGATACTAGGTAGTTCGGTCTGAAAGATGTTAAAAACTAACAGGAGAAAGTCCTGAATTTCCTGACCTAACTGTAAAGTTAGCCCCTGTTAGGGTAAGGTGTTGACAGTTCAGTTGTCTCTCCCAGTCTCCATTATTCTGTAACTCCATTGTTTTTCGAGTTAGCAGGGACAGTCTTAGTCTTCCCACATTAAAATTGTAGTAAGTTCCCCCTAGGGAGAGCTAAAATATTGGGAACAGTGAGACAAAAATAAAAGTACCAGAAATCCTTTGTGCATTTGAGAACTAATTCCTCCTGAATACATCAGAAATGTGCTGAAGTACGTAGGCGTCTTGTATGTTGGTGTAGAGTGTGTATGTGGATGGGTAAGTGTATGTGTGAAAAAAAGTAAAAATAATAAACTGTGAGCCCATCATCACTTTATCCTTGTATTGTATTCACCTCACTCTTCTTTTTGTGTCTGTTTTCTTTCAGCTGCACACTCCTTTGTCTGTTTTTCAAGTCTGAATTGTGAATGGAGCTTTTGTGATCCAGTTTTATGTGATCCACTCTTAACAAAAAATGAGACTTTACAAAGTGCTTTAAGCAGCACAGCTGTCAAGCCAACAAACCTTCAGAGCCTGAGTCTCTCAGGTACTCTTGGAGACACTGACAAAGCACATGGTGTCCCTCATGATTAGGAGAAACCTATGGTAGGGGTTTAGAAATTACCATCAATTGCTCCTTAAATCACAGTAACTCCAAAGTACATGAAAACAACCAGGCTGTTGCTGTCCCAAGGCTCTTGACTGTCATGCATTTTAGTGTTTCTTTTTCATTGCGTTAGTGCAGTACTGAAGACAGTGCAGCCAGGTATTAAAAACTCTTAACGGGGAACCTCAAAAAAGTAATTATTTATCAAGAAAAATTATCCATATTTGAGTCGACTGTACAATAAGCATGGATATGTACAATCAGCCTTTCCATAATTGTGCTGTTATCTCATATTCTCCATGTGCCTGTACTGAAAAACATGAGCCCTGAAAGGTACATCTGTGCCTGTGACTTGTGGTCACCTCCGTGTCTCTGGCAGACTGAGAGGTTTCCATCACGCAGTGCTTGCAGATTTCCCTGCACAAGGGAAAAGTTGTTTTCAGCCAGCTTTATAATTTCTTTTGTGTCTGCAAGGCAGTACAAAGAGGTGAAGATCCTGAGCATCCAGCCCTTTGTTTTGGGTCTCTTCTTACTTCTGAGCTGGAACCATTGTGAAGTTGCCAGTCACAGGCAAAGCAGAGAGTGAAAAGCCAACAGTGAAGAGTGACGTAAAAGAAGAATTCTCAAAGCTGCTCAGAAAAGAAGTTGATTAGGGAAATGAGCCCTGCAATTAAGGCCAGGAAGAAATATAAATGAAAGACAGAACACAGGAGACAAAAGAAAGCGATCTTTAAAGAGAACCGAGGACAAAGAGACGTCAGGGGAAAGAACTAAAAACTAAGCAGCTGCTGAAGAGCAGAATTAGGGAAATGAGTGCGTTTAAGTAGCTTTAAAACTTTTTAGGATTTAAAATCCTTCTTTAGAAATATCAGAAAGAGATGTTTTAAAAGACATAACAGAAACAATTTCAAGATAGTTTGAATTCCTGACAGTTGTTAATCAGAAAGGACATTATCAAAAAGAAATTCTGTTCCCCATACTGAATTTAGCAGCATAGCCAGACCACTTCCGGTTATAAATCTTATTTTGGCTGTGTAGAAACTGCTGTACACCAAGTGTGCAGCCATATTTCACCTGTGGGTGAAGATCATTTCCAAACACCAGGGAATACGAGAACGGTGCCCAAATGCTACAGAGGAGCCTCATAGCAAAAAGAGAAGAAAGTATTTGTGTAAATTCTGCAGTTTGGGCATGGTGTTAAAGTAGGAAATTCTCTGCTTGTGAAATTTCCAGACCAAATACAAACATTTCATCTGGCAAAATTCTAAACTTTCTCCTTACTTTCATACATTGTCAAAATCCCTGACTTTTGTTGAACGTAGAGACCCGTATCAGTAAGAGTAACCTCTGCTCTGCAGACCCTGTCTGAGACAGGAAATCAACACATCTTGCTCCTGAGGTCTGAGTAACTGCAATACTTGACTTTCACACAAATTTGCTAGTTTGCCTCTGCTTTCCGAAATATTGTCTGAACTTTCAGGCTGAGATTCTCTAGAAAATCATTACTTTTTTCTTTCTTATAACATGCCATGAGGAATTTGGCATTCGTTACCAGGACCAAATCTTCATCTTCAGAATCACCTAATGCTTCTGAGAGCTTTGTAGTCTGGTTAGCCTGGACCATGAAAGACAACACTCAGGTGGAGAAAATTAGGCAGTCTGTTAATTATTCATGAGTTAAAAGCTGGACATTTTACAGCCTTTTTTTTTTATTTGTTTGTTTTTCCCTCTTGGAGTCACTGTGTGTCGTGAAAAACAAAAGGGCAGAAAGATTGAGAGGTGGCCTAATAAAGGTGAAGGAGGAGGGTGTTGGGAGTGGGTAAGTACACAAGTTTGAGAGACTGAGTGGTGCTGTGTGGCAGACGATGCTGATCTGTGTGAGCAGCTTTGTTGAGAGAGTGTCACTTATCTCTCCTGATGTTGCTGTGTAAGAGTAATCAAACTTCACTACTTCATACTGCCATGGGTGTTCTGAATTTGTTAGGTTTAACTCTGAAGCACTAGGGAATTACTGATGTATGTGTATGTGTACAAAGCACAGATGATATTGCACTTTGATGGTTGTATTATATGCTTTAGTGGAGAAAACCCAAGACTGAAATGTAAAATGATGGAGACTAAATCAAAGATGTGTTAACTATATACAACAATCAGATCAGTTGGCTGTCTTTTTTTTTTTTTCCCTTCCAAATGCTTCCCTTCACTCCTATATTTTTTTATAGCTTGTGGACATACACATTAAAAATGAGCAAAATAATGCTACTGATCCTGAACAGTTTTCTTTTTTACTCTTGAAATCTTTCAGGAAAAGAAAAAAATCAACAAACCTTCACTTGGTGTACGTAGTCAAACAAGTGCTGGTTCTTTGAAAATCAGTAAACTTGAGCTGTGGAAACATATTCCACAGAGAAGGAAGAACAGCACTTCTGAGTGGAACTCTTCATTAGAACCAATAGCAGTGAAGTGTCCATGACATAATTTTGACACATACAGCAGGCTCATAAGAGTCAAGCATGATTACATCAAGCAGTGAGAGGCAGCTGCTGTGAAGGTAGTTACGGAGTGAGACAGGCAGCTAAGATAAAAAACCAAAGCCCTAAACTCAAGTGTTCCTTTGACATTGTTTTACCAGCTAAGCGAAAGACAGCTGCATCCAGCTCTGCTAATTTGCTCATCCTTTCTTCCTTCTTTCCATCTTACTGCTGTATATTTTTTTAGACCATTGGCTGCAAAATTTAGGCAGGCAGATGCTATGCCCAAGATATTGCTCATGCCAAGAAAGGTCTTGGATCACCTAAGCTGAAATATTTGAGGTTTCTCATGGTATAATGCATGAATTTAGATACTAGTTGATATCATCCTTGGAGAAAAATATTGCAACTGACTGCACACGGATACTTGTAACTTTAGTTTTAGGCTCATTTTACTGTTAAGTTCATTTTTCTTTGCTACTTTCTTTTTTTTTTTTTTTTTTTTTTGCTTTTTAATTGACTGGATAGGGACCAACTCTGATCTGATTATTAAGTTAATTTCTGATAGACTTTTACATTAATGCCAGCCTTCAAAAGCTCTTCATGACAGTGAAGTTTGTAATCCACCACTACACGTAGTACTCTTTGTAACTGCATGTTACCTTTATACAGACTAGAGAACTGTCACACTGCTTGGTGCAATAAATCAGCAGCTATTGAAAAAAGCTGCCAAGTTCATGGCAGGAAGTGTAAATTATTCAAGTCTTTTCACTAGCAGCTTGAAATGAGAATATCCAGATAACCAAGAGATCAATCAACATGCTAAAAGACTGCCTTGGTCTGCCAAAAGAAATTAGGTGAAAGAAAGTCTTATAGGTCCATCAAAATGACTTTGTCATAGGCAATACCAGAAGAGAGTGTATTCATGAAAAAAATCCAACCAAACAACACCCTACAATGCAGGGTTCTTTTTTTTTATGGAACCTATCACTTCGTCACCTTGTCTTTCTATACCCTGTAGAAAATGAGGTCAAAGTAACACTCAGTGTTAAGATATTGACTGCAAGAATTTTTGCTGAATGCCAAATGGATGTCAAAAAGAGCTATCATTCTTGTAGGTGCTATCTGGGTCAGTTATAACTTCAAAATATCTTGCACTAATTCCAATTCTTTCTGTGTTCACTGCATAGAAAATATATTTCTTTCAACTACGGGGAAAATAATGTGAAACAATCTGTTGACTTTTCTTCCCCTCCAGAAAAGCACCTCTTAATTGGAGGGCTTTAAACTTTTAGAAAGAAAATAGGACAAACAAGAAACAGAAAATACAAATGATCACCTCATTGAATTCTTCTCATCTTTTCCTAAGGAATTGAACATTCTTCATACTAAAAAACTTTTCCCAAAGCTTCAAAAGCAGATAATAGAATGCAAAGAAGCCCTATTTATTTTAGTAGACTGTTTTGTCTCAGGCCTGTTTTGTCTCAGGCCTTGAGATACATCAAATGGGACGGGATAAGATGGTTTATTTTTAGAACGTGATCAGCTGTAACCTTTCACTGCGTCTTAAACTTCTCACTGAAGTTTAAAATGTCACTCGGAAATCAACCCGTGTCAGCAACTGACAAACATTTTAACCACTTAACAACTCCAATCTAGAACAGAAGTATTCAAGCTGGATTCTCCTCTGTCTTGTAAAAGAATATTTGACTGACTGATGAGAATACACACAGTTGCAGTAGGAAGGGTGCTAAGATATATTTTGTGCAAGAGTCTATGAAGTTATAGTCCATAATGAATTATTTATGATTTTCTTTCATGCAATAAATTCACCTGGGCAAAGCAGTTCAATTAAAAATAATCCTAGCCTTGGAAATACCATTTTTATGTGGAGTGAAATTAGAAAGTGTACAGTGACTAACTAGCTTTTAATATTTATTATGAATGTGGCAGTCATCCTTTCATGGCTAGGTTAATATACAAAGTTACAGAGGAGAGGAGGAATACCATGATAATTTGAAGTTACATGGGTATATATTTGAAGGTTCTCTGATACATTCATGAGAAAATTCCATGCACATTGAATGTTGTGGCGCTTCATTTCCATCACACTGAGTGGGCAGTGGGGAAGGGCAGCTGCATATAAAGGAGAATGTACTTTGACAGGTGAACATTCCACCATGTGGGGAGGAGATATTCCACTCAGTACGTGTCAAACGTGTGTACACTGGCATATATCAAGGAATCATACTGCTGAATGCAGGTGGTATAAACTCAGACACTTCAAGAGTACAAAGCGATCTGGAAAGCAGTTGAGGGTCCAGTTACAAACCCTGAGGAAGGACAACAACCCGAGCAGGTGATACAGCCAGAGGCCAGGGCAGGATTGCCATGAATGATGCTTCTGAAGTCTGCCAAAGTGCCAGACGTCTTTTCTGAATCTTACAGATCTTGGCATCCACATGGCTGTCTGATCAACCATAGAAATGATGGAAGAGAAAGGGCCACATATTGTTTATACAGTTCTGCCCTGTGTTCAGTACCAATAATATGTTCCCTTAAGGCTTTCCATCCAGTCAAACCCCCTCATTTTGAATATATGAAGCCCATGAATTAAGACTTGATGGGTTTACAGAGCAGGAAGCAGAAAAAATATAAAGGCAAAGCTAAGGCAAAGTACAAGAGCTTACACAGAGGTCACTGAATTCATCCTGCATCCCTAAATCAAGATTATTTTTCTTGATGACTGAATAAGGAAGTTACGTTTCCAGATTCTAGGAATCCAACTTAACAATAAAAACTCAGCTGTTTTGCATGTATTAAGATAATGGTTGTTATGTCTTTTGAAGCTACAAGGAAAAAGCTATATTTACTTTCTTTAAGACTGGCCATTTTAAATGAACTTATATTCAGTTTAAAGAAATATACACTGAGTTGTTCTCCTTAGGAATGTGTTGCAACCATTATATTTGATTTAAAAGCAGGTGATAAGTTCAAAAGGGAAAATAATCACCTTCCAGTTGTTGTTAAACTTACAGTAATTAGACTTTTAGAAGTTTAATGTCCAATCTAAGGCATTAATTTTTTTAATGACTTTCATTTTGTGATGAAGATTCAGACTTGGAGATTATATCTGAGTTAATACACTTATATTTGTCTTCTTGCTGCATTAGTGATCCTTGAAGGCAAGGAAGGTACCTAAAGTTAACAGTTTAGTGGTACATTTATAAATAAAGAGTGAAACTGTCTGAAAAAATGACTATATATAATCCCTACTAATACTGAACATGTATTTCTTCTAGAAAAGCCACTGGCTTGCAACACAGAGTAAGGAAGACAGAGGAAATATAACAATACTGAAAAGTCTGAATTGAATACGAATAACTTAGCTAAGAACACAAAGCTTTCACAAGTTTTTGAAAATGTTAGGGGCAAAGTAAGATTCACCAAGTGTCTAATACTCTGCTAAGTGTGATTTTTTCTTCCATCAGTAATTTACATGTGTGCAGGGTGAAATGTGGTACTAATCATACATCACACAACCCTGAGAGACATGAAGCACTTCAGCTGCCTGTCAAATCATTGTTATTTTCTGAGATGTGCATAAGAGGAGTGCAATTATGAACATACATCAAAAAGTGTTGAAAACAAGAAGGGATGGTGGTGAGGGGAAACAGTTCATTCTCAGAAAGGAAAATTAAGGCAGAATAGTAAGTACAGGGAAAAACTTCGAGTGCTGGGGGCACAACTCCTCTTAATGTATCTGAAAGAAACACCATGTTTGCATGGTGTGTTTAGTAGGAGTCAGAGCTAAAGTAACAGACACTCATGACAACTGAAGAACATCATGTGTAATGAGTGTGAAATTTGAGACATCTCTTCTTGTGACATCCTGCACAATCTTGGTGACAGGAAAAAGGAAAAGGTTTTGCAGAAGCAAGCCCAATGTCAAGGGTGGTAAGCCACAGGAGTAGCCTGAAAAAAAAAACAAAGAGAAGATCTTTTCTCTGGATATACATATCTTCAGAAATATAGGCTATCTAGATGGTCATCTACCGCCACCACCTGCGACTCCTCGAACGCTTCCATCAACGCTGCCTCCATACAATCCTAAACATCCACTGGGCAGATTATGTGACCAATCCATCTGTTCTAGAACAGGCACAGTCACAGGTATTGAGGCCATGTTGCTGAGAACACAGCTGTGCTGGGCAGGGCACGTCTCCAGGATGAAGGACCAACCACCCCCTCCCTAAGATCCTGCTCTATGGTGAACTTGCCACCGGCTGCCACAAGAGAGGAGCCCCGAAGAGGAGATACAAGGACTGCCTGAAACAACATCTCAGCCTTGGCCATATTGATCACCAGAACTGGTCTACTCTGGGCTCCAATCGGGAGGTCTGGAGACACCCCATCTATAACGCTGCTGATGCCTTTGAGAACGCAGCAGGATCACCCTTGAGGAGAAAAGGCAACGCAGAAAGAATCGTGTCTTGCAGGATTTACCACCTAAGTGGTAAATTTACCACCTGCTGTGCCCTTTGCAACCTGACGTGTCTGTCTCATATTGGCCTTTTTAGCCCCCAGCATGTTTGTAACAAACGTGGGTAGAGCCCTTCCCAAATCTTCGTTTGCTAAGCCTGGCCATGATACGATACTTATCTTCAGAAATATAAGCTATCTAGATGCCTGTCAGAAGTAGAAAAACCATATTCTCAACATAGGTGACTAAGGAGAGACTCAGTGAAAGCAGACTTTTCGGAGTTGGTTACCTATAGCTGGCATAGGCATGGTAAAAATACAAGCTGTAACTACAGCTAGAAAACAGGAAAGAAACACCCAGTAGGGTGAAGGAGATTTTAATGATGCTATGAAATGAGACAGGATGAGTTAGGATTTTTCAGATTTGTCCCATTCTCCTTCTCTACTGCAGAGAGAACAACAAAAAAATGCATCTCTGAGCCAGGCTTGCACCAAGTATGATGGCATCTTTTTTCTTAGGCTTGTTAGCACTGCTGCCCCCTTTGAATAATTTATTCCTAAGAAAATTGTTTAAACAATATTTTCTTCTTTCACCCTTGGTTTCTATGAGCTTTTGTTTATTGTTCTGTGTGTGCACATACATCCAGTCCTGATTACAGTACAAGTTTTGACAGATGTCTTTATTACCCAGCAGATGAGGACCTTTCCTGCAGGCATTACTTTCTGTATGACTTTGTTTGACAGAACTGGTGTGTATTGTTGAATTCCTTTTGAAATGTTCTCTTGTGGGATTTCATGCTGTCATGCATCAAAAACTGCGTAGTTCTTTTATTTAAAAATCAATAAAATAAAAGTTAAAACAAAGAAAACCTACTGATAACAAATACCTTCTTTAATTAAAGGAAATGTTAAGTTAATTTAGCTTGTTACATACAGAAGTATTGTATGGAAGGAAGGGCGTTGAGGTTTTTACTTAAAACAAAATAAAATTTTTATTTCCAAGTGTCAGATCTTTTATAAAAGACTTTGTTTTTTAGTAGCAAATATTGTTAATAGAAAACTTTTAAGGAAAATAACCTTTTTTGAAGCTTCTACAGTTTCTTTTGATGTAGTCAAAAGCAATTTGGTTTCTCAAAGATCTTTGAGTTTTGTTTTGGTAGATATTGTGTCATGCACTTTATCAAAAATTACCCTAAAATTTTTGTTGATCAAAATCAGAGGGAATATGACATGTTTGAATAGAAACTATTTAAAAACAGATACATTAGAGGCAGAAAAAAACCCCCTATTGAAGGAACTGTAAAAAAAAAAGTCTTCTGTTGTTGGAAGGGCTCTGTAAAAGTATATATGTAATAATATGTCCTGAAGCATTTCTCAATAAATTGAAACAGAATTTGAAGAAGAGTTATAATTCATTCATGAATTTAATAACTGCAAATAAAAGTTTCATATTTAACAATACTGTATTATATTACTAAACTGTGGGGAAAAAAAATAAAAACTTTGTAGATTTTCTCATTTTGAGTTTTCTGGTAAACGTAAGCTGGTAAGATGGCTTTCCCTTACTGAATGAAGATCTATAAGACTTTAGGTGGTGGCAACCATCCTCTAACTTCCCATCTAGGGATTCTGTAGAAAAATCAGCTGGATACTTTCTGCAAATGACCTAGACAGGGTGGATGTGGAGGTGTTTGACTTGCATTGATGTCTCGTTGAATTCATGTCGTGGTGATGATTTTCATGGTCTATGGACTTCAAATTTGAAATAAGATATTCTGTGACATCTGAGTCCTTGTAGTATTCCTTCCTCTGTGAGAATAACGTTTTAGTACATCAGCATTGCTATCAAGTAACAGCAGTTGAGTGTAAAGTGAATGCTCATAACAATCAATGTAGGTAATAGCTGTGTGCAGACACTTTCCTACTGTGCTGTTGTTTAACACAGCGTGGTGATTACCAAGTGAAAACACACCAGGACCTTACTCTTTCAATCCCCCAGCATGTTTTGATATGATTAAGTACTGTTGTTCCTGATTTTGAGTTCTCCTTCAAGCCTGGCATGCTCTGTAAAATGAACACATGCCGAGGAAGAGTCAATTCTAAAACAAACTGTTGTGTCCCTGACCCTCAGCGTTTTCTCATTAAAAAAAAAAATAAATAAAACAAACAAAAAAGTCCAAGCAATCCCCAAACCTCTTATTACCTGTTGATGTAGTTGCATAATCCTTAATCTTGGCATCTTACGTTTTGAGAGCTGATGTAAACCAGGGTTTGGTTGTACTTTATTAGAGTAGCTTTGCTCGGTACTGACTCCCACTGAGATTTAGAGTTCTGCTAAATGTATCCTCTCTTTATGTGTTTCTCTCTTTTTTCTAGTGGTTAGGAGAGTGTTTTGCCTTGAGTGACTATAAGCCTTGCATGAGTAAAGGTGAAGAAATAAAAGAAGGGAAATAGTGGGGTGTTAGTGTACACAACACTAAAAAAATCAATAGCAGACCAAGGATTTGATTTAAGAAGGCTTTGGCTTAAGAGTGATACTTACCTTAACCCTTTGCCCATTTTTAATTTTGACTATATAGATCCCTATTTATTGGTTAACATTTTCTTTTCCTTTGATCTGCCACTTGAACTGCAAGATTTTCATGCAGGTGATGTATTAACACAGGCCTTCACAGTCTTCAGTTTGGAAGGATAGATTTCTCAGCTAAAGTTTAATAAATACCATACTGTGGTATGAAGAAACACCTCTTTTTTTTTTCAGCTTGCTTTTGAGAGTCACAACAAAATTGTCAGAACTTTAAAGGACAAAAATCTTTACTCTGAACAGCTTCAAGCTGCTCCAAAATAGTTTAGAGGTGGAAGTGAGTAACTGTCTCAGGAGTACCTACAAGTGAGCTCGACAGTGTTTTCTTTTTGCTGCTAGAAATGGATACGGGGACTTGGTACCATTTCAGCTGCTCCTCATTTTTATGATTATATGTGATAGGTCTCAGCCAAGAGATGTGCTAATATTTTGTAAATGTCCTTTGCCCTGTTGCAGTCTTGGGTGAGTGTGTGCTCTTTCGTGTAAATGACAGTGGCTTATACTTTATAACAGCCTATAAATGCTATTCACAGGCTAGGAAAGATGGTTTTAAACTTGTCTTGGTTGGAGAGTTTCCTACCCAAGACTGCAGGATTATAATTATATGTATGTAAGATAAAACTATTGTGGTAGGTTTATTTACGGTTCTACATACACTGTGAAGTGTATGTAAAGTGCAGACCTTGGAACATACAAAAACCTTAACTTATAAGACCTAAATAGGAGAAATAAAAAGAAAGGTATTTCTTGTTTTATACATTGACACGCTTAAAAAAAAACAAAACAAAACAAAAAGAAAAAACAACTTTAATTTTCCACATCTATCTTTGTTATTTTATGATCAGTGACATTCCCTGTATTTCAGATTTTGATTCTTTAAAAAAAAATCCATGCAATCATATATAACTTACTCTAAATGAAATATTATTTTAAAACCAAAAAGATTGGAAAGAAGGTCTCAGATGGTCATTGACATATGAACATTCATTGTACCAATTAACCTTTCAAAATGCATCCATTCTGTCACGCTATCATTTCAGGATATTCTGCTTGAAGTAGCTTTCTGCAATGCACGAAACCCATAGAGCTTTGAATTTTGACCCAATATGTTTTATGACATCTTTACTACCTACATAATGAACACAGTTCCTCCAAATACTGTAATCAGTATTAGATGAAAAGATGCAAAGAACTTACTCTCCTTTGCCAGTCCTATGAGGAAAAGTAATGACCTTTGTGTTTCAAGGGAAAAAAAAGGCGTGGGTATGTACCAGCAGATGCAATTAAGAGGCTTGTTAACGATGAACTTGTTGAAAAACTTTCCTTCAAACAAGAAAAAAAAAAAAGGAGGTGTTCTGTTTCCCAAATAGACTTTGTTTTTTTAATGATGGCTGGTTTATGTGGCTCTTACTTAATGTACCGATTATTTTGACCAACCAGTTCAAGCTGTACTGTGGGCTGACAAATCTGCTTCTGCTGTATGTTGTGTAAATGGTGTCAATAGTCAGTTTTCCTCAGTGATTTCTCTATGGTACCTCTGTGCCTAAATCCTTTCATGTATTAACATGGTTTAGGTAAGAAAGAGGTGAATGGAATATCATTTAAAGGTTTATTACTACAATACAGCATGCAGTGACAAGGTCTTGGGTTAATAGCAAAATTGATCTAGGAATAATACAGCTGCTGAATTTCCCTGGAGTATATTGCCTCAATGCTGAGAAATCACCTGTGCTTTGTTTCCTTACAGCTGTAGCAAGGGGAAATATTTACCCCCATGACCTGTGGACAGGTTTTCTAGAAAATAATAACTAATATGAATATGGTGACAAGGGAAAATGAGCTAGTGAATAGCTATCATTCAGAGAGATTCAAATATGCAGAAAATCGTGGAATCGTTTATGTTGGAAAAGGCCCTTAAGAACAGCAAGCCCAACCATTAGAATGCGATGCTGAAGCTCGACAGGATTATCTGAGCCACTGGAACACCTAAAAGTGCACTCCATCTGGTCTGCCTTCAGATTCCTCTATCAGCTTATTGTGGACTTTTGTTTGTTTGTTTGTTTGTTTGTTTTTTAAGTAGTTATGATTAATATGGCAGCCCTACGATCTGCCTAGCGGGTATTAACAGGCGGCAGATTGTGTTTCAGAGTTAGCTTTTCTCAGCAAGAACCACCCTCAGAGCAAGAAGTTGAGGTAAAGAGTTAATAAGGTTTGATGGCCTTCTACACCAGCACTTCACTCTTTATTATTCATCTAATTTATCTGAAATTGCATTTCATCTTCTTGGCATACAGAGACAAAGCTTTAATTTCCATGACAGTCTGCTCTAAGATGTAAAAATGGCAGTAAAGAAGAAAAAACAATCTACTTTCACCTCCAGCAAATTAGCTACAGAAACAAATAGCAACACAAGCTGACTGTATCACAGTAGTTTCTTCATGTGATGCTAGCTCAGGTTCAGTGAGTGATAACTACAAAACAAAGTTTAATAAAGGGATGACGTTCTCTCAGAGTTTTTCTCCTTGGGCTCTGTGCTGCAGCTGCGGGACAACGGCATTGCAGTTCTTGTCGCTGTTAAAGTTGGGATGGGCAGTGAGACATAGAATCTTCTTCCAAAGCAGGGACAGGATTGCAAGAAGGGTGCAATCACTTTATTGCAACAGGTTGCCAACATTTATACTTTTCACACATCACACATGTCAACTTGCTGTTGGTACTTTTATATAAACATGTATCAGGCTATACACGTTGTCCTGCTATTGGTACACATAGATCAGGTCATATACTTGCCAACCTACCATTGGTACACATACATCAGGCCATCAGGCCATACACATGTCAACCTGCTATTAGTGCTTTCACGTATACATACACCAGGATTGGCTGCAAAATAGCAAACACAGTTTTTGTTGAGTCATCTTGACTTGTAAAAAGTACAGGAAGCCCATTTCTGTCTTCCGTCTTCTTCCTTTCTGAAAGTTGCCCACATTCCTCTGCAGGCTCTATTCTCCTCCTTTCAGGGGTGTACTGTAATCTGGTTTATGTCTATTGGTTCATCGATAAGTTCCAGGCTGTTGACAGGCCTGCTGTCAACCCTGACAGTTCCCAGGTGGTTGCCAGTGTGTAGAGTATAAATTGGGAGACTATGTCCCAATGACCTCTAGAACTACTGAATGCATGGCTCGCTGCTCAGGAAAGCTTTTCTCGCTCGCGAGTGGCCGAATCTGCTGTTCTGCAACAGAGATATCCACCTACCCGCTTGATACCTGCAGAAATCAAAGCAAGAGGACAGGATCCTTAGAAAGAGAGAAGGGTTGGGCAAGCAGTGCCAGCCTTCTTACAGCTTTGCAGCAAGTGCAGCTTCTGTGGTTAGCAGCACAGCAGGCAACAGTGTATGCTTGCTGGAGCAGGAGGTCATCATATGCCGTGTGGAACAGTGTCTGGGTGTTTGAAGGGCACGAGAAGTGCAGAGCTTTGCACCTGACAAGGTTGTACACGGCAGTGCTGCTGGTTGCCTCAGGGATCGTTCAAGAAAATGACTAAATACTGTGTAATACCTTTCACACTGCCTTTGTTGATTTCCCAGACAGGCTTATTCTCTCTGCGTGATAAATAAAAAGAGTTCAGAATGATTTTCGTTGGGTTGAATTTCTTTCTTCAGGATGTTTTTATGAAGTTTTGGAGCATGCTGAAATGTCTGACACAGTGATACAACAGAGGTGAGTGTATGATATAATGGAATGGTGTTTTGCAGAGCGGATGGTATTTACAGGATTATGAAGCCAGCCCAGACACAAGCCTTTTTATTAATATTTCTGCCCTCTATCAACCTTATGCAGCAGTCACACTTTTCCAAATCAATAAAAAATTATGTGATCAAGCCAGAGCCAAGTTGGAAATCGGAGTGATCTCTCATCCTGTTCCAAATAGAGTGTGTCTGATTAATACATGTATGTGTCCCCTTTCCCTTGTGGAGTTTGGCTTTAACAACAGCCATGTAGCCTGCGTCCCTTCTGAGCTACATATTTGTTTGCGTCCGATACTGCATCATTTTGCCCAGAAAGTCCCTTCACTGTGGCGTATTTCAAAGATGGAATGAATTCCACTCTACTCAACAAGTCAGCAGGAGCTGGATAGGGGTGAATGCTGGATCTTGGCACCTGCTAATGGGAGAGGTTTGGAAAGCTTTCCTGCTCTTAGTGCTAACCTGTTTGAGAGCAGGACTCTGTGGCAGGCTACCAATGGAGAGATTATGAAATTCTTTTAAAGGCTGAAAAGCTTATAATGAACAGCACATAAACTTTCAATTGTTTGAGACTGTAAATGAAACGACACTACTTGTTTAACTTTTTTATTTGAACGTGCCAAAGATCGCCTGTTCTGGCTAAATTTTATGTCTCAAAACTGTGGGATGTCAGAGCCAGTCACATACAAATTTCTTTCCATTAAATCTGCAGTTCAGTTCACCCTGTTTATAATTATCCTCCTACGTGCTTCTTAATGGATCTTTCATTTTGCCAAGATATATTTGCATATTATTAATGGATGTTCCTCAGAGATATACTGTTCACATGCAGCACATTGATACTGATAAAAGTGTTATAAGGCCAATTGTTAAGTGCTGCCAGAATTTTACAGGGTCTGTAAAGTGTCTACATTCCAGTTGACCTTCCAAGTCCCTGGTTCTGTTTCAGACAAAAGGCAAGAAAAAGGAAAAGAAACCCTTTACCTGATCAAAAAAAAAGAGAAAAAAATTAAGAGAAAAAAAGAAATTATTAAATGTCCTTGTTTGCCTTTATTTGGGTTTTCTTATATACTTGCTCTGATAGGATTTTAAACCAAGGATGTTGTCACAAGAGCTGCTACTGGTTTATGCTGCCATAATACAGTGACTTCTCAAAATATTCAGATATACGGTGAATTATGAACCATGGTAAGGCCTTCCTCCTCCTAGTGTCTGCTTGTCAAACAAATGTGGTATTTCATTCAGCTCTGCATTGTAGGGATCAAAGCTGGAAGATACTTTAATTCACCAAAGCTTTACTATAACTTTGAACTGAGGAAAAATAGACCATTGCTTGGGGATTTTGGTACAGAGTCCAGAATATATTTGATTGTGTATTTGTTTTATTCCCATATTTTTTGTTGTCTTTAAATTTCTTCTTTGATGGAAGAAAAATATTTTCAAAAGATTATTCTGATAGAAAACCTTCCAAAGACAGCATCTTTGACAGTAAGAGTCTGTAGCAGATGAATAACCTTATGGTCTAGCAGAAGATGGTAGGATGAGAGATCTGCAGATAGTTTTAAGCTTTGTTATTGGCACAATCACTGTCCTTGGTATAGTTAAAAACTTCTATTTGCTTTTCTCATGAAGGAGCATGGTATTGCTGATGTTTATTTATTATAGTTTATTTATGAACTGCTAGAGATTTGATGGAAAACATTTACTGTTCTCAGTATTCCTGTGATTCTCTTTTTTTCCCCTCAGAAAGCAGTAAAGCAGCCTTATGTTCTTAGAAAGGTACAGGGTAAGTCTGCAGGTGACACTGAATTATTGCTAGTTTGCCTTTTCTATGTACGCTTAATGCAGATCTGTCTACTAGTCCTCTAGTTCTGGATCTCATTGAAGTTACTGCTGTCCAAGACACACAGCCTGTTGTGGTGGGGTTTGGTGAGTCTGTTCCCAAGGTTCTGTCATGCTTCTAACAGAGCAGAACTAAAGTATTTAAAGTATAGGGTCTCAATCCACTTCCTCAGTAATCTTTTCACTGGAGATTGCAGGACACAGACATTCAGCCTTTGTTTTTTTGTGTGTGTTTGGGTTTTGTTTGGTTGGTTTTTAGTTTGGGTTTGGGTTTTTTTCTTTCTTTCTTTTTTTTATGCTTCAGAAAGGACAGGGGCTATGCTTAATTTTTCTCAGCTGGTGAGCCACACAGATTAGGACAATATTCTTTAAATTATAGTCTGAGTGTGTGCTTTTTCACGGCTGGATGATCCCAGGGTATGAAGAGGAAGATTTGCTAAGACAAATGCTGCTGTCAGGTTCATCAGCTCAATATGGCAATATTCTTGTTGAACTGCATGTTATAGAGAGCAGCTCTTGCATGGTCCATTGACTGCTCATCTCCCTCTTCTCATCTTTTACAATTTCTTGCAGTTTACGCTTGTGTGAAGAGATTTCTAGATAGTTGTTGCAGTTACAATAACTTCCCCTGAAAGGTCTGTGAAAATGTTGCAGATGGAACAAAAATTGTGGCACACTTCTCCTACCCAACAACTTCCTTACACATAGTCAAGAGTTCTGCTGTGACCAATGTGGCATTTCTGTTGTAATCAACAGTAAGGGGTGTTTAAAATCCTTAAAAAATGCAGTGAGATCCCCCCAGTTCATATCTGCAGCTGACTCTAACTTGGAATTTCTTGCTCATGGGAAACTTTGAACTCTGGTCTGGGCCTGGATATAGGAAGAGCTCTGAATACATTTTCTGGTAGAACTGATTAGTTGAATTTTAGCAACCTGTCTTTGGGAAAATTGCACAATGGGAGAAGATGTCTCCCTCTTTTCTCCCTGTGCTACATTCTATGCAAGAGATGAATTAGGTACTTATTAACAGAAGAGACAAATAATTCACAGAAAAAAATCATAATAATTTTTAATTAAATTCTTAAAACTAAGGAACTGATCACTATAAATCTAGCTTGCTAAAATACTTGCTGAAATAAACGGGGCTATGCTTTCTTAAATGTCTTAAATTTGGCTTTTGCAGTGGAACTTGATTTTCTAGACTTCAGACATTGTAAAAAAAATGATCTGAGAGTGCCAGACTGCTATCTCTCTCTCTCTTTGGTCTGTGGAAAATGTAGTACTTAACAGTGATTAAGTGATCCTGTCTTTAAAATGAAGTGTGAATTCGCTGAGCATTTCATTGGAGTGGTAGAGCTGAGGGCAACTTAGAGGAGACTCAGAAATGAGATGGATAACAGCAGTTACTGCAACCATCCTAAAATGAGTTTTAGGGGTGAAAAAGGTAAAAGAAGATGTAATATTGTCTGTTAAAGTCTTGAAATGAAAATGTCTGTTGGGAAAAGAGTGAATAATGAAAGATAAACACGTTTTCTTTTTAAATAAGGCTGTGAAACTGTGGGTGGAACTGGCAGAACAATGGTGAAGTGTCACTAAGGCAGCAGGCTTTCTACTGATTCATCCAAGCCTATTTTGTGTCCCAGGTGTGTCCCATTTAGCAATGAGATTTTGCTGATCTAGGTAGAGATCATCCTAAGAAAAATAAATCCTTGAAAGCTGAGAAGGAAAGATAAACTTAAAAAAATTAAAAGCACATAATGATTATTACTGGAGACCCACCCTGGCATCTGATGCTGACAAACAACTTATTGGAACAAGAAACTAGGATTCCTGAGGAGAAAATTAAGGGGTTTAAATATTTATTTTGATTTTTGAATGGTTTGTAAGCGCAAACAGAGCTATGAATGCAAAACAGTCATTTTTTTTGACTGGTATAAGCCCATATGTCAAAGCCCAGGCTGCCTAAGCATGGAATCAATCCAGTGATCACCCTTGCATTTGTGAGGGTGCCAATTCTAATCACTTGTCTTGCATATGCAGAGTCTCTTGCTAACAATACTGTTGTGATTATATTCCATCTTCTAGTGGAGTATGGTCAAGAAAACCCACGTGCATAAAAAGGGAGAGGTGACTGCAGTCTCCAAAGCAAACTCCCTGCTGTTTCTGCTGAAGCAACAGCACTTTCGTGCCAGTAGCAGCTCACTTACACTTCACAGAGACTGTAAGTGCTCTCAGATTCACTGGACCAGTGACAGAAATAGTGCTTCTGAATTAATAAAATTATTTGTGTATTGAGATGTGCAGTATTAGGTCCAACATACCGAAAAAATTCCATGTCGTTTTCAGTGCTCTTCCAACAGTGCAGTCCAATTTTTAAAATGTGTGATTAATTGTAATAAATTACTGACCACATAAACATGTAGGTGAAGAAAGTCAAACATATAGTATGTATAGACAGAATATCAGAAATGTATTGAAATCTCAGTAGAGTATTTTAGAAGAACTTACATGAATTCATATGACACAGTACTGTAACTGAATTTGGAATAAAATTGTATATCAAGTGAAAGGAATATTAGTTTTGTGGATTTTTTTAGTGAATTAAATATTCACTCCAGGCGCAACAGCAGAACTAACAGATTTTATACATATGCACATGCTATAAACCTGCCTTTGTAACTAGATCTGGATCAGAGTGAAGAGTAGAGAGGCCCCTTCAAGGGGAGACAGAGGAAATTCAACGAAGACAAGGTAGGAACAGGAAAGGCTGATGATGGGCTGAAGTGAGAATAAAGCAGAAGAAAGGGGTACCATGTTTTCTTGGGTTTGATTTTTTTTTCTTTTTGTAAAAATCTACTTTGTGATAATTTAATGTTCATTTTTTGTTGACACCTCATGCCATTTTGCTGGTACTCTTCTTTCTCACAGAGCTCAGAGACTGTAAGAAAGTTAGTTTCTCTGGTAAGCATTTGTCTGTTGCTCTGAATCCCTTACTGTGGCAATAACCCAGTTTGGACCTACATTCAAAGCAGGATGTATTACTTTTTCTGTGGTTAGCTACCAGCATTTTCCAATATTTTACCTATTTTTTAACCTGAAGTCTTGATTTGTCCAACCTACTGCCTGAGTACAACTCTGTTTACTGTTTTGCTGCTCAGCAGCTGTAACTTTTCTACCAAGGTCTCTATTCCTGTGCAAGGATTTCTTAGCATGTAGATGATGAAAGTTCACTTTCTGTGACCGAACAGTATATGCTTTGTTGGATTCCAAAATCTGGATATCAGAAAAAGGAACTGCTGAGTTTAAACAGAAACCTCGAGTCACAGTGGTTGGGAAAAACCCTCTGCATGGACCTCATCTCTGTGCAATTTTCCTGCCTTCTCCAGCAGGATGTGAAGAGACTCCTTGCATGATGTTATCACATGTCCTATTGTTGCTCTCTGTACCCCGTGTTTTCTGTAAATTTGAATGTCTTTACCCCATGGAAATCCCCAAAGATAAATAAAATTACCCACTAGGTAATTCCTAAGACCCCAAGAAGTGTAACTTGGATTTTCCCCTGATGTCACCTCTGTGAAAACTCCAAAATGTGTCAAGTTTTCCCCTTATGTCACATCCTGAAGCCCCCTAATTGTAATAATTGTAATAGGTACAACCCCCTGATGAATGTGTAGACCTTAAACCCTTTAAATACGAACTTGTAAGTCCAATAATGCATTCCAGTTTCTTGCCCCCAAGCTGGGATCATCTTAGCTTTATTGATCTCCAAAAAGCTTCCTTTCTTGGTGACATTCTCAGACAAATTGGCAAGATTATTGTTAAGCTAGGACTTTCGTATTTATGAGAAAGCTTAGCAGGAACAGTGAAAGTCTACACATCAGCTATTGATCCACCTTATAGTTACCAAAAAACAGACATAAAATTACTATTAGCTTCAATTAAACATGCTAAAATTTTCAAGAGTATTTTCTTTCCTATGCCATAAATATAAAACATATGGTTTTTATCTTAGTCTTTTTCAACAATCTCGTGAATGAGCAAAAGGCATTTACCTCTTCCAGGGTGTGTTATGCATAAAAATATTGTTTATGGACTGGATATTGTACCCCTGGAGAGCTGTGGCATCTCTTATTATTTCATGTACGTATTGCATTAGAATTTCTCAGGCTGAGCAAAAATTACACAGATTTTCCAAAAAGAATAAGGAGTCAAGTATTTAGAAACTACTGTAATGGGTATGTAAGAAGGAATGGAGTTACTAAACCTGAACACCAAACATTTCTGTGGAGATTTTGTGACTTCTGAGCCTGTGCTCAGTGCTTTCTGTGCTTTTGCAGCACTAAAGTGATAGCAGAAAAATAATGACAGCATTGTTAGTACCTGCATTATACATATTTGCAAATAGTGGTTTATTTTATATCTTACAGGAATGATATTATTTGGCTCACACCTTCATGCAATGACATGTAAAATTAATAGGGGACCAATATGTTTTGGAGATTAGGAAATATTTGATTCCTGGAGTAGCAGGTTTTTTATGCTTTGTAAGAGCCGATTACCGAGTTTAACCATGCATCTCATGAAATCTGAGTTCTCCCTTTCCCATTATTTAAATCACCCTGAGAACAATTGCAAAGAAAATGTTGACCATTTAAAAATTCTATATGGATTCAGAAGGTAGCATATATTTCCTCCTAAATTTTATTAGTTGAGTAGGAAGGCAAATGAGACATTTCATATCAATCAAAAAGCTAATTTTTGAGCCAAAGCTATTAAACTGTGGTATGAAAAGGGAAATGGATAGTGGGACAGGTATACTTGGGTAACTTTTCATCATTAGCATCATGTGATGAACTCATTTAAATGGAGCTTTGCTTTTCTTATTTTCAGTGAATTCCAAGTGGAGCCTGCAAAAAAGACAGCAAGAGAACTGAAGGAACCAATTCAAAATGAAGAATATCACAGGAAGGCCTTGATGATCTCAGTGGGATGTTTGAAAAGTAAACTGTAGAGAATCTGCATATCTATTTTTCTTTTTGCTGAGACATGTATGAACCTGCTGGACTTTCACAGGGAATACACTTATATCTAGTACCTATATTCTTTTCCTAGAATTAATTAATCAATGAAATGGACTTACTTCTCCCCATGGTCATACTTACCGAGTTATTGATAACAGATTGATTTGCTGAGCTTGTTTCTTGAACACATTTTTAATAGCTCTCTTACTTTTATGATTTTATTGACTTGCTCTCCATTTAAGCTATGTTTCTTTTTAATTCACAAAGGAGTTTGCCTGGCATTTATCCGCATTATGAAAACATGTTGGTGCATATTTCTTCAACTTAATTGCTATTGAAAAAAACACAGGCCAGTGTATACCTTCCTCACATTTCTTGAATTGCTTGTTCATTTTACACCATTTCTTGTTTAAAAGGTCCTGGATTGTTTGTGCAAAAGGCTTCTACAGGAAATCTGAAAAAAGTGAAGGCTGGTTTTCAATACCCTTGTTGCTAATTGCACAGTATCATACTAGCTCAAGTCATATCCAAACTTTGAAATGTTGTGGAGGTTTAGATGCATTTACCTCAAAAATGAGTTTATTTTAGCTTTTAATACTGCATTTATTTCCTGCAGAGTTTTTTTTTTTCTTATCCAATTGTGAGTAGACGATATAAAGTCTAAGTATTAACAGAAAAAATTATTTATTTCATTATTTGACCTTGACTTCAGTTAAAAGCAGGACAGGGAAATAATGTTTTCAATGTATTGATGAGTCATTGAAATGTCTATTTTTGCAGCACAGAGGCAAAGAAGGTAGATGAGCATGGGAATGACCTTATAATGTGGTAAAGGTTCACTTCACTAACAGATTCAGGTGGTGGAGAAGGCGGAAAAACCTCTTCTGCCCATAAACTCAGATGCCTGAGCTTTTGCCTGGCACTTGTACCAATCTAAATTATTCTTTATTCAAGTGCACCAGGGTGCATTTCACTGGGCTAAATAAGGAAATAACCTAGTTTTATTCCAAAAACAAAACAAGAGAAAGAATGAAATGAGGACACATCATCACTTATACAGCATACAGCGAGCACCTTTTTCTGGATTTGAGAATGTCCTACCTTACTTTCCAATTGGATAGACTTTCCTTATCCCAAAGAGCAACACAAAATACAAGACAGGAATTTATAGGTTAAGTTTTAATCCACTGAGGAATTCATCCCAATTGTGGGCAAAATATTGAGCCAAATCTTCATGCCCTGACAGTGCAGCTGTTCTGTGCTGTGCACAGGGCACTGCTCCCAGAGAAATGCATTTAGAGATCTTAAGTACGTGTCATGTCATGCATAAGAAGGCTTCTGTCAGGTGAGAAATACAAAGTGAAATGATGGTTTTCTTACAAGCATATTCTCCAGTTCTCTGTTGAGTTAAAAATGGAGTTTATGTTGCCCTGAATGAGCTTCTCCCCTCACCCTCCATTGACATATTTAATCAGATTTAATCATCTTGCATGCAATTTCTGTTTACTGGCTCATGTATTATTGCTTCTACGATATTCTAGGATTTTCTACCTTTTTTGTAACCTAGTCACATTATCTTGCAAAATCTTAATTTTCTTCTACTGAAAAGCTTGGTCTCTGATGCTTTCAGATTTGACCTAACTTTTACCAATCCTCTTCTTTCATTTGCAGAGGTATTCATAATAGTTTTGAAAAAAAATTATTTCTTCAAGTATAAAAGCCAGTGCTAGCTGTGTTACCATGGTAACTGACTCCTCTTTCTTGGAAATTAATGAGATTCTTTGTCATTTGGCCCTGCAGGAACACTGGTTCCACTAACAAATTTTGACTTTATCTGCCTTCGGACACCAGTGGCCTGGTTCTCAACTCGATATGCAAGCCCAGTGACTTAGCTTAGCTCAACTTCATTTGACTTACCTCTGGTTTTCAGTGGTAAGAGAACAGGAGAAGAAAAATGTTCAACCACACACACTTTGGTACCATTTTAGTGGTGGCTGTTGGTGCAGGATTTGATCATAAATTTGATCAGAGTCAAACCACACACAGATCTTGGGTCCATAACAGAACAGACGTCTCATATAGTTTAAAAGATTAATCTTGTAACTCTTGAACAGATTACTTGAACAAATTACTTCTCTAAAAACTTGGGATACTTTCCTTGCTGCCATTTTCTGCAGATGTTTTGCATCATGAGCTGGAGAGGTTGAGAGTAGGAAAATACGTAAGAAATACTTTGCTTGGATTTTTATATCGAATCTAATTGAGCGTTTTCACAAGGAAGTTTGATCTTCCCGTGACCCTTATATGTAAGAAGCATCACAGATTCCTAGCAACACATAGGTTGGAAAAGACCCTTAAGATCATCGAGTCCAACCACTGTCAAGTTCACCCTTAAGCTAAATTTGACATATACACCTATTTTAAACACCTCCAGGGATGATGATTCCACCACTTCCCTGGGCAGCCTGTCCCAGTGCTTGATATTCATTTCGGTGAAGAAATTTTTGCTAATATCGAATCTAAACCTCTCCTGGTGCAACCTGAGACCATTTCCTCTTTTTTTGTCCATTATTCCTTGGGAGAAAAGACCAACCTGGCTGCAAACTCCTTTCAGGTGGTCATAGAGAGCAACAAAAACCCCCGTGAGCCTCCTCCTCTTCAGTCTAAACAATCCCAGCTCCCTCAACCACTCCTCATAAGACTTGTGCTCCACACCCCCACCAGCTTTGTTGCTGTTTTTTGTAGCAATGCTTAAAACCAACTCTGAAGAGAAACCCCCTAAGACTCAATCTGTGAGTTTTGGCAGACAGCATTCCTTTTATTATTATGATGTCGGACGCATAAGAATATAATTTCTTCAAAAGTATGCACACCTGAGTTACAAAAGACTCTTACTTTTATTTACTTAGCTGTTTAACAATTCAAAGCATTACCTAATACTGTTACACCCACTTCCAAAACTGTCCCTCCCACAGTACCCTCTTTGCCCCACCCCTGACGCACCTCCTGAATTTGAGTTGAAGGTCTCTAAGACCCTTTTACCTTCGTCTTCCTCATCTTGTTCCTTGGTCTTTGGTACAGTATCACTCCTCCTGGAACAGTTTCAAGGCTCTTAGTGAACTTTGTCTGGCTCCATCTGATGTTATGTCTTTTCTCAGCTCAGTTTTAACAAATAGAGGAGCTTTCTTTCCTCATTAGAAATTCCTATATTTTGAAACTCTTAAACAGCATCTTAGAAAACTGGTACAAACTCACTATTAATATAGGTTTTAGGCTACAGGACACAGAAATATATTGCTATCCTTTTCCTCATTCCCTGCCTTCATTGATTGACTTATATAACAGCCTGCAGGAATCCTTTTTTAATAATATTTAACTGCACAACATTATTTTTATGCTTGCCATATTCATGAGAATACAGACTGAAAATACATCCTGAGTTTTTAGACAGTTTAAAGTGTTTTTATCACCTAATCTTGTCAATATTGCACTTCAAAATTGCACTGATGTGCAATGATAAAAAGCCACTTATGCCTTGAGAGATTTTTTCCCTTCCTCACACTGACCTTAGAAATGTTGGCTAACAAATCTGTTGTGTTTCTTCTCAAAAAGCTGGAGTATTGTAGGAGTGTTGGCCCCTTTCTGTTATTATGAAACAGGAAGAAAAAATAGGCATGGTCTTTTCGATAATCATACGTTCTTTTAGAAAAACCCATTGCACTGGATACATCACTGAAAAATTTCACTTATAAAACCAGTACATTTCACCAGGTTAAGTTTCACTGCTTTAGAAAAAGTTGTCAATATAATACTAATATTGTTCCTAACTATATGATGAGTTATATACAGAGGATTTGTCATGAAAGGACGTTTTAATTAAAATGAAAACCCTTGTCAAGAAAATAGCTAAAGGAGATATTCGTCCTTCAGCATCATGCACCCATCTGTCATAAGGAGAAAAAAAGTTCTGTGTTTTTTATGCTTTGCATCGAAATTCCTGCTTGGTATCGAGGCTGCAACTAGTTATCCATGATCATGTGAGTGCCATTTGTTGAGTGGTAAAGGTACACTTCCAGTTTGTTCACAGTGAAGTCTAGAAGCTCTGGTTGGTGGAGAAAATCTGTTGCCACTCATCTTTAGAGCCCTACTGCCCATGCTGTGAACAAATCTTGCTATTGCAGCACATTGTGACATACTTCTGTGTTTGTTTGTTTGTTTTTTTCTCCTATTTGTGTGTGTGTGTGTGTTTTCTTACAGAATTGCCAACAAATCCTATGTTATGATACCTCCTAATTGCTTTCTCTATGTCTTAAAGCTCACCTAGTTCAAACACCCTTGCCATGGGCAGGGGCACTTTCCACTAGACCAGGTTGCTCAAAGCCTCACCCAGTGTGCCACTGAACACTTCCAGGGATGGGGAAGCCACAGCTTTCTCGTGGCAAAGAGTTTCTTCATTTATTAACATAAACCTACTGTCTTTCACTTTTAAATCAAAAGGACTTAGTCCTTGTCAAAAGTCCCTCTCCAGCCTTCTTATAGCCCCCTCATCAGGTACCGGGAGTCTGCAATGGGGTCACCCTGGAACCTTCTCTTTTCTACGTTGAATAATCCCAAATCTCTCAGCCTTTCCTTATTAGACAGCTGTTTCAACCCTCCAATTCAACTCTCTGTGTCCCTTCTCTGGACTCGAAACTTCAACAGGTCAATGTTATTCCAGTGGTGGATGCAGCCCTCCAGGTGAGGTCTCACCAGGGCAGATCAGAGGGCAGAATTCCCTCCCTCCCTGAGCTGCCCACGCTGCTTTGGATACAACCCAGGACACAACAGGCTTTATGGGCTGTGTGAGCCCATTGCTGGGTCATGTCCAGCTTCTTATCCACCAACACCCCCAAGTCCTTCTTGGCAGGGCTGCTCTCAATTCCTTCATCCCCCAGTCTTTATCGATACGGGGGATTGCCCCAGCCCTGGTGCAGCACCTTGCACTTGGCCTCTTTGAACCTCATGAGATTCCCATGGGCCCTCTTCCTGAGCTTGTTCAGGTCCCTCTGGATGGTATCTGGATGGCATCACACCTTCAGGTGTGGGAACCACACTGCTCAGCTTGGTGTCATCTGCAAATATTCTGAAGGTGCACCTGATGTCACTGTCTGTGTCTTTATCGTTACACCTTGTAAAATACAGAGTACAGTGCAAAAAGCTGTAGCACGTTAAAAGGTATCTGCCCTCAGCCCACCTGGTTGCCATACATCTGAGAGAGAAGAGACATGAATAGAACTGACTTGGTGGGAACTGAAGCTTCAAGTGAGAAGAAGCTGTTTTCAATACTGAGAGATGTTTTCCTCCTTCAGCCTTTTCTGACCTGAAGCACTCCTTTTATGCTATAAATTTTGGCATGTCCCAAGGGGTGGAACAATCACATGTGGGATTTGGTGACTTTGGTCATGCACAGCACATGTTCTCCTTCATTTGCATCCCAAGGGGTGTGTAAGTTAATATGTTAACGGGGCTTAAGGAGGGTCTTGGTTACTTTTGGTCAGGATTTATAGCTGACAGAAGAGGTAGAATAAACACTTTTGTTCTCCTCCACATTCTGAGGTAGACTAGAGGCTGTCTGACCTTCATCAGTGCAGCTTTGTGAATGAACCAGATTTATAACAAGGGTTGTTTTTTCTTTTCGTGGTGAAGGGAGTGTGGCAATTGTTTGGTACAGGGGCTGATGTTTTTCTGTGCCACAGTGAAACAACATCAGGTTGTGAGAGCTGTGCTTCACTCCAGATGTCATTCAGTTTTTAGACACTGCTCTAGCCAGATGCAAGATAAGCAAGAGGCTCAGCTCATGTTTTTCTCAGCCAACCTCATCAATTCTTCACCATCTTAAATCAACACTGTGCGATTCTGACCATTTACCACAGCATTTCCTGCTTAGCCTGAGCGATTCCATAGCTCAGTCCCATGTGAAGCAGATATAAGAGAAATAGTTTTATGATAATAAAGGCATAGAATACTTTGGCAGGCTCTGCATCATAAAGAAAAGCTCAGTATTTTCTCATGAGAATGTGAAATAAATTCCTTTACATAGAATTCTTTCCATTCGTGTCATGGGCCTTTCTCAAAATGTTAGGTGAAAAAATAATATCCTTTTTGACTATGTATGTGTTCATATTACCTGCATTCCCAGAAACAGCCTGTGGTGCTGTTAAAGCAGTCCATCTGTTTACATCTGTTTGCAGATTGGATTGGTCAGCCCAACAGTACTACCTTCCTTTTTCCTGCTATAATTCGTTCCATGTCAAGTTCAAATTCATAGTAATCGAAGATTCCTTTTCTGCATTTGGGTTATAACTGAGACCCTCTCACTCAGTGACTGGTCCGCTCTATTTTTAAGCAAAAATGCCCAATCTGAAGTGCATAATACCAGAGTCTCATAACCTTCAAAACTTATTCGTGGGTTTCTGGATGAAATTCAAGGTACTGGCTTGACATTTACATTGTGCATGGCATGTAGAACACACCTTCTTGAAAATACCTGACCTGTTCCAGCATGTGGAAGTGTTTAAATTGGAGAAAGGAAAAAGGTTTTTTGTGTCCCTCAGTTTTGAGATTTTTTTTTTTTATTATTTGCTATTTAGAGTACTGACTTTTAATACCCTATGTATTTTGCAAAGTAGATTTTTGTATTTTCTGTATATCTATAAAAATACATATGCTTTTGGCTGAATTTTAAATGAATACTTTAAGAATTGAATCTCAGTTTCTTCTGTGGAACAAGGGAGAATAATTACTGTTAGAAATTTGTTTACAGCGCTGAAAAGCTCCACTTCAACACTTCTTTCTTGTTCTACTGTGTTAATTAGCTATACCATCTGCTAATGAACTACAGCTTGTATCATGGTAACACTGAATTTTGAATTTTTATGCTGGCATGAAAAAACTAGCATGTGCATTCACACCCTGTCTGGTACTCCAGCAAATGCCTGCTCTGATCCCCGTTGTATGTCACTGAAAGCTTCTTTGGAGATCTTCCCTTAATTTCCTTCTTCTTTATTCAATACATATTAACAGGGAAAACCATGCATTTTCCATTTTTATACAAATTCTACCAATAAGCAAAGAAATGTCAGAGTACTAGCTGTTAACCCAATTAGCTACTGTGTTGTTCTTTTCAGGCCACAGCTGTTAGGTTATTGTGGTTATTAGCAACGATATTTGGGGACTGCATAAGAGATCCTGATGTTGAACTTTGCTGCAGTGAATAGGACTGTGTGTGTGTGGGGAATGTTATATGATGCTTGAGAGTCCTTTCTCCAGCATGAAACACAGCACATTCTGTTTTGAAGAGTCCACTAGGCCTCAGTCACAAGCTGTGGTACGTCTGATGCAAAGAAGACTCGGTGCCTGTGATGTGTTCAATGTTCTGCACATAAATCTGGAGTGTTACTGTGTATGTTCCCAAGGTGCAGAACCACAGGAAGAAGCCCACATGTGCACTTGGTTTTATGAAAAGAATAAAAAATTTCAGGAGTTGGCAAAGAAAAAAATATCTTTATTCATAATCTTAAAAATCTAAATGTAAAATCTAATATATTTGACTTGGACATGTTGGTTTGAGGTCTTAAAGCACCTAAAGGATATTCAATAAGCATCCAGCTGCCTATATAGGAAACAAAGTAATTGTTTGTTTTTTAGCTCTTTTGTTGCTCCTAGAGCTCTTTTATAAATGAGGTTTCAGTTAATAAATAATATAAAAGCTTATTAAATGCCCCAAACCAATATTTCAGGTTTTTTCTTTTCTTTTTTTTTTTTTTCCTCTGCTGTAATGTATTTTCCTTTATGTCCTCTGTGTCTTTAGAAGAGATATAACAGGCCTCCTGCGCAGAGGGCATATTAAAGCAAAGACCCTTATATCTGGTCAGATATTAGTTTTACCAAAATGCATTGCCTAAGGACTCAAGGTTGGTATTGGACTTATCAGGTATAATTACCAGAATCAAATTACTGTCAATAAATTGCACACCTGTGTTTTAAATGTAGCTCATATTTTACCGTTCAGCTGCTTTGTACATCTTGCTCTTTAGCTTGTTGCAGATGCTTTCCAGGAGAAAATTGCAATTATGCTGTTGTTAGTAAGTTCCAGCATTGTTGCTTGGCCATTGTCAAACTAAAGATAATTTTCAGCCAAGAGTCACCTGATGTCTTTCATTAAGCAACATGGAGATCACATATTCACCAGAACATCATGTCCTGATGAATAGGCTGACAGCACAGATCTTTTTGTCTTCCATTTCAATAATGAATTTGACGTTATCAATGCTAACTCTTTTTTACAGCTATCATCCCCATCTTAAAAAAAAAGCTTTCACTTAATCTCCAAATAGAATCAGCATCTACATCACAGCTGTAATTCAAAAACAGTGAAACGTGATTGTAAAGACACCTCTCAATGATATGTTTTTCTTCTAATATGCCTTACTTTTTGTTTAAACCTTCTCCATAGGACATGGGGCATTGCACTGGTCTTGGCCAGGGTAGAGCTAATTTTTTCCACAGTGTCTAGTGTGGGGCTGTGTTTTGGATTTGTGCTGAGCACAGGGTTGATAACACAGAGATGGTTTTGTTATTGCTGAGCAGGGCTTACACAGAATTGCTTTTCATACTGCCAAGCTGAGGAGGGAAGCTGGGGGTGCATGGGAGGCTGGGAGGAGACACAACCAGGACAGGTGACCCCCACAAAAATCCAATCTCCAAGCTTCCTCCACAATTTACCTCAACACCAAAGAGAAATTTTCAGGCAGGCACACCTCTGCATGGGGGAAGGGAAAATATATACATTTATTACTATACAAATAAATACTGTACAAACTAAAAGCAACTATATATATACAATATTAACACACTTCTATCATCCCTCCGAGCCCCTCCCACAATCAGTCCAGGAGAAGCCCTTAGGCTGATAGGTAAACAGTCTTTCTCTCATTGGGGTGTCAGGGAGAGGAGTTTCTCTGATCCACCCCCCACCACCAGTCCCAACTCTGTGCTGAAGCCTCCTCTTCCTCACGAGGTCCAGAAAGATAACTCTGAGTCTGTCCTGTTTGGTCCGTGGAGGTTTCCTCCTAGGGTAAGATGCTGTTCTGAGTCTTTACCTGGAACTCACTTGCTGCTAGTTGGCTCTCTCACCCTTCTCCAGCTGCTGCCGCTTTCCATCCTGGCAGTCCACATCCAAAGCTGACGCAGAGCACCTCCGAGCCTGCTTGGCCCATCTCCAGTTTCACCTGGAGCTTTTCCTCCTCCTGGCACCGAGCTTTTGTTTCAGCCCATCTCCTTGGCTCAGCTTAAAAGACTGAACCTTAAAATCCACCCCCCACCTACAGCGGGGAAAGAAAAGCCCCCTAACTACTATAGGCAGCTCGATCCAGTTATGAACTGTCCCGAGCTCTGCAGTCTGGCTGGAAAAGGAGGGGGGAAGAGGGTTTGGCCTCCTCACAAGTAGCTTGCCTCTCTCTCCCTCTTACCTCAACTGTTGTGAGTCTCTTCCCTCACAACACACACTCACTCTTACATGCTGCATTCAGCCCCAGCTTGGCCAGGGCTGTGGGGCCACGGGGCCCCCAGATGGGGCCGGGTCCACCCCTTGGCTTCTCTGTCTCTCCTCTCTCCCACCCTCTCACACACACAGACTGACTGCCCACTCTGCCAACTCACTTCAGCCGGTTGTGATATTTAATTTCGCAGGAGCGAAAAAGGAACAGCTGCTCTTGGTCCCCCTGGCCAGAATCTCAACTGGGACTGACCATTTCTAACTCAGGGCTAGAGGGGGGAGCTGCTCAACCCAGGACACCACTGGACAGCTGCCATGGAAAGAGAATAAGCTACTTCCTTCCCCCCTCTTTATACCTGAGCTGACGTAACGTGGTATGGAATATCTTCTGAGTCAATACGAATCAGGTGACTTATCCTAGGTTTTCTCCAAGGAAAAGGAAACAAACCCACTACCTTTTTCTACCTTTTGCCCTTCTGATTCCCTCCCTGGTCCTGCTGACGGGGGAGTGAACAAGCAGCTGCGTGGGGTTTGGTGGCTGGCTGGGTTTTAAACCAAAACAGTAGCTTTTTATCAGCTACCTTGTTGAAAGAAAATGAAGATGAAGAAATCAAAATACTGTCTGGCCAGCAAAGCTTGTTCTGTTGGGATTTCCTTCACTTAAAGCAGGTGAGGAAAAGATTGCAAAGACCATTTATATTTTATATAAGGAAATTGCATCAAAAAAAAGATACAAGCATAAGAAAAATTAACATATTTCTTGAAGCTAAGGACTTTTTCAAGTCTTTATATTTTCAGTCAAATATAGATACTTACTTACAAACAAGGATGTATTCTGTGGCTGGCCTGTCATCACATATTCCTGAAGTGTTATTTTGTGACTTTCTCATTTTTCATCCTAGAATGTAAATGGGTCTAGGATGGAAGTCTGAAGAAGTGCTTCTTCTCATTCTGTCACTATCTACTGACTTGATTGATATGTGGGACAGTCTTTACCATTTTTGAAGTCAATTGCAAAGACAAAAGGGATTACTTTATGAATCTTAGAAACCCTGAAGAAGTAAAAACAATATGTGCTGCACAGATGGATTGTGTTGTTTGACTTCATCTTCAATAAAATAAAGTGTCGGTGAGGCACTTCTTAGGAAATACTCAGGACTCACAAGAAATTTGAGTAGCAGATTCCCAAGAAAGTCCCTGCAACCCAAATGATCTAGGTTAATATTAAGTCCACTATGGAAAGAGAAAATAAGTGGGGTTTACCTATTTGTCTGTTTTAGCTGATGGATTTATTTTAAGATGTTTAAAATCCTCAACTACAAGTTGGTTCTGTAAATGACAAGCAATGCAAGCCAATATTTTCCTTTTGTTCTCCCAGACTGAGATCTGCAATCCATTGTAAAGGTTATCATTAGTCTACAAAGCCAAATTTACCAAACATGGATGGTCTATCATAAGGATAAGGCCAAGAGAAAATGTTTCATATACCTTTAGTATATATACCTTTAGTAGCAGGCTACAAATTGCTGTTCTAGAATTTTAACAATGAAATTGGTTTTGCAGTTTTTAACAGTAAAATTGGTATTACAGTGCATGTGCCGCATTGTGTGCAAGATGGAAATCAGTTTGGAATTTAAAGAAAATTAATTTATTGCAACAATTTTTCTTCACTGGGTGTAATAGATTTTTCTTTCCACACAGCTCCTGCAAGTCAACAGAATTGATTTTCCATGCACATAAAAGCACAAAAATATTACTGTAGATGGGTATAACAACTTTGTTCTTTTAAGTATAGAAGTGAATAGGCAGATGACAAATGATTGACAATGCTTCCAAAAGTACAGCTTGAGAAAGCTAATGAGAACAGGTCTAACTAAATGTGAACTAAGTGCCAGCAGCTCTCCTTTGAATCATAGTCTCCGAACTACTTTTTACAGACTCGGCTGCCAGATGAAACTGTCTGTCCAGATCACGAGTTACGATGGTAAACTGCTCCTTTTTTAGGCTAATTTGGGCTGCTGGAAGCAGTCATAAGGAAGTGAATGCAATTATACAGAATCCTTACATTAAACATTTTTTGAAGAAGTTTGCAAGGGCATTGATTTGTTTGCCTCTGTACAAGCTGAGCGGGGAAGCACCACTGCAGAGGTCCCTCTGCAGCACTGAGTAATAATGTCTTTATTTATAAGAAAACCAGTGTTGTGCAAGACTGGCCATTGGGGAGGGTGGGGGGTGGAAGTGAGAGTCCTCTCCTTGTTTGTATAACTGTTAAAATACTTCCTTCAAATCTAGAGTGCAACATCTCATGGCATTTCTGAGCATGCCTACATACCTGGCTCTATTTTTGTATTGATGGTGCTGGGTGTAAAGACTAATCCTGAATGTCTGTAGGGACAAACTATGTTTGCAGTATGCTGAAAAAGGGCTCTTGGATAGTTCTAGGTTTTGTCTTTTTCCTTCAGCTCCATCTTATACAATGGGAAGATTGGGAAAGATCTGAAGGAGAGAGAGTTTTCTAACTACGCTCAGTCTTTCCAGCATTTTGTAGTGAGTAGGTGGATTCACAATGAAATTTTGCAGAGTGTGAGTATTTTTTGATCATGGAACTCCAAAGATGTCATAATGTTAAGATGAGTGGCTGATCACTAGGAAAATAATAGGCCAGTGCTACAGACTTGCAGACATACCATGAAGCAAGTGGTAGCATCTGTCAAGACGGGAGAATCACATGGAAAACACGGTTACAAAATTTTCTGTGCTATTATGAACCCAAAGCTATGTTCCTCAGTACATCAAAGAAAAACAGACATTCAGTGAACAAAATTCTATTTCCAGTGCTTTCATGTGAGAGACAAAATCAGAAGAAACACTGTTCATTTCTTGTAGTTGCAAGGAATTTATTACATCCACTGTTTAGTCCCGATGGACTTCTACGTCTTCAAAGAAAACATCATATTAAGGAATAGAACTATTTAGAAATCTAGTGGAATGTACAGAAAAACATTTTCTGGTTCATCAGCTTGATTGAGACATTTAGGTACAACCCAGAACAAAAAACAATGACAGTAAAAAGTCTAAAGAGCACTCCGACATGGCAATTCTTTCAGGAATGTGGATGCAGGAAATAAATGCTTAAGACTAGGCTATTAGTGGCAGAAGTTAAAGACCAATATCTTAATTTTGCTGCACTACAGTACAAATTGAATTTTTTTTGAAAGCCTGAAAAAATGCAGATGCTAGTTAGCTAGAACATTTAACAACAACATATAAGATTCATAAGACAGTCTCATCTGAATGCTCACCCTCTCCCCAAATTCTGACCTGCTAGAAAATATTTTTAGAAAATTGCCAGCTTAAAAATTTGCACTTTTATTAGTAAAAATATGTTATCCTTGAGAAATTTACCTAACTTTTATTTTAAAATAATAAGTACCCTCTTAGCCACTTACATGAAATGAAACATTTTGATTTGACTTGAACATGCTTCCTTCAGTTTTAAGACAATGATTCCATCTGCCATCAAAGCATACATAATTTTTCAATTTCGTATCAATATAGATTATATTTTTTTCAAAAAGGAGTTTTTTAAATGCATTTATTTTAAGACAGTAGGTAATCTCTCTCTTTGCCTGGAAGAAGCCCATCGTGTTCCTTTCAACTGAAATAAATACCAAGAATGTTTGTACTGGAGAAACATAAAAGGAACAGTGTAGTTGGTCAAATCTGGAATTCGTTAGGTGTATTGGTTAATTAATATGTGCTCATACATTATCACTGTGTAAGTAGAAACCTGTAAGTACGTGGTATTTGAACTGAGATTTGTGATACGGTTCACTAAGCACACAGGTAAATAAACATAATCTAACACTTAACATTTTAGAGATTGATTTTTTTTGTGTCTCTTGAGATGATATTTTTGTTCCCAGGAATGCTGATCCTCTCCAAGATGACTGCTTTAAACAAGGCCTTTCCTTTAAGAGTGCTTCATTTCAGAATGGTGCTGTTGTACTTTCAGAATGACACAAGGCGTCTGATTTCATTTTGATGCTCACATTTCACGGGGCTTGCCTTTGCCAGCAGAAACATAAGAATTAGGGAATTACTTTAGATTTCATGTGTAAAGATTTTGAAAACGTGTCCTGTAAGTTTAATTGAAATTCTCATTGTATGGAAATTAGTATGTTGAATTCCATATGACTAATATATTTTTAATTTTTATAGATTTAATGTATTTTACATAGAATTGTATTGCAAAGTCTATTTAATTACATTAATTTCCTTGCATATAGTTTATGAAGACTTTTTTTTTACATATTCCATCTACACTTCCCTGTGGTAAATGCAATGCAAGATGTAAACACTTTTTTTTGTGTGGCTGTGAAACTAACTCTTTCCAGTCCCTTTAGCAGAATAAATCCAGTGTACTGAAGACCCTTGGGTGCTGTATAGAAGTCTGAAATGCAAAAGACAATAAGGGCTTTTACTTATTTGGAAATTTTTTACAGCTTTTGAAAATGCAGTTTGGAGCTGCTGTGGAGGTCTTAAACCATTTGTTCTAGAAGCTGGCCATTTGTCATTGTCCTAAGGTACCTAAAGCAGTCCTGCAGAGGCTTATCAATCAGAATTTCTCTATAACCTAGTGCAGAATGCCGACCCTGAGTTGTCAGTAGGAGCTACGATATACTATGCTGTGAGATGTCCTTCTTGTAAAGCCACTTATTCTTGTTTCTGCCTGGATAAAGGCACATTAAAATGGATAAAATATGGACTCTATGACATAAACAATGCAAAAGAATTAGAAGATGATATATATTTGCATATTTTAAAAAGACAGTGAGTTTTTACTTGATTATGGTGGAAGCAAAGACTCTAAGAACAGGACCCCACAAATACGACATAGCACCCAAGTGTATGCAAAGAGTTAGGGAGTGACACAGTATTTAGCATCCAAAGCAGGGTACTGCTCTGATTAGGAAGAAGTTGTTGATTTTTTTCCCCCGCCAGCTTAAAAAATACACTGCTGTGGTTTAACCACAGCCAGCAGCTAAGAACTGCACAGATGCTCACTCACTGCCCCCAACTCCACAGTGTTACCAGGAGGAGAAACAAAAAAAAGAAAAAAAAAAACTAAAACCCATGGGCTTCAGCCAAGAAAAAATTAAATTAAAATAAAATTACATAGCAACAGTGACAACAACAATAATACTGAATATGTTTAAAAGACAACATTATGTTTAAAAGACAGCATTTTATCCAGTTTCTTTCAGTTGTTGATGTTGTCAGTCTAAAAAAATTAATGTCAGCCCAAGAAAGAGCAAGGTGGTGTTTTTTTTTAAATTTATTTAGCATTTTAGAAAATACTGATTATAATTTCACATCTGTCATAGCAGGATGTTTTTCCTGCTGTTTAGCTTTTCAGATTAATAGTTCAGGTTTAGTAAGTAGAGATAATTGTGCTCTTTTGGGGAATTTTTCTCCTGCCAGTTTCCTGTGCATAAATACTGCAATTTCATCTCCACCGTAACATTTGAACATTCAGATTGTGTGTACTCATTCTAGAAAATATTGTCTCCCTGTCTGGGTCAGACCTGTCTTGCAGAGAGATCAAAATCAATAATCTTTTTGCGTTAGAATACTGACAACTACATGCAAAAATATACAGTAAATTGTTATTTTTTTTACAAAGACTTTGGCCATAAAAGCTTATAGTCCAAGGCAGAAGCAAACAGAGCAAAGAGCAGTGTAACAGATTCATGAAGTCAAAGAGAAAATAATTTGGGAAGGAGTGGCTTTGGAGTGCGTGGAGAACAAAAATTATTCATAAAATGATGCAGGGCACACCAAGGGGACATATTGTAGTTTGTGATCATGACAGGTCTGATTGAACTGCAGAATGTGACAATCATTAAGAAATGTTGAAAAACGGGGATTTTAAGAGACATTTATTATTGTATGTACATAATTTCTGGATACTGATCAGAGTTGAGCAAGCAAAAAACATACAGGAGGATAAATGCGAAATTTTCCACTTTGTATATGCTTTCACAAAATAAATAATAAATTACCCTCAAACTAGCCTAGATTTCATAATTTCCCCCCCTTAAAGCTATGACAGGCTACCTACCCTAAAGCTGTATCAAGTGAATATATCCCATTGCCAAAATGGATATATTTGTATTTTTCATTTTTAAATCCTCTTTGTCGAAGCCTTCCTTCAGAAAACCACAGCTTCAGATACTAAAATTAAAAGCAGTGAGGAACAAACTCAGTTTATAACTCTATGTACCATGCTGGGCTAACATTGATTCTAGACAGAGAGCAGGAGGAGACCTAGAAACCAGGATTTTCATCTGCATAAATTAAGATATTTGATCTAGGGTAGATTACACAAGAGAAATAGAGAATATTAGAAGAACTATTGGAGAGAGAACTTCCTGAATAGCTTGAAAACTGCTTCAACTCGATAAAGGAGGGAATGGAAGCTGAATGCAATATTTGTAGAAGTCAGTGGAATGGGGGAGTTTTGGGCCATCTGAGCAAAGGATATAAGAGGAAAGGGAGCAAATCTAAAGACAAACACTGTCTTCTAGGACTAAGATTGAGTGGCAGTTCCTCCTGATTTGTGCTCAAAGGTTCCTTGAAAAGTGCTCAGATTGATAGGGAATCACACCTCGGTTTTGGTCTCAGTTTGAGTGTAAAGTCTTATTTGCAACTTTGAGTAGTAAGTATTCATCACCTTGTTTTACATTAGTTTCAGAATTCCATATATAGTCCAAATATTTTTTGTTCTTTCTGAAATTTCAGCAGAGACAGAGCTTGTTGAAACCCTGGTTGAACTGGTGTGAAGGCTTTGAAGTTGTGACCTCCAATCTGTTTATGTGAATGGGGAGGGTTTGCCTCATACATGTTTTCCATCTCTTTATGGTGTGGAATTCTACCAGACTCCATGAGCAGTACATTTGCATTAGTAATGCAGGGCATATAGCTTAATGAAAAATGATCAGGACTTCTACATCTTGGTAAGCCTGTCATGGACTGTAAGAAGTTTAAGAGGCAACAATGCCTGGTGTGACATTCCTAGTGGAGATTTGCTTGATAAAGCCTAGAGGTGTTGTCTCTGGCCACTGTCTTCATGCAGATGAATGAATTTTGGTTCAATAACTTTACTCCACCTACTTCAGACACAATATGTGGCTTATTTAACTTAGATTTGCTTACTAATTAGCATCACTTTGCTGAGTGCCTTGCAATGAAGAATTACAAGCCATGTGTCATTATTAATGTCTTCCAAGTCAGAGAAAAAGTGTGTTAAGTCACTTGTATTCCTCATCTGACTTTAAATATTTTATGAAAGACTTTCCTTGACTAGTAAGGAAGCCTTTGCTGATGCTGGAGTCACAGTGTTGGTGTGACACTTCTCTTCTAGTAACACCACCAGATCATTACAGTAAAAATACCTTTTTTTTTCTGTACTTAGCAGTAAAGATAACAAACATTGAACAGGCAAAAGTAGACATTTGTTTCCTTGGCAAATTCCTACCACATCCTGCCATAGCTAAATATTCTTCACCAGTATGTTGCCTAAATCTTTTAATTATTTTGTCACTGAAATTCAAGAGTATCTTGAACCTTGTATGTCCATGTCACAGTAAGTATAAAGTGTCTTGGAAGAAAAGAAAATTGTTTTCCTGTAAAATTGTTGCACTTCTAATTTAAAACTAGTTAATACGAAACAGGGCAAAGAGAATCTGCTAAACTAGTGGAAAAAAGGTTAGGAATGTAAAATATCTGAGAGGCAGGACAGGGATGTAGGAGGTACTTAGTGGTGGATTTAAGTCAAACTGCAATTTTAGGTCGTGGATTAGTTGCATTACCAGAATCCTAAATAACTGCTTACTTCCCAGTTGTCTGTGTGATTTTAAGCTGCAGGCCCGAGTTCTGCTAGGATATATATATGTATTTAAATCAAATGATAAAATATGACATTTCCTCATGGAATAACTTTTAAAATCTTTTTTTTCCCCATTGGCAATTGCACATTTAGAAATTAATCTAATTCCGCACAAGCAATCAAGTCTTCTTTTGTTTTTCAGTCATGAGCAACCTGAGCAGTCTCATTGCAAAATACCAGACATTTAAATTTTCAAGAAGTATAGATTTGTCCACAAAGGCACTGTATATAAGAAAAGCGTGTTATTTTCAATCTCAAAGCATCTCTAGGACAACTCACCCTCAATTTTCCTCAAAGATTACTTTGAATATAATTGTCATGGTGCTTCATTCCAAGGGAAGCAGCATAATTTTTGTACCTACGAGCTTTTCTGTGCAAAGTAGTTTTGGATCTTTTACCCTGGTTGTAGGTTTGAAAACTGTTGATGGATATATATGAAAGGCTTTTGGAGACAGTAAAATAGTACTTTTATGTTCACAGGAAAATAATTCAGTCCAAAAGACATGTTTCAATTCTGGGCTAATCACTACATATAGTGACATAAACCTGCAACTCCTTAACTTTCTCACATTGAAAAAGAACTTCCAAAATGCCTTTTCTCTGTTCTGTTGTTGTTGGTAGTGGTTCATACTATTATTTTCTTTCTGCATTTAACCACATTCTAAGACAAGGCAGGTTTAAAAGTTATTGATATACTGGGAGAGAATGTAGTGTTTATAATCATCATACATTTAAGGAAAAGAGTGCATCTTCCATAGCTTGCCAAAAATGTTTCTAGTATGGCTTAGCAGAGTCATAAATATGCATTAAACTTCGAATTAAGCTGGATATAAACTATGCCTGTTCAACAGAAAATTAGGACTTAGCCAATTTGTCCCCTGTACAGCTTCACTAACTAGGTGATTCTGGTCTTCCCTGTGCTGGTTTCCAATTAAAATGTTTTTATGTCAAAAGGGCACTATTAAAAGACAACTACAGTCTTGTTAATTATGGATGCTGTGTTAGGACTCACGTTATGCATCTGTTAAAGCTTAAAGAAAAGTGCAGCATAAACAGTTCCATTTGTTTGGTTCGATTCTTGTACAAAAAAGAAAATTTATTCCCCAGACTCCTACTTTACTGCGTGCAGTGTTGCCACACTCATCTAGAGACCCTCAGATTATTCAGGATAAATGAGGGAACAGGTTAAAGATAGTGGACTTCAAAATTCAGACCATCTGTTGTCTGTGAGCATTGGAGAATCATGCAGACTAGTTCAATAGAGGAGAAGGTCAGTTCTAAGATACTCTTGCACTTTCTGATTGTTTTGTTTTGTTTTAGTTTGGTTTTGGGGTTTTTTTGTTGTTTGTTTTTTTGTTTTGTTTTGTTTTTGGTTTTGTTTTTTTCTTTTTGTATTTTTTTTAATGTTTTATGGAAAAAATATTCTGGAGACCACCAGCCTTGCTGTGATGTTCAGGATAGCTACTGGCACTGTCTCTGGATCCTGTGTGTACCTGTGAAATGTACACCTGTACGTTTGATTTCCCAGCAGGAAGTTGCATTTTCTCATGGAAATATCATCAGATGTTAAAGATATGGGAGCTAGCTGTGCTTGGCAGTAGATTTTTTCGCTTTCTTTTTTTTTTTTTTTAGTGTGTTAAAATCCTGGAGGAATCACTATGGTGACAGTTCGTGCATGTAACACTTGAGAAGCAAACCTTTGGCTGGAAACACATTCAGATATGTTTTTTAACTATTAAGTTGAAGAGGGATGAACAAAGAAAATTTCTTGAGAGGTTAGGTTATGTTATAAAATAAAAATAGATAAAAAGTGCTGTTTGGATGAAAGAGGGATAATTTCAAAGGAATTTTTCTGTGTCTTTGAACATCAGCCCCCAAAGTCTGTCTTTGTAACTTATGCTGACTTACAATGAGGGCAATGCAAGACTTCACTTTGTCAGAGAAAGATGATCATTCCTCAGACCTCATTACGCCTGTGGGAGAATCATAACAATATTTAACATTTACAAGTATGTTCAAAGTGCAGGCTAACTTTGCAACACCCCGAGGATATACCATCTTTCTATCAGTATAGTTGGCCTATTTGTTAATGATGAATCTCAGGTACATTTATGTTGCACGTCCCCTCCAAGAGAATTCTGAGCTAGTTTGCTTGCTGCTAAATGTAGTGTTTCCCTGTCGCTCTGGCCAACCTCACAGCCAGGATTTTTACCCGTGTTTTTGGGCAGATTTTCTGTGTTCTGTACTGAGCAGTGTGCACCACAGCTAGGGGAGGCATATCGGCATGAACTGAAGACATTTCAGGGCAGACATGCTCTGAAACATGATGCAGAGGGATTTGGCCAAGTGAGGCCTAAAGCTGTAGGCTGCATCAGATCTTGGATACATGAACAGAATACATCATCTTCTGGGTCCAGAAAGTAATTGATAAGCAAATACTGGTATCCACTCTTTGAACTGAGATAACTCTCCTCATACGAGAATTTATCCCTTTCTAGTTCAGGGTAATTTTATCCCAGAAGCAGCATTCAGTTCACCTGGTTGTGAGTTTCCAGTGCAGCACTTGTTTCTTCAGTATCAGTGCCCTCCAAGGTAGCCTGCTTTATCTTCTGTTTCTAGTAATTTATCTCAGTCAGTGAAGAAGCTGCCAGAGCTAGTAAGGAAACCGAAGGCCTGTAGTCCTGCCTTCCTCTTATCTGCTGCTCAACTTTTTTACCTCTCAGAAGTCTGAACTTTTTCTGTGGTCCTTTGGTTAGAGGTTGATAGGGTATATTTCTGTTTAGCAAGAGATATTCTGCGAGAAGGTACCTCATGCCTTGCTTTTTGTTCAGTTTTACTATTCATGCATTTTCAGGCCACAAGCATAATCCGATCAAAAACAGCTTGAGCTCTCTTCTTGGCTGTGCATATCAGTACAGTCCCAGAGAACTCACACACAGAAAAAAACTGACTTGCTGTTTCCATTTCCATTAAAAACTTGGTAGCTCATTTGCTCCCACATCCATATCCTTTCCCAGTTTTAGAAGTATTTTTTTTGTTTAAAAGCCATTATAACTGATTTTCCACTGAGAACAAGTCACAGACATAATTACATTCAAGCATTCTTCATTGTTCAGGCGCTTTCCGGAAAGAGCTAAAAAGTTTACATTCTCAAAGAACATAGGGAATAAAGAGAAACAGTACATAACCAGAGTGCTGAAAATGCTTTTAAAATGATACTTGGACGAGCATGCTACACAGAATATGTTGCCAGACTGTTGCTGAAATTTTTATGATGTCTAACTACTAGAAATTGTTTAACCCATTACAAAACTAGGTGGTTTGGATTATACTGTGGAGTACTTGCTGCAATTACTTCCAAAACATGCTCAAACTCAGTATTTCCTTTTTGATTGCACACTCCATCTTATCTTTGGCTTATTGATGGATAGTATAAGACATCTTAAGTAGTGAAGATCATCAGAGGTAACAGACTGTCATTTTAGCTCTACAACTTTTCAGTTAAATTCTCAGTGTGTTATCCAGGATGGTGGTAACTGTACTTCTGTTCCAAACGACAGATGTGTAAAACTTTTATTCCCTGGAAATGTAAAGCTGACAAAGTTCGAGATAGCTTTAATTCTCTGCATATTTACACATTCTTCAGCTTATGTGAACATGCTGTGAGAATGTGACATGCAAGGACAGTGTAGTAGCAAATGTGGTAGGACGGAAAGGAAGGGAAAAAAATTTAGTATTAGGGTTGTGGAAGCAAATGAATTAGATAGCATAGAGCAGATAGAAGAATTTACTATATTAGAATTTAAATAATGCAGTGTCTTGATAACTAGCTATGAAATCAAGTAGCTCCAACACGTCTGTAGTAAGTTCTTAGAGCTGGTCTAAAGCTGGCATGTGCTGACATGAAATTATATGTTCATAAATGTATTTTTACTTCAACATACAGATGTTGACAAATAATACAATCATAGGGAAGTATGGCATGCAGAACAAGCCAGAGATATTGCCCTAGATATTGCATACATATATTACAAAAATACATGAATATATTGAACAATATTTTCAATGTAAACACTATCTTAGTGCTTGTTATTCATAAAATCTAATTTTAATTTAAGTAGTTTCACATTTATTTACTTAACTTAGTTCTCACTGAATATTTCTGAGTGGATGTAAACTCATTTATTAACATGTATGCAGAACATTCTTTTCCTGATATACAAGAGTTAATGTTGGGTGAGCAGTAGACCAGCAAGAATTTGGATATTAACACGAGGATATAAAGGTTCTATGCAAGTTAATTTTTCCACCTAGAGACTAGGATATATCTGTAAAGTTAGTTAACCCTTATCTAAGAATAATTTTCCCACGAAAACAACACATCAGTTTTTTGATATAGCTGAGTTTTCCTGCCATTAGACACCTCTTTATTGTCACCTTCTATTTGGGCTTAATTCCCAGACCAGAACTGAGATATGGCACATTTCCTCTGTTCTTTTTCTGACAGCAAGTCGACATGAAATACAAAAGGAGATATGTATTTCAAATATCAGTTATAAATCTCTGCAAAAATAAAGTCTAAAAGCACACAACTTCCCACTTACAAATAGGAAACAATATTGCCAAAAGAAATACAAAGGAATGAAACTTGTAAATATATGTTAGGTAAAATTAAAAGAGGTTTGAGCTAAAATTATGTGAAATTTTAACTTTTTCCATGAATTTTGTAGAAGTATAATTTGCGAGGGTAAAAAATAAATGCAGAGTATTTAGAGGGAAAAATTTACAATTAATAAAAAAAAAATCACTATTTTTGTTTCTGGTAGTTGGAAATTTTAGCTCTTTACATTGAGGGGGGAAAAAAATATCAAAATTTATTGTTTCAAAAGGCCTCCTAAATTTCCATTTCTTAAATATCTGAAATTGCATTAGGTTTGATACGAGAGAGTTTTAAGGAGTGCTAGAGGGGGAAAAAAACCCCCAGTTATTGAAAAACAACCCTTACAATTTGTACAGCAACTGTCACTTCACATGGTATACATGCCTACTTTCACAGCGTAATGACCTGCAGTAATAACCATGTAAAATAGTAAATCTTAGAAGCTTTTTGACATAAACTTTACAGACTGCAGTTTACTGAAGTTCCACTTGACCTTTCAATGACTTGTACAATACTACACTTGAATCTTTCCAGGGACTACAGTAATTTATTATAGGATATGGTTTAGCAAACATGAAATGAAAAACTTAAGCATATGTGAAGATAAACTGAGCTTATTCAAATATATATCTTAAGCTTTACTTTTCTATCACTTTTGATTAAAAACTGAAAAAGCAGCAGATTGAAAACTATTATGATGCTAAATTAATTAGCCATAGAGAGGCATGAACAAGACTAATTGCTAACAACAGAGAGAACATTAAAAAGAAGCTTTTAATCTTTACAAAAACAATTAAAGGAACCTCTAATCCTCATATACATATCTATAATGATCAGTACATTCCTCCTAACGAAAAGGGTGTACGTTACTGAGGTGGAACATGGGAGAGAGTTGGCAATAAAAATAAAGGAAAAGGATGGCATACTTTCATCATGAAAGATATTTAACCTTTGGATGTGTACTAGGGTAGACATGCATGATTCTTCATTACTTAATTACTTATGAGAGCTATAAATTTCATACCCATAAATGGAAACATGATACAGCCCTTTTATGCCAATAGTTGGTAAAAATTATGTCGGGCTCCCATCCAGGAAAACAGATTGTGTTCTTGCAGTACTCAATGGGGAATGATGGTAGAGTTCCTCACCAAGGAAACAAACAAATAATAATCATATGTGAAAGAGACACAGAGCTCTTCCACTGGGGTTAATCTTCATCACAGGAGTGATAAAATGCTTTGCAAGATATAAGTGCATCACATAAAAAAACGAATAGATCTTTAAAAAACCAGCAAAATAGAGACCATAAGAAAGCCCATAGACTGGTAACTCATACAGATTCTGGTGGTGGAAGGCAATCAGAAACCAGTGCCAAGTGAGTGGAATTTGCCAGTTTAAAAAAAAATAATTAAGTTAAGAAGATATGAAACTGAACATAAATGAGTTTTTGGGAAAATTAACTCAAAATCAAGAGCACAAAGAGAGGACTTATGGGAGGTGAGAAAAGAGAGATACTGGGAAAAAAACTCAGTCAAAAGAAAACAAACTACCTTTCTATTTACCAGGTTTCTGTTTCTCTGTCACCTTTGACTTCCATCTTTTTATCATATCCTTTTTCTCCTTCATCAGCTTGAACAACTGACTCTACCAAGTTTCCACCCCTCCACCAATATTTCAAGCCACTGGCCATTAGATTTTGTTCAAATATAAATGAGAACAGAATTCTTCCACCCCTCCTAAAGGAAAGCTGAGGAAAACAAAAAGCTCAGATATTTCATCCTCCTCTGTGGGCCCTGATTAGTCCTCCAACAATACAAGGCTCTGACCTTATGGAATGGTTTGGGTTGAAAGGGACCTTTAAAGGCCTTCTAGACCAACCCTCCTGCAGTGATTAGTGACAACTTCAACTGGATCAGGTTGCTCAGAGCCCCATCCAATCTGACCTTAAATTCTTTCTCTTCTTGAAATTTGAAAGCTTATACTAACATGTATATGAACCTCACTATTGGCAAGACGTTTTGATTCAAATAAAGCAGTATTTTTCCTGAATTGCTTCTGTGTGTTTCAAAATATGTACGAATTATCATGGACTACGCAAATTCTTTCCTGGCTGCTCCTGGTAAGTTTAGAATTCATAACTCACTTTTCAGAAAAATAAACCTTTGAATTGTGTATGCACACAACATATGTAGAAAACTGAATACATTGAATAGACAACCTGTTTTGAACAGATAGGTGTTTTCATCCCAACAGATGAGAGTGCCAAAACAGCATCTTGATTTGGGGAAAAAAAATAAAGAAGCCAATTTATTATTTATTTCGCATTTTACTTCTTGCAACGATAGTGATTGTTACAAAAATATTTATGTAATTATGACACTCTGCTTTGTAAGTGTGTAGTTATACCATACACATCCATAAGTGTTATACTCAGTCTCCCATAAGTGTAAAGCTATACTCAAATTTTCATGCTTATTTACTACATTTGCACATGGTGCCATGAGTTCTTTGCATGCAAATTAGAGGTGCAGTTGTGTATTTACCACTGTGAAAATCTATTCTTAGCTGTCATTGTACAAAATTAGACTGTTAGGATGCAAAAAATACCAGTAGATGTACAATCTTCAATGGCAAAATTAGATATATATCTAGTTGTGGCAGCTGCTAATCACTATATTTAAATGCTGAGATTAATTCCTTTTTTCCTTTGGGCAACATCTTTCTTAAGAAAGACTTCAATACCGTATTTATTTGCTGTTTGGCAGCATAACAACGTTTTTTAGGGTATGCATTCTTTTTAATGTGCATTTCAGCAGCTTTGAAGTAGTAAATGTGACCAGCCCTTGATGAAACATGATGGTGCTGAAGGCAAGTAGCTCTCTGTCCTCTGACACTCCTTTTGGTAAGTTGTGCCACTGGCCACTTGTGATGGAATTAGTTGTGCCTGCAAGGCTGCAGATGACCTTAGGGGGAATCATAGGACACTGTGATCTGAGTCACTGTTTTGTGAAAACATTTTTGTGGCCTCTTGCTCAGGGAAAAGTGTCACCTCTCATTCAGTGCTCCTGGCTCCTGTACAGCTGGCCAGGGTGCAGTGTAGCCACCATTCCCAGACTTCCAGAGAACTCGTGTCAGGAATGCCTCTGACTCCTTCATCCCTCCTCTGGGGATACATCACAACCCCTGGTAAATTCTGTGTTTACTAGATCAGTTTAAATATGTCTTCCTTACTGCTGCTTTAATTTCCGTGGGTCAAGAGCTTTAGTTCAGATTTCAGGTAGGAGCAAATCTCGGCCCTGGTGTTTCATCACGAGAGGATGAGAATAAAAACTGCTTTTATCTTAGCAGTATTTCAGGTGAAATCAGGTCTGGATAAAATCAAACCTGTTGTCTTCTGTAGAGGAGATAGTCTGGTGTATGAATGTTATGGGATGGACAGAAATTTAAGGGAAAAAATAAAGCCACTACGATTTTGTTTGGAATTCCATTTGTGGTAACTTATTTTAATATTATGATTAGAATCATGACACAGCTAAATGTAATGGCATAATATCAAGGTTTATCACAATCCATTTAACAGTTTGAAGAGGTTGCACTAATGTCTCATGTCAAAAAAGCACTGAAGTGTATCAGTGAATAGCTAATCCTGGCTCAGCCTGGTGAACTCAGAGTTTAATGGCAGGAAATGTGAAGGAGATGCCCAGTGATCACCAGAGTGAGCTTTTTTTCTATATCTAATATTTAATAAGAATGAAAAAACCAAAAAAGAGCTGTAGTGGCAGGAAGAGTAAAGCAAATCAGGAAAGAGTAGTTGCTATTGGTTCTACAACACTTGGGATCTGAGACAATACAAATCGTTTTGTATGAGATGCTGAAGGGTTTGCTTTAAGAAATATCTGGGTGATACAATTCTTGCACTACCTTTTCTATCTTTATATACAATTTCACTTAGTTTTCTCTCATTTGCACTTGTCACTAGCAAGGCAAAAAACATAAAGGGATGCATAAGCTTACCATTTTTGTGTTAAACATCTGAATGTATCTAACTTTGGAATAGGCTGCCCTGGAAAGTGTTTCCTGGAGGTATTTAAACGATGTGTAGATGTAGCATCCAGTAACATGGTTCAATGGTGGACTTGGCAGTGCTTGGTTAACAGTCAGACTTCATGACCTTAAAGGACTTTTCCAAGCCAAAAAAGTCTATGATTTTGATTCCAATTATTCCAGCTCACTCTCTGAAGTCTGTGTTACCATTTTTTTAAAAATTTTTTTTTGCAGATGCTTGATTTTGTATAGTTTTGTCCTTTGACTCAGTCATAACTTTTGGGTCTGGAAATATGACCTGGTGCTTTTTCAGTTTCATTCTGTGCAGGAGAGTGAGCTATTATCCCAACATCTGTATTTACATGTGAGAAGGATGGTAACTTGCTCTTCATTTCTTCTGTATACTTTTGTATCTATTTGACTTTATAAAATTACAGTACTGTAAGTGACCAGAATAGCAACAGAAAGTAAGACTGTATACCCTGAAATGGCACACCCTCCCTATTTAGACACAGGGAACCACCCAATCAAAAGTGTTGTCCCTCCACATCTTTTTGGGAGGTAACTTGAGGCAGCACTTTTGCTGAAGATATCTCTAGGCCTTTATTGCAGGATACTGAATTGCCCTACAGGGGAAAAATAGTCCTCTTGCATCATCTTATAGGATTCTACAGTCTGGCTTGTAGGTAAAACTGTACAAACATTTCAAATAAAATCTACTAATTGTGAGCAAATGTTACTTTATCCTGGAGCAAGTTCTAATATTTGCTGATCTTTGTTTTCAAGTGAATGTCTCATCACATTGTAACCTCAGGGATTGGAAACAGTCATGTTTCATGAAGCTTTAGATTTCTGTTCTTGAACTATTTAGATTTTTAGATAATAAAGAATAATGCATCAATAATAGCAAGTCTCTGAAAGGGAAAAAAGAAGAGGGGGAGCTAGATGGAGCAAACATTGAAAGTAGAACTGCTATGGCCAAATTTTTCTGAACAAAATGTTTTAAGTCTTTCTCTTTCTCTCTCTCTCTTTTTTTTTTTTTAATAAACAATAAATCCTATTTCTAGGATTCTTGTCCTTCATTTTGTGCATAAATTGGATTATAAATCCCATTAAGTATCTTTAAGTACACAGATTCATTAAGAATCTGTAGTGTGCAAGTTGCTTACACCATAAAGAATTTTTGTCCACTTTTCAGTATTCTGCAGATACAATTCCTTAGAGTTGCTCTTGTTGGTCTTTGGCTAGCATTATGTCCCCCATACATATTTTGACAGGTTGAAGTGTTTGTTTACAAATGGTGTTGATGTTCTTCTCAGGTTAAAAAGTTCTCCATTTAAGTTCAAATAATTCTTAGACTATTAACATCTTTAAAGAGATAAAAGGGGTGGGCCTATTTACTCATCAGTACTGAGGGGAACCACATGAACATTCATGTGGGCTCTGTTTTGAATTTAGCAAGAATCCCATCTCTGAATTTTCTGGAACTGACATATAGCAAACCTGGGAAAAAAAGTAAATGCATAAGTTTAAGTTCTAATGAAAAATAACTTAGAATCTTGATGCAACAGAAAAGTTTGTACTAATATCTTCTTTTAATTGTCAGCATGTAATCATAGTAAATGGTATTTTAAGCTTGTTTTAGAGTGGTAATGTATATCTCCTGTAATAAGCTTTCATTTCATGTTAAACACATGAAACCACTATTTCCTTAAAATGAAGATGAACTGTAGGAAACATAAAAAATACAGGTGATCAAAAAGGAACACTACTGCGTTCCTTTTGTTTTGAAGAATTTGTCTTTAAAACAAACCACTTGCCCTTAGTCCCTTCACAAATCATCCTTCAGAGCAGCCTCTCACAGCATCTCATCTACCTGAGCAAGCTGCTCTTCATAAATCTAAGGTCATAATTTTTTCTGCATGTTGTCCTCATACCTTTTGGTCAATGCAGCCAAGGCTTCAGTCAGCATTCATGACCCCCAGCTGGTCCTACCTTGTTTATGAATCCGCGTTCAGGATTGTTAAAATTTCCTCAGAAGAATTAGGACCCGCAGACAGAGAAGCTGTCTCAGAATACTTGAAAAGGTTTTGTTCAATTCCTCTTATTATAGTAAAACAATGAAATAATTAAAAAAAAAAACGCAAAGAAATTATAAATCTGCCTTTGTATCATTCAGTGATGAAGTATCACTAAGGAGATAATTGTCACCAATGAGAATATAGACTGAAAATACGGTAATTTAAGTTGGACTGACATTAAAATGTGTGTGTGTATACACCAATATTTTGTGGAAGGACTGAACCATACTCAGCAATGATATGAACAATGCTGACTGACTTAATGACTTCTGTGGAACTGCAAATTGCTTCTGAAAGCAGTCTCTAGGATATTAAAGGGACACCTGTAACAAGCAACTCCCAATTCAAAGATGTTGCAAGCAAAGAAAAGCATCACTAACCTGAATTTACTATGCCACAAATCAGAACCTTTTTCCTTATTCATTTCAAGTATTTTCTGTTGCTGCATCTTTGCATGTGAAGCGACTGCTAGGAAAGATTTTACTAAAAAAGTATCAAAAATCCCCACATATGAGGGAAATGTGTTTTCCTGAGTGAAAGAATGGAACATCACTCTTACAGACTTCTTTCCAGCAGAGAAACTCATTGCTGTATACATTCTTGGTCTGGCAGTGCTAGTGAACTACTCCCAGTATCTGCAGAGAATATTTTCCCTAACTTCATGAGAGCTTGTAAAACCTAGAAAGCAAGGACATTGATGGATGAAGGTCTTTTGGAGGCTTGACATTCAGTTTGTGCGAAGCAGTGGAGAATGCAAGCAGACTGCTGCAGGGGAGGGCACAGGAAGAACTTTCTAGCCAAAGTGCCAGGAGTTATTTAAGAGTCAGAAAGTTCATTCCAGAGTCCTAATCAGGGATGAGAGCATAAAATCATCGAAATGGGACGTTGTTGATTTTACCTGGTACATCTTTCTATGTGAAAGGAGCTTTTGATAACTTAGTTTCTTCTCTGTTCCTTGACTAATGTTACACAGATGTACAATTTTAGAGCATAACGGTGGTCACCAGCAGCTCGAGCTAGAATTACATAGTTGCTTTTATTCTAATGCTGTGTTTTTTTCAGACAACTATGACCTTGTTAAACTTTCATCTTTTGGAACCAAAATGTTTCCAGGAAGATTGAGGGAAATGCTTTTTGCTGTAACCCTTATTAGGAGAGTCTAAATAGTGTAAATGTGAAATTCGTAGCAGGAATGCCCGCCAAGAACTTGCTTGCTCTGGTGGCAAAAGAATGTTACCACGTTATGTCAGCTAATGTAATGTGTACCATAACTTCATGTGTAGGGATTAACCAGTTTCAGTGAGTTGGTGTGACCTGAGGAACACTTGCATGAGTTCTGCCCCAAGTGAATGCTTAAATATGTTTTTGAATAGAAAGTGTCAGCTGTTGGTCATGTCTGGGTGCAAAGAAAGCACAGGAGAATAGAGTAAATATCAGAAACTGAATTTTTCAGGCACTGTCATACAGGGATAGAATGTCAGAATCATAGAACACTTTGCATTGGAAGGACATTTAAAGGTCATCTAGTCCAACCTCCCCTGCAATGAGCAGGGAAGTTTTCAGCTAGATTAGGTCACTCAGAGCCCCACCCAATTTGACCTTGAATGTTTCCAAGGAAGGGAATCTACCACCTCTCTCTGTTCTAGCCTGTTCTAGTGTTTTATCCCACACATAATGAAAAATGTTTTCCTTATATCTAGGCTGAATCCACCGATCTTTTACTTTAAACCCACTACCCTTCATAGTATCGCTACAGACTCTTTCTTACAGGCCCCTTTTAGGTACTGGAAGGCTGCTGTAAGATCTCCCCAGGGACTTCTCTTCTCTAGGCTGAACAAGCTCAGGTTTCAGCCCATTTTCATGAGAAGTGCTCCAGTCCTTGAATCCTCTTCAAGGCCTCCTCTGGACGCACTCCCAGAGGTTCATGTCCTTTTATTGGGGGCCCCCAGAGCTGGATGCAGTGCTCCGTGTGTGACCTCACCAGAGTGGAGCAGACGAGGAGAATTGTCACCCTCATGACATTTCTTTTGATGCACCCAAGGATATGATTTGCTTTCTGGGCTGCAAGTGCACATGGTCAGACCATGTCCAGCTTTTCACCCACCAGCACCCTCAAGTCCTTCTTGGCAGGACTACTCTTCGTTCCCTCAGGCTGTATTGACACTAGAAGGTGCCCCAAGCTGAGTGCAGGATCTTGCACTTGGCCTTTCTGAGCCTCATGACGTTCTCATTGTTATGACCCACCCTAGAAGGGAAGGGTAACCCAGGTTCTTGCTAATAAATCCCTTGGGGCGGGTTAGAGTGAAACAACACAGAATAATTGGTGTTTGTAAGTATGTATGTGTAGGGTTTATTTTAGAATAGTTTTGTTTCAAAGTAAAACAGGTGTACAGCCATTTTGGTTGTTATCATCTATAGTAATACAGAAATATTGAAGCATAAAAATAGTAATTAAAGAAACGTATAAGGAAAGGAAGAGAAAGAAAGAGTGAAAGTGGAAAGATAAATATATAGTCACCACCCACTGGATTCAGCAGTGAAACTTGGTAGATGCAGCTTTGATGTCTGTTGATTGAAGAGTTGGTCTTGATCTGTTGGAGGTGAGGAAAACCCACCAAACTCAAAGATTTCTTGAGTTATTAGACACTTCAAGCTCAGGTGGGAATGCCTTGTACCTCTCTTGGGGTAGGAAGTTTCACAATGGATGGTGTCATGGGACATCTCACAGGTCTCTGACACCTCTTAAGATGTTGCAGCTGCCTATTGTGTCAGCGTCAATTATGGTCCATCATGGTCCAGCATCTGAGACCAACAGCCCAGGCTAGATGTGAAATGTCTTCAAGGTTCTCCAAGGGATTTTCACACCAAAGTCACCACGAAAGGGAGGACATCGGCATGATAAGAAGGTTTATCCCAAGAAGGATTTGTCTCTTTTCAGCCTATTCCCTTATCTGGAAACCCATTTTGTAGGTACAGGTGTGCACACCCCGGGCAATGGCACCCCCTTATCTCACCTAAAGGTCCTTTACAGCAGGCACATTCTGGGAGGGGTGGGCTTTTGCTGGGTGAGCAGCTGTTCCTTTGTGGTTTGACAGAAGTCTTTTGGTGATATTAACAATGTTTAAGCTGTTGACTATTTCAGTCTCTGACACCCATGGACCTAATTCTCAAGCTTTTCCAGGTCCCTCTGGGTGGCATCCCAGGCCTCAGACATGTCAGCTACACCATTCATCTTGGTATCTTCTGCAAACTTCCTGACCGTGCAGTCAATTCTGTGTAGGATTCCAAAATCAAATATCTGCAGAAAGGACTTTGATGGGTCTCAGTAGAAAGCCCTGGGACACAAAAGCTGGAGAAAAAACCTACATTTGAGGACGAGACAGGATGTCACCTGTTTGGAATGTCCTGGCAGGATACAGAGACACCGTGCTGTGATGTTATCGAGCCTCTGTATAAAATCCATTGTTGTTTTCCCCCTCCCCGTGTATCCTGAGTATTCTGTAAACATTGGATACCTCTCCCCCATGTAAATCCCCAAAAATGTAATCCTAAAATAAGTGTTTTTCCCTGATGATGTAAGTGCTAAACCCAAAAGGTGTAACTTGGGTTTTTCCCTTATCTCATCCTTGTAAAACCCCCTGTTTGTAATTGCTCGGCCCCCCTATGAATATGTAGGCCTAGACCTTTAAAATATAAGCCTGTGTGTCCAATAAACCATTCTAGATTTTGCCTCCCTGGGATTGTGTGTTAGTTTCTTTGACTCCCACAATTCTTCTGTCCAGGTCATCTGTCGAGATATTAAACAGCCCAGGTCCCAGTGGAGACCTCTGAGAGACTCATTGATCTCCACCTGAACTTTGAGCCATTGACCACTACCCACTCTGCAGGTGTGGGAAGAAAGGTTGCCAGTGAAGACTGAGGCAAAAAGTCACTGAGCACCTCAGCCTTCTCCTTGGCCATTGTTAACAGTTTGCCAATCCTCACCTTAGGCTTATTTGTACGTGTTTTAACGCCAGTTGTCATTAGACTAAATAATAGTAATCCAAAACTTGAAAAAAAAACCACAAACAAACCTTAAGAGAGCAGAACTCTTTTCAAGTCTAGAAAAACTTGGGGCTGAAATTTGAAATTCAGAAAATTACTTTGAGGAAACTAGCTGGCATCAGGCTGAACATGATTGATGCCTGCTTATGCTGTTTGCAAACTCACATGAGAAAGTGCTAATTTACCATCATTTTCCCCTGCAGGAAGACTAAGCCAGGTAGAGTCTTACCCCTGACCTGTCAGAATTGTAAGAAGTAAAAATCATACACGAAACTAATCAGTCAAGGAATCATTTAAGGAATGAAATATGCAGCCAGTGCTTGGCATTCTATATTGATTAACTGTGGTTTTGCCTATTTTTATGGTCTCCTGACATTCTAATGTCTGTTTTAATGAGAGATTTTGTGTTATTTACTAAAATGCAGAGGGCAGAAATGAGATCTTTCTACAATCCAGATATATTAAATATAAACTCTGTGAGAAAGTAAGAGTGTTAAACTACCCTTAACTTAGAGTTTTCTTCAGAAGTATGTTACTTATTAAATGTCTCAGCTGACAAAAATCCTCTCAACTTCACTGCCATTTGCAGCCACAAGAGAGTCTATGGGGCTAAATGCATCAATCAGATGGTGGATGTCGTTTGCCCCATTTCCATATTTTCCTGCTCAAATACTGTATGTCAACAAAAGAGAATGAGTTTGGATTTGACTTAGTGGGAACAAAAAAAAAAAGAAAGAAGAAAGAATTGTTTACATAGTACTCTCAAAGGCAGGCTGCAGGGAATAAAATATCAGGAGCTAATAAGAAGGGTGGTTGCCTTGTAGAAAAGGAAAATATAAAGCTTATTTTGATCTTGGCAGGAGCATAATTCTTAACGGATATAACCAATCCCACATGATTTGCTGCTGACATGCTAAGTTATTCCATTTCAGATTGGAAACTGAACAAACTTTCTTGTTCTTTTTTCTCACTTGGACATGTTAGGCAGCTTCAGAATTTTTGATCACTTGTTTACAAGATATAAGCTGAAAATAATACCTCTTTTTAAACATCTTCTTTGAAAGCCATGTTCGATAACTGTGAAGTGTAATAGTAAATAGGACATAATTGTTATTCTTTAGAGAATGGGGCTCCTAAATAATGAGATAGGGTGTTTGTGACCACCTTGACAGTCATCCTTAACTATACTAGTTAACAGGGGGAATGCTGTGCCCATACAGATGAGAGACTCTGCAATCCTAGTGCTAAGAAGAAAACCTCAGCTTAAGAAATTAACTTTCTCTCTTTATACATATATGTGGAGTCCTAAGTGATCTAAGAGTAAGATCCTGATGGTTACAAATCTTTTAACAGGATAGATTCATAACATAAAAGTATGAATTTAAAGAGAGATTTAACCAAGGAACACATATCAACACCAAATAATGAAAAAATTTAAATGCCTTTTCTTATTAAAATGTTTCTTAAGAGCATTATTTTTTTTCTTTTCCCTGAAAGCTGGAGATTACCTTTTTCTGTCTACTTTCTTCCTCTGTAAATTTCAAACAGCAGTGAAGAAAAGATGATCCTTTGCTTTGGCCACTTATCTAGTGAAGAGTACTGCAGCACAGGGAAATGTATTTAAGATTGTTTTCATCTTAAATAATGTTCTCTAGTAGGCTGAGCTTCTTTGGGTGTCTTTTCAAAGAACAATCTTCCAGGCATCCTATCTGTAGGATGGGACTTCAAGAGTGACCAAGGAACTGTGAAGTTTGGGCTGTCACAGCTTTCTGTGAACCAACAAAGTAACTGGTGAAATCCAAAGATTAGAGTTAATGATGAGAACTAGTGAGAGAGATTCACTGTGTGACAAGGAGAAAAATGTATCAAATGTTCAACACCAGTCAGATCTCTGAAGACTGGTGGTGTGATCTGGAAGAACAGTCAGAGACAGACCCTTTTGCAGCCCATCATTTGTTACCAACCCTGGACATCAAGCAAGGGCCTTTCACAAATGCACGAGTGCCCTCATGCACCCCTCCCTTCCCCACACACATTCAGTGACTCTTTCACTGTATGCTAGTATTTATGCACATTCTGGACAGAGAGACACGTGTACATATGTGTTTAGCACTTATTTTAAAGGAAAAGCAGCACTCAATTAAATGAGCCTAAGAGCAAATCTTTAAATGTCGATGGCAACGTTCAGACATAAATTTAAGGCGAAGTGGGCTCATAGATTCACTTCAACTTTTTTGTAGCTTTTCACAGATGAAGTGAACTCCCTTTTGAGAAAAGACACCATCTTCTTGCTGTTAAATAACTGTTGGTCTAAACATTGTAAAATTCCTGGTGTATTGAGAATTAGGATCTTGTTTTGCATCCTCGGAATAACGGTAAATCTCCAGCTGCTTTCATGTTACCATCTCAGCACACTTGCTCTCAGGTTCTGTGTGACTTCAATGGTGAACTGCAGCAATAGAATCCTTTGCAAACACTTGAGCAAAACCTGCATCAGAAAACAGCGTGATGTTGTGTTTAATTTAATGCCATAGTAGGAGGAAGAGGTGGTTTCCATTCTTCTTACCAGAAAAGGACAGTGTTGAGGTGTGGAGCTTTGAAACACACTGATGTGTCTGTGTGGGTGTTGTGCTGACCTGTGAGTTAAAAAATTTGTGGTAGCACTTAGGGCAGGTAGACACTTCCTCAGGTGGCATTCCTGTTTCCCTGGAAACTTGATGGCAGTCCTTTCACTCATGGATAAAGTCTGCAATCCTAACGGGAAAGGGGCCTCCCTGCAGACTCCCAGGCTTGGAGGAGAAGTTCTTTCTTTGTGTACTGCCTACTTCCTTGCCCATCCCTGTATAAAACTGATGGACCCTTCTGACTTGGTAGCATGATTGGCTCCACCACTTGGCTGTGGAGAGGAGGGAGCACTGACCTGTGCTTCAGCCAGTTTGCTGTATGGAGGTCGAGCTGCAGGGTGTGCTCTTCCAGCCTCTCTGATAGTAAATTCCAGGCCATTGAACAGACTTTTGTCCTCCTAAACCTCCTCACTGACTCTCATTTTGAACTGTTGAGTACTACATCTGTCAAAACAAGCAGTGAAGGGAGCTCGAGGGTGAGGATGAAGGTTTAAGTGCAGTGCTTGTGCCTATCTGAGGTTTTTGGGTCATTAAGGAAATCCTCTGGGTTGCATGAAGGAACTCTGGGTTGGCTGTATCTATGGAGCACATCTCTGCTTGGGGATTGACAGATGTGTCCTTGGTATGACAGACTTTCCAGACTGCTGAGTGTGCTCCCTAGACCACAGTTCAGGAAGTGTAGTTCTAGCTCACCAGTCAGTAGGCTTTATTGTAATTCTTCTTTTTTCTCTTGTGCCTGTACAGCTCCAGCCTATACAACTGGCATCTGGGAGCTCTACATACTAATTCCTGGTCCCTGGTATTAATCTATGGAACTAGAGATATTTTTATTTACTTTTCATTAAAAAGAATAATTGCAGTGCTTTAAGGCTTTTCATATGCATGCTGTAATTTCTAAGTATGTGAACGTGGAAAAAAAAGTTGTTTTTTTCTAACCTGTGCTCAAAGCAAAAACTGACAGATGTAGGCAGTAGTTCTTTGTATTTTGCAGTCTGTATCTTTACATGGGGAGAACTGGCTTATGCTTAAAGGACTGGACTGAGAATCATAATTTGGATATCAAATTTAGCCTCATATTTGCCGTGTAATCTTGAGCAAGTTGCTCAGCAAGTTGCAGAAACAGCAGATGTAGAAGCCCTGAACTTTGTGGTATCCTGTTCCCATTGTGAATGTCTGGATTGAATTGCCAGATCTCTCTGTAGAGTAATACCAAGTACATTAGGTACCCTCTAGGAGATTTTGAAATAACACACTGAGCAAATCCAGAGATATTGGCACATATCTGCCTGGAGACAACCAACAGGAAAATAAGGAGCAAGGACCTATGGACCTTTGTGTACTCCGCATCAAGAGCCTGAAATTCTATCCATGTGCAAGCTTTCTTTCAAAAACCCACAGGCTGAAAAGAGTAGACATGTTCTTTTCTGTTATACGATATGCTTGTATTACAGAGCTCAGGAAATAAATTATTTTCCAGATAAGGGATTTAAAGCCTCTCTAGAGAGAATGCCATAGCCCTGGATGCTGTCCACATAATTTGCTAAAGATATGCAACTGTGTTGGAGGTGCAAAAGGGGGACTTTTGTGTAAGGGGGAAGCTGGCTTTCAGCAAGAGATGAAGTTCATGTGTCTGTAACCTGTCACTATTTCGCAACCAATTTTGTATTACCTTTAAATGCTGTGCTCCTCACTATTAGAAGCTGAGCAGCATAAACGTTTTCCATTGCTACTGACCTGTTTCTAAAGGAAGATAGCTGGCTGGTAAGGGGTTTGTCTCTGACATGCCAAGGGTGCAGCTAATACAGATTTGAGCAGTGTATCTCATTTATGAATAAGGATCATTCTTCGGTGTGAAATAAATTCAGAACTGTCCACACCTGTGAGATGTGCTTCTAGGTAGACTTATGGATTGGTTACATACACTGTGGAGATTTCAAAGTTCAGAACTAGACAGTGTTTGACTTAGATTGGAAAAGTATGCAGCCCAGCAAAACTTTTAGAATTATCCTTCTTCTAGGTGTTTAATTGTTACTAAAATTCTTCTTGAAATTTTCAGCTACCTGATGGATATTGTCCCTTAGATAATGAATGACAAAAAGCCACAGAACATGAATATGTATACATCTATATGTATACATCTATAAATAATAATATTTTATACATGTATAAAAATATTCTTTTAAAACTTGCAGTTGACATGCATATGCATTTATCAAGATGTTAGAATTGGCAGATAAATTTGTGTTCAAGGTTAGTTCTTGGCTTTGGACAATGATTTATTTATTGTAGTGACAGTAACAACAATATATTCCCACTGGATAAAGAGGTCATTATGTTAATGTCATCATCATCATCATCATCAATAATAACGATAAAGTGTTACTGCATTAGCTGAACCTTAAATACTCTCTACACTTTACTTGCATTAAAATAGCAAATAAAATTCAAGATCCCTGATTTTATTGCACTCTGCCTTGCTAATTCTTTGACACTATGTATATAAAGCAGGTATTGTACTATTTATTGCTTATTAGATCCTATGAGGAATTTGCATTTTTCAAGAGAAAACCACAAAGCACTGTCTGATAATTAGCTCACTGTAATTGATTTTGACGTATATTGAAAACATAAACCCTTTACCTTGTATTCAGCTGATAGTCTTGCCCTCAATGATGCTTGCTGGTATTGGCTGCTACCCAAGCACGTTTGCACTTACTGTGGCCTCGGTTAGTGTGGTATCCTTTATAACACTAATTTCTTTTGCACTATATTCAACAAATAAAATAACGGAATCACAAGAAAAATAGACTCAGAATGTTGTTATACAGAAACTTGTCACTAATCTGACACACCTCGAGTGCTGTGTCCAGGTCTGGGCCCCTCAGTTCAGGAAGGACATTGAGGGGCTGGAGCAGGTCCAGAGAAGAACAAGAAGCTGGTGAAGGGTCTAGAGGGCAAGTCCCATGAGGACAGGTTGAGGGAGCTGGAGTTTTTAAGCCTGGAGAGGAGGAGGCTCAGGGGAGACCTTATTGCTCTCTACAGCTGCCTGTAAGGAGGCTGTAGCCAGGTGGGGGTCAGGGTCTTCTCCCAGGTAACCAGCAGTAGGACAAGAGAACATAATCTCATGCTGCACCAGGGGAGGTTTAGATTGGACATCAGGAATAATTTCTTTACAGAAAGGGTGGATAACATTGGAATGGGCTGCCCAGGGAAGTGGTGGAGTCACTGTCCCCGGAGCTGTTTAAGAAAAAACTGGATGTGGCACCGAGTGCCAGGGTCTAGTTGCCATGGAGGTGTTTGGTCAAAGGGTGGACTTGGTGATCTCAGAGGTCTTTTGCAACCTAATTGCTTCTGTAGTTCTGTGATCTCTGACAATGGGCTCAACTGTAGCAAATGTCAAATTAAATTCCTTTCAGGTAATTTAGACTTTAGATATTATTTCATCATGTTCTTTTGCTTAAATGCTAGGTGTAGCTGAAAGCATGCAGGATGAACTTTGAAGCAGTAGAGTCATGGCTTTTAGTACCATTCGTTTTATGTCTGTGATGGTAATAAAAATGTGAGTAAGCAAACATCTTACTAATAGGTGTTGTTTTCCAGCAATCTTCTGTTTCATTCAAAGATCAGTAAGTTGTTGAACACTTCAGCAGCAATTGTTGTCTCAGAAAAAGGGAAATTTTTAGGTTCCCTTCTTTATTTTTTCTACTTTTAATATGAACTTAAAATGTAATATTTTCTCTTAGGGAGCTCAAGGGCATCTCAAAACACCACAAGAAATAAAAAATTCTAAGTAATAAAACCAAAACACAATTAAAATTTTTTCTCAGGTACACTGGTCAAAAGAAATTTTGTTTGGACTATCTGAGGTGAAGTTAACAAAGTTTTGACAAAAAGAAATCAAGACAAATAAAGAAAACACACTAATACATGAAACCACCAAATTGTACACCCTCAAGGAGTTTGGACTTTCTCTTTTCCAATGTTTCATTTGTTAGTTATAGTGTATGGACTGCCATACAAGCAAAACAATTTCTGAAATACATAGACACATAACAGCTCACGTTCCAAATAATTTTGCTCATGTCCCAAAGCTGCACAAAATCAGTCAGAACCTACCTCACCAACAATCACAGGTGGAAGTTGGGATGTTCTTGAATTGTCAAGAGTTAATGGCTTGATGTATCCATGTAAAAGCTGTTATAATTTCTGACAAATACTATTCTCCCTGTGCTGCCTCTTTTCATATTTTGAAGTAATTTTTTTAAACCAATGACTTTTTTTTTCTCATTTTTTTTCTTTCCCAAAGGGAAGATAAGATAAATAAGGAATGTCAAAGGGAAGAGGGAAGACTTCTATTTCCCTGGAAATACATGAAACAAGCTGCAGGAGAAAACAAACTAGGCTTTCAATATAATAATTTTTTTCATCAGTTGTGTGAAGAAATCCAAATGCTTGTTCAAAAACCTTTAATTCTGATAAAGTAAAATAGTCTTGGACTGATTTACAGGGAATGTTTTCTCCCTCAAATTGCAACACTATCTTCTAAAGCAAGTTTTTCCTACTTGTCACACAATGACTTATCTTTTTAAGACCCATAGGCTTCATTAATGGATCAGAACTACCTTGGAAGTGAACAGCTGATACTTAATGAAAGTCTTGGTTATTATTGGAGAGAAGCTGTCTAACGGTCTTCTAGAATTGGTTTGGAGTGCAAGTGGGTATTCCTACTATGCAGACTTTATTATACTGTCATCTTTTTTTTCCAATAAACAGTGTCTTAAATAGCCTAGATTAATGAGTGAGAGTCCCTCATGGGCAGGAGAACCAGCATTGTTCTGTTTTAAGCAGTATTATAAAATTTATAGTCTTCATAGGAACCAACATATCTGAGGTGCTTGAGAAACGAAAATCAAATGTTTAATCATGTTTTTTGAACACTGTTAGGAGTTCAGCTGGATCTAGGTTTGGCTGGCATCAAGTGAAATCTGCATATCTGTTGGATTCCAAAATTTGGATATGAGAAAAAGAAAACTGCTAGGTTTAAACAAAAGGCTTGGGCTGACAGAGACTGGGGAAAAATCTCCATCTAGAGTCCAGAAAAGGATCCATTGATGTCATGGGTTTGGAATGTCCTACAGAAACCCGGAGAAACCATATCCTGATTTCATCAAGTCAGTGCAGAAAACTTATTGTGTTTTATCTCTCCCTTTGTGTTCTCTGGATCCTGTGCATTCTGCAAACTTGAATACCTCTTTCCGCCATGTAACCTCCCTAAGATAAGATGGGGTTTTCCCTATGATGTAATTGTTAAGACCCCAAATTTGTTAACCTTATGTCATCCCCTGAAACCCCTTGTTTGTAATAATTGTAATAGTTACAACCCCCTGTTGAATACGTAGATTCTACACCCTTTAAATATGAACTTGTAAGTCCAATAAAGCATTCCAGTTTTCTGCCTCTGCTGGAATTGTCGTAGTTATTGACTCACTACACATATCACGTCTGTAAATTCCTTAACTATATTCTTTTAGTTTTTAGTAGGGTTGCAGTTGTGCCACTTTTTTCCTCATACTGAGATACCTGTTACAGCTGAAGAACCTAAGATACTCACTGCTCCAAAGGTCAAGTCAGTCTACATATAACGCTTAGGTCTCTGCAAAACTTGGATTTGCAGAAGTAAGCAGCAAAAAATTGTAAGCTTGTCTTTGTAATGTTTAAAAAAGTTAGTGCTGCTTGCCTCTGTTGTCTTGAATAGTCCACGTATTAGTTTATTCATTTACAAGAGCTTGTAGGCCATTATTAGGCAAGTGACAGAATTACTACCCCGGATAAAATATGTTTAAGCAAACAATTTCCTTCTTCCTAGACCCCATCATATTGGTCTTTATTTTGGGTAAGACTGTTCCAGAATTCAATTAGAATATTTATGAAGCTCCAGAGTTAGTAGCTTAATTCCTTTTCATTTCAGAAAGGTCTTGTAAACATACTTTTGCAGATTAAAAGGGAAATGTTGAAACATTATAGGAGAGACTGGCTCTGAAGTTTTATTCCAAACACATTGAAAATGTTAGGCATATGATTTAGATCTTAGATCATAGAATTGGCTGGGTTGGAAGGGACCTCTGAGATCATCAAGTCCAACCCTTGATCCAACCCCACTGTGGTTCCCAGCCCATGGCACTGATGCCACATCCAGTCTCAGCTTAAAAACCTCCAGGGACGGAGAATCCACCACTTCCCTGGGCAGCCCATTCCAATGCCTCTCTGGAAAGAATTTCTTCCTAATATCCAACCTAAACCTCCTGTGGCAGAGCTTACAACCATGCCCTCTTGTCCTACTGATGGTTCCTGGGAGAAGAGACCAACCCCCCCCCGGCTCCCCCCTCCTGTCAGGGAGTTGCAGAGTGAGGAGGTCTCCCCTGAGCCTCCTCTTCTCCAGGCTGAACAGTCCCAGCTCCCTCAGCCTCTCCTCACAGCACTTGTGCTCCAGTCCCTTCCCCAGCCTCGTTGCTCTTCTCTGGACCTGCTCCAGCCCCTCAATGTCCTTCCTGAGCTGAGGGCCCAGAACTGGACACAGCACTCCAGGGGTGGCCTCACCAGTGCTGAGTCCAGGGCAAGAATCACTTCCCTGGACCTGTTGGCCACACTGTTCCTGATCCAGGCCAGGATCCATTGGCCTTCTTGTCCCCCTGGGCACACTCTGGCTCCTGTTCAGCTTCCTGTCCATCCCCACTCCCAGCTCCCTTCCTGCCTGGCTGCTCTCCAGCCCCTCTGTCCCCAGCCCGTGGGGCTGCAGGGGGTTGTTGTGGCCAAAGTGCAGGACCCGGCCCTTGGCCTGGTTGAACCTCATCCCGTTGGAATCAGCCCATGGATCCAGCCTGTCCAGGTCCCTCTGCAGAGCCCTCCTGCCTTCCAGCTGATCGACTCCCCCCCAGCTTGGTGTCATTTGCAAATTTGTTGATGATGGACTCAATCCCCTCATCCAGATCATCAGTAAAGATATTAAACAGGACTGGGCCCAACACTGATCCCTGGGGACACCACTGGTGACCGGATCCCAGCTGGATGCAGCTCCATTCCCCACCACTCTCTGGGCCCAACCAGTTCCTGACCCAGCACAGAGTGCCCCTGTCCAAGCCTGGCTGCAGCTTTTCCAGGAGAATGCTGTGGGAGATGGTGCCAAAGGCTTTGCTGAAGTCCAGGTAGACACATCCACAGCCTTCCCCTCATCCACCAGGGGGGTCACTTGATCATAAAAGGAGATCAGGTTGGTCAGACAGGACCTGCCCTTCCTAAACCCGTGCTGGCTGGGTCTGACCCCTTGTCCATCCTGTAGGTGTTGTGTGATTGCACTGAGGATGATCTGCTCCATAACCTTGCCAGGTACTGAGCTCAGGCTGACGGGCCTGGAGTTTCCCGGGTCCTCCTTCTGGCCCTTTTTGTGGATTGGTGTGACGTTCACGTTCCAATCATCTGGGACCTCCCCAGTGAGCCAGGGCTGTTGGGAAATGATGGAGAGCGGCTTGGAGAGCTCTTCCACCAGCTCCCTCATTACCCTGGGGTGGATCCCATCTGGTCCCATAGACTTGTGAGGGTCCAAGAGGCTCAGCAGGTCACTGACTGTTCCCTCCTGGATTACAGGACGGCTATTTCGATTCCTCTCTCTTTCTGCCAGCTCCAGAAGCCAGCTATCCTCAGGACAACCTGTCTTACTGTTGAAAACTGAGGCAAATAAAGTGTTAAGTACCTCAGTCTTTTCCTCATCTTTGATAACTATGTTCCTGTCCATGTCCAAAAAAGAATGAAGATTTTCCTTGCCCCTCTTTTTGCTATTGATGTATCTGTAGAAAGATTTTTTGTTATCCTTAACAGACATGGCAACATTGAGTTCAAATTTGCCTTGCTCTCTCTAATTTTCTTTCTACAAGACCTAATTACATTCCTAAACTCTTCCTGCGTAGCCAACCCTTTTTTCCATAATTGGTAGGCTCTTTTTTTTACCCTAATTTCCTTCAAAATCTCCTGGCTCGCCTTTTGGCACACTGGGACAGTCTGCTTCTGTGCTTTCAAGACTTCCTTCTTGAAGCATGTCCATCGCTCCTGGACCCCTTTGTTTTCAAGGGTTGTTTCCCAGGGTACCCTCTGAACCTGTCTTCTCAATAGGCTAAAATCTGCCCACCAGAAGTCCAGCGTAGAGGTTTTATTGATGGCCCTTCTTGCATCCCTTCTTACACGCAGCTGGTGGGATTTTTGGGGAGTTATTAGTCTGCTTGTTTATTTATTATTTTTTTTTAATTTATTCTCCCTGATTTAGAAATTCAGGAGATATTTGCATATATCATTTAGCATCCTTAATGGATGCTAGACACTGGATATCCATGGTGTATGTAAATTACTTGTCCCTTCTGAGTATCAGCCTCTCTGACAAACAGTTAGCTTTGCTGTCTAGAACAAGAGATATACCTTAGTTTTACATACCAAGAGTTACCTCTTTACTTAAGCATGATCTAACATGGTAGGTATAAGCTACTCTAGATATTTAAAAGTTCAGATGACACAGGTCTCTTTAACTATTTCAGCATTTTTCATTTTTTTTTTAGAATATGTAGAGACATGACATTTCTTAGAGTTTCACCAAAAAAAAAAAAGGAGTTGATACCTGTGCCGTTTCTTGTATTATCTTTTGGACAAGCTGACAAAGTATGTGAATAGGTTTTCAAAATTCAGAAACAAATTCTACAGTATGTAATATCATAGGACTTAGAAAAGCTTCTGTGTGTTTGCACAAACAAAAATAATTGCACATGTCTTTCTGTGTCATCAGAAGCTGAATTCTGACCTTTCAGAAGACAGGAAAACTAACCATGTCTTTAGGCAAAGAGTTTTTTCCAGGGTGTGGTAGGGAGAATCACAGAATCATAGAAAGACTTGAGTTGGAAGGGACCTTAAAGATCAGCTGGTTCCAATCCCCCTGACATGGGCAGGGACACCTTCCACTAGATGAAGTTGCTCAGAGCCCTCAAACCTGACCTTGGACACTTCCAGGGACTGGACATCCACAGCTTCTCTGGGCAACCTGTGCCAGGGCCTCACCACCCTCACAGTAAAGAATTTCTTCCTAATATCTAAACCTGACCTCTTTTACTTTAAATCCATTCCCCCTTGTCCTCTTGCTATACGCTCTTGTGAAAAGTCTCTCTCCATCTTTCTTGTGGACTCCCTTCAGGTACTGGAAGGCCTCAGTTAGATCATCCCTAACCCTTTTTTTTTTTTCCAGGTTGAAAAATCCCCACTCTCTCAGCCTATCTGAATAGGAGAGGTGCTCCATCCCTCTAATCATCTTGGTGGCCCTCCTCTGGACTCTCTCCTGTGTCAATGTGCCTCCTGTGCTGCAGAACCCAGAGCTGGATGCAGCTCTCAAGGTGGGGTCTCACCAGAGCAGAATAGAGGGACAGAATAATTTTCTTTGTCATGCTGGCCACACTGCTTTGGATGCAGCCCAGGACACAACTGGCTTTCTCTGCTGGAAATCCACATTGCTGGCTCATATCCAGCCTCTCACCCACCAGCACCCCCAGGTCCCTCTCAGCAGGGCTGCTCTTGATCTACTCATCCCCCAGCCTGTGCTGATACAGAGGGTTGCCCGGATGCATCTGCAGCCCCTTGCACTTGATCCTGTTAAACCTCATGAGACTCTCATGGGCCCACTTCTTGTCCTTATCCAGGTCCCTCTGGATGGCATCTCGTCCTTCCAGTGTGGCAGTGGCACCACTCAGCTCGGTGACATCTGCAGATCTGCTGAGGATGCACTCGATCCCTGTGTCTGCGTCGTTAATGAAGATACTAAATAACACTGGTGCCCATAGGAACCCCCAAGGGACACCACTTGTCACTGATGTCCACCGGGACTCTGAGTCATTGACTGCCGCCCTCTAGATGTGACCATCCAACAAATTCCTCTTCCACTGTACAGTCCCCCCATCACATCCATCTCTCTTCAATTTAGAGAGAAGGATGTTGTGGTGGGCCATGTGAAAGGCTTTACAGAAGTCCAGATAAATGATGTGTGTAGTCCTTCCCTCATCCACTGATGTAGGCACTTCCTCAGTATAGACAGTACATGTATTTTTTCTTGTTTGACACTCTAAGTAAGCAAGACCAGGAGAAGTTGCCCATTAATGCTATGCTTAGTCTTTACAACAGTATTTAGACAACTATGAAAGGAAACATGGTAAAATAGGTTAGAAAATGAAATGCCTGCAGTCTGATTATTCTTTCATCCTAGGGTGAGTAATATACATGGTGTTAAACATGCTTAGGTAGAGAAAAATCACTTAGTCTAAAATAATTTCTTTAAGAGGAGATTTTCAGCCTGAATGATTGCAAATATTAGCGTACAGTTTACATTAAAAATTATATTTTATAACAGAGAGATTATAATTACGTGGAATAACTGATTGATTAGCTGGAACTTCGGATTTTCACTGGGTTGCTGGCCATGAGGTTGATATGACAGAACATGTGCAATGGAACAATGCAGCAAAGGATCACAAAAAGGTAATTGTGTGTTTAGGACAAGAAAATGTAATTCATTGTTTGTGCAATTACACTGCAAGCATTTTGACTTGTTTATTTGCTTTATTATCAACTGTGATGGACAGTAGGATAGTAGAGCCCTTCTATTGAAACCTGATCTCTAAGAAAGTGTAAGAAATCTGACTTTGGTAGAAATAGGTGAAAAAAAAAAAAGAAATGTATGTACTTTTGTGCCCACTGCTCTCAATACTGCAGGAATGTAATTATAGTCACCCTGTAATGTGAGAGAAGTAGCATTCCTGCATAATGATGAAAAAGAGCTCTTGTAGGAGAAATTGCAGACTGCTTGAAACATTTAAAAAAAAAAAAGAAAACAGAAAAAAGAAAGTTTTACCAGGTCATTATTGTAGATTTGTTGAACTGACAGATACTTAACAGACACTTTCAGGAATGCATTGGGAGTATAAATCTTTTAGTTTCCTGTGTACAGTCTTGTAGTATGTAGCTGGCTAGAAATGCACGTAGCTGTACAGTTGTCCATTCTCAGAATTCATGAATTCCCCATCCTTGTTGAGGTATTAAATAAAATATTACATGCTTCTGAAAGTGTCCTTTAACTTTGCTCATATCTTAGGAGAATTTAAATGATTGAGTGCCCACTTGGGTTTTTAGAGACACAGAAACAACAGGCAAAGGACACGTTCTCCAATTTGTTTCACCGGTTGATTGTTGTAGAGATGGGTCTTTTTTTTGGAGACAGTATCAGAAAAAAGGCTTACTGAAAAGTGTAAGAAAGGAAAGAATTAGATTAGCTCAAAATACTACATTTTAAAGAGACTCTATGATGTGTGTATATTGACTATCTAACAATTCTGCATCTTAAAAAGGAGATAACTTTGGTTCTGATAGGAGCATAATGTAAAAAATTATTTTTATTGTAATATAGTGAATAACATTGTGTTTGTTCTTACTTTCTTCCTATGTGGCTCTCCTTTACAATCAGTAGGATTTCTTTGTTTTCTTTCTTCCTTATACTTAAATCATATGGGTAAAAATAGGAAAGAGGAATTTGAGTATACCTTCAATTTTGAAAAAGATTAATAAGTAAAGAAAAAGACCCCAAAACTGACACAAAGAAAGGAGGCTAAACTCTGATGATTAGTCAGGATTGGCTAAGAACCATATTTACAAATAATTTGAAGGATTCTAATTACAAAAAATATTCTTGGAAACATTTCCCAGAATATCCCTATGACTCTAGGTATTGCTCTTTTTATAATGTCGAGTGTACAAATCATAATGCTGTAAGTGCCATTTGCAAAGTGAAAGCAAAGTCAAGTTCAACTGAACTAGCTGTGACTAATATAAAAGCAGTGTTTAAAATAAATTATGATCGTTATTTACATTGTCTAAAAAATCTCTCAAAGTAATGTGTTTTATCAAAACCAGTAATTCTGCAGCTTCGCAAATGGTTTATTTTGGGTTTTCTGAATAGCAAAAACTGTTTATCTGAAGGAAAGCTTCTTGAAATGCCAGAAGCCCTCACTAGGGTTTTGAAATGAGTCCCAGCTCTTCAGACGTGTTTGATTGGTTCTGGTTCTGAAAGTATATATTCTCACAGTCTGGGGAGCAAAGGGATCTATCATTTCCATGAAAACATCTCAGAACAAAGTCTCAGAATACACCCTGTGACAGGGTTCACTTATTTACACTTCAGTGTTTTAATGGTACCCACAAAAAAGAAATATCCTACTTCAATAGAAAGAGCTCAGGTTAACCAGGTTTCAAGTGAATGGGACATATGAAATAGTATCTCTGATACCAATGATGCAGCAGGGAAGAAAGTAAAAAATAGTGTAATGTTTGATGTATAACAGCACTGCAGTCTTTATTTAGCTGTGTTTTTCTTCATAGTCAGCCCTTGAAACACTATCAAACCAGTTTTATCTTCTAAAAACACAATGTGATGTAGCAGTAGTGAAGAGAGTGTTTTATAGCATAATTACATGAAAATGCACTAAAATAAGATTGAGTTTAAGGTTTTATCTCTGTAAGAATTTAAGAATGGCTAGATAACTTGACAAAAGTCTTATTCTTTTTCTCTTTTTTTTTTTTTTTTCAGCTGATGATTTTTTTGCTTCCCCTGTAATTTCTTCATTCAGACTCTCACAGAAGCGGTGCATTGGCATGGAGCTAAAATGAGATGCTTGGGCAAATTCAGCTTACCACAAGATGCTTTGAACATCAGGATCAATTTTCATATTCCCATTTCTGGTCAAACACCACAATTTAACAGAATATTTCAGATTCCCTATGCTTAGTATCAATACAAGATTTCTAAGGAGAGTCTGGTTATTAAATTTAATATCTGATTTTCCTGGTAGAGGTGTACCTTGAAATTCTGACTCTATTGAGAGTCACTGGTATAGGTTATTGATGCCTGTTGGTTATGTATTCAGTACATTTGAATTTCATTTAGATGTATTTTCCTTATTCCATTAATTCTACAGCACTGGTAGAATCGGATGTTTCTTGAATTGCTGAAGAACCTCTCTATTTGTTCAAAATTTACTTCAGGTGAACTTTGTGTTAGACTTAAATCCAAGCTTTAAGTATTTCTTTTACTGTGCTTCCTCAGGCTGAGAACTGAGAATCATGCTGGTTTTTTTTTCTTCTTTTTCTTTCTTTTTTTTAAAATTTAAAAAACATACAAATATAAAAAAAGCCCTCAACAAAATGCAAATCAACCAAAAAACCAAAACACAATCCAGCAAAATACTGTATCAGTCTGTAACTTTTAAATTTATTTGTTTGTTATTTACTTATTTTAAATCAAGGGGCAAATATACACGTGCATGGAGAAGTGTGTGTTGTCTCTGACATACCAAGAGATCATATCACATGTTGGTATTATTTGAGCTTGAAAAATGATATAACAGTTGTCTTTTATGTGAAAAACACACATATTGGTATTATTTGAGCTTGAAAAATGATATAACAGTTGTCTTTTATGTGGAAAACACATGGCTTTATTAGGGGAGTTGGTGTGTATTTACCTGGCTTTCAGTGCTGGGTGTCACACTGCTGATGTTCCCCTGCACCTGCATGGCCCAACAAGAAATACAAACATACAAAGAAAACTTTCAGTCCTGTTTTCATGAGACACTTAATGACTACAGCCTCTCAGATTTACATGAGCCCTAGGGCAAGGGACATGACTATCCCTGAGGAATCTTTCAGCCTAACTGGTTCTGGCCAATTACTTTTTTTAAACTGCTTTTCAGTCACCTATTATGATGTCTGCTCTTAAACCATCTTGTCCAGGAGCTGCTTTATGCTGACGTCACCGCCCTTGTCGCCCACACAGAAGCAGCTCTGCAGCGTTTAACATCCTGCTTTGCAGAGGCTGCTGAGCTCTTTGGGCTGGAAGTCAGCTTAAAGAAGACACAAGTTCTCCATCAACCTGCACCTCAGGAAGTCCCCCATTTTGGGAGCCCAAACCCAGCTTTCAGCAAAGGAAAACAAGGGCTGACAAAAACCTCGTGATCTGAAGGAGCTGGACCCTTCTCACAAGACCTGTTAAAGTTCTACCTTATGGATCAAGCCTGGCTCCAGCAGATATCAGAAAAGACTTTTGAGATGATTGTATCAAACCATGTCTAAACCCCTTAATCCTTTCCCCCTATGTAATCTTGGTTGAAGGAAATGTTTAACCCATTGGGCAACGGTAGTAAAAACTTGTGTAATTCCCTAATTAACATAGCTTGTCCCCTTCATTAACATGTCCAGCCCCAGATGCCTTTAAAATAGTGTTCTTGTGTTCAATAAACTATTCCAGTTTCCCCATACTGAGATCGTGTTTAGCTTTTATTTTTCAGACCGCCACTCCCCATCATCCCCATATCACCATTGGCCAATCAGAGCTCAAATCAGTCCAGCAGTTTAATTACCTGGGCAGCCTCATCTCCTCGGATGGTGAGATTGATGGGGAGATAGACAACAGGTTAGCAAAGGCATACAGTGCCTTTGGAAAGCTTCATAAAAGAGTTTGGTGAAATAAACACCTGAAGAAAAGTACCAAGATCAGTGTTTACAGAGCCATAGTGCTGTCTACTCTCTCATATGGATCTGAATCCTGGGTCATCTACCGCCACCACCTACGACTCCTCGAACGCTTCCATCAACGCTGCCTCCGTACAATCCTAAACATCCACTGGTCACATTATGTGACCAATCCATCTGTTCTAGAACAGGCAGCAGTCACAAGTATTGAGGCCATGTTGCTGAGAACACAGCTGTGCTGGGCAGGGCACGTCTCCAGGATGAAGGACCAACCACCCCCTCCCTAAGATCCTACTCTATGGTGAACTTGCCACCGGCTGCCGCAAGAGAGGAGCCCCAAAGAGGAGATACAAGGACTGCCTGAAGCAACATCTCAGCCTTGGCCATATTGATCATCAGAACTGGTCTACTCTGGGCTCCAGTCGGGAGGTCTGGAGACACCCCATCTATAACGCTGCTGATGCCTTTGAGAACGCAGCAGGATCACCCTTGAGGAGAAAAGACAAGGCAGAAAGAATCGTGTCCTGCAGAATTTCCCACCTAAGGAGTCTTTCTGCTGTGCCTTTTGCAACCAGACGTGTCTGTCTCGTATTGGCCTTTTTAGCCACCAGCATGTTTGTAACAAACGTGGGTAGAGACCTTCCCAAATCTTCCTTCGCGAAGCCAGGCCATGATGATGATGATGATGATGATGTCTGCATCATCCAGACTCACAATACATAGAATATCAACTGCACTCCTTCAAGATCAAAAACATATAGGACTGAAAACCAGTTATCTGTAAGGTGGTTTTTTTTTTAAATGGTCTTAAATATTTGGAATTCGACCCACTTCGTTTCCCAGAAAAATAATTTCATAATAGATCCCTAGGCTCAAATCCAAGTATGATTCAAATGTTTTAATATAGAAAGCATTAAAAGATTCTTATGCAGCAGAACAGAGCCACCTGGGGATGTCTCCAAAACGAGATTTCATTATACAGTTTATTATGTGACAAGTGAGGCAGTAATTTTGTTATAGAAATCTTGAGAATATGTTAGGTTTAATTCATAAACTTTTGTGCCTTCATTAAAATATTTTTTCTGTTGTGTTTTTTAACTAAATCCCTCCCTCTATATGTATATGCATGTGGGGCTTTTTATGACTATTTTTTATTAAGAACTTGTATTAGCATTGCTTTAATTGTATAAAATAAACATGTCTAAAGAACATATTTGTCTGCACGCAGTTTCTAAAATATGTCTCTAAAATTAGCTGGCTTTCCCACCTGCTGTTCAAGTGACTGCAAAAGATTAGGAGCTGTATAATCTGAGGAGTTCACAGAAATGAAGGAAAAAATTTCTGAAAAGGGCAAACACAATCTGCTTAAGAGTGCGCTTCGCTTTCTGTTTCTATAATTAGATGGACACAGTAAAAGACGAAAGGGAAAGAAACTGGCAAAAGATCTGGCCAAAAGTGAATGAAAAAGAACAGTAGGAGAAATCTCTGCTGTCACACCTGTTGCTTTAAATCTGATACTCTCATTATAGAGTTATTTAAGATGAGTCCTTTGCAAAATGTTGAAAGTAACATTTATTAGAAGCTTAAAAGCCACAGGTATATGGCACTAGTTTCTTAATTGTAGTGATATAAACTGAGCTTAACTTTTCTGGCTGTAAAGAATTTTTCTTCTGTAATAAATATCTGCAATACATCTAAACATCAGGGAATCCATTTCTTTTAATGATGAGGAGTCATGGGCTTTCAAAGGGGAAAGATTACGATTTCATGTTGTTGAACTAAATTGTGATCAAAGTGGTTTATTGATTTATTAATGACATGTAATTAACTGGTAATCAGTGAGCTACACAGAGATCAGTGTCAGTGATGCAACTCATGAATCACACATTCAAGAACCATTTAGAAAATGCTGAGAAGCATCCCCAGATCTGTGAGTACCCCTCTGTAACTAGTTCCTCCAAAGTTCTGGGCTTGAAGTTCACTGTGGCTGTCTGACATCTTCTAGTCCAGACCTTAAGGTGTTTTTCTACAATTCTACCTTGAAAAGAAGACTAAACAGGCTAAGGGAATTTTAGAGGGATTGGTATGAAATGGGGGAATAGGGTTGGGTGTGTGTAAAAATTATGCTGCAGGGTGAGGGATATAATACAGCTACATTAAAACCTACATTCACTACACATCTGCTTCTAAAATCTATAAAAGTTAAAAATCAAAAAAGCTCTGAGGCATCTGAGGCATCGTGTGTATATATTCCTATTTGACCTCATGCTGTCATGCAGCCTAGTTTGCCAGTGCCTGGGAAGCACCCTTAGAGCAGCTAGTTCTATCTAAGGCAAGTGAGAAAGAGAAAAGTGCATGCAAGGGCTAATTTTCTACACCTCAGATTTGGAACTGGTAAGGAATGATTGCTATGGTAAAACATAAAAATTTCAAAAATGAAAACCAGATAAAAAGAAGAAAATCAGCTTGACTATTCTATGCCATCTTTCAACTGCTCATTTTGTTTCATAAGGCAGATTAATACCTACCCTTCAGCACGAATTAACTGAATTTTGACACCATTCTGTGAAACAGGGCACACAGGGGAGAGTATTCTTCCTAAGGCCATTGTGTTTGAACTTACCTCCATACAGACATAAAGAGATTTTTTCAGTCAGCCATGTTACGAACTTTTATCATTTTGGTTCCTCTTAAAATATACGGGATCTTCACGATGGCTCGTTTCAAATCATGCAAATCCTTTGAGCAACTTTGTTACTCTTCAGTCTCCTCCTAAACTTCCAGTCAAGGAAAAAAAATGTTTGTGTTCTGTTTGTTCTGTTTGTCTATTTTTAAATCGCTTTTTTTTTTATCAGATTCTTTTTAATTGGAACATATAAAGGAGGGTTTTTTTCTCTGCTTCTTGAGGTATGAGTAATTTGTTCAGTCACATCTTCCTTTGCTTTTGTGTGCAGACGGGAGCAAGGCAATTAACCTCTTTTATTACATTATCAATGTATTTGCTTTACCCTTCCTTGTGTAACAACCTGTATAAATTAATACTGATATTTATTATTCTAATTCAAAGGTTGTGGAGTTCTCCTCAAGAAATGATAGTGTTAAATTCTTTCTTACACTCCTTTTTGGGCATAAGGATATATCAATGATCAAAGTGACTTTGGTTAAAAAAGTTAATCTGAGTTTTTAAAACTAATTAAAATTGCTGTGTATTCAATTCTAAAACCGAGGTTTGCACAGGAAATACAGCTAAAAATCACTGATAGCATGAGAAAATTAAATCCTCTAGGTAACAAGTGTTTCTACATGGCTTATTTTATAAGATTTGTCTGCCTGTGTTCCAACAAGATACCATCAAGGTGGAAATGAAAACCTCTGAACACTAAGTCACTGAATTTCCCTCAATGTGTCACAATTACAAAACCAGTTTCTGCTATATGAGTCTGATCTACTGTGAAAATGTACAAATTATTCAGTTGCTCCAGTAATGCCTCATTTATTTCCTATTTTGAGAAATTCTAATAGATGAATCATGAGTTTGACTTCACCACTTCCCCCTGAATCTGATTACAAGTCCCTTCGTGTCATATTTTCATGTAGTTTAAAAAGGTATAAGATACATTTCATTTTGAAATAATTCCAACTCTGCCTCGGTTCCCTCAGTTATGCTAGAAAGGAATTCAGGAGGCTCAAAGCGTTTTTGGGAAATCAGATCAGCTGAGAGGGAGTCTGCTCTGGTCGATGTCTGACCACAGTTAGGGCTGCAGGTTGTGATACAGACCCAGACAGCTGTGCTGAGCAACACGGAATGAAACCATAAACCTACCATTATGGAGGTCTTATAAAATGGAAAGGTCTTCATTAGAGGCAAGGAACTATGGTGTCAGAGGGAATTTTTCTTCCCCTTAGCTCTACATGTAGCAGCTAGTCACAATATTCACTATGACGACCACCATATATTCGGGCTGTTATTGGTACTTCGAAAAAGGAAAATACAGTAAGGTCAGAGGTGAGATCTTGCTTGGTAAGATGCAACATTGAAAAGAACACTGTGTGTATCCAAAATAAATGCACTGAAAACTTTCATTTTTTTTTTTAGAAGCTCGTTGATGTGTGGTTTTGAACATTTTAATCTCTGTATTCCAGCTGACAATGAAAGTTAAAAGATTTTTGGAAGTGAAAATGCAAACCTTGCACCAGCTCTCAGTAAGTGTTAATCTTTGAGGACGAATATATATGGGATAATTACAGTAAAGTAAAAAGCAAAGCTTGCTTGCTGCCATGGTATATTTGAATGGCTATTACCTAAAGGCTATCTATAGTTATGAAAAAAGTTGTTCTGAAGCGTGGAAAACAAGTAAAGTTAAACTGTAGAGATAAAATCCTCTTTGGCTCAGATCTAAAGGCATTTGCAAAAGTGACTCCCCTGCAGTTGTCAGCCTACTTAGGATTTTTGGTCTCTGCTGGAGAAGTCAAAAGTAGAGGAAAATTGATGGGAAACTCACTACACTTTTGTGGAGAAAAATAATTCTGGAGAAAGTTTTTTTTGAGGACAGAAGAAGAGGAACAAGCTGGTTAGATCTAGAAGTGATTCATTGAAGAACTGAGAAAAAGGTGATGTTTCATTACTTTTTTTTTCACTACACATTAGAGCATGAGTTAAATTATTAAACACTTCTGTAGAATATGAGAGCTGGGAAAAATATTTATTTTCTTCAGTTGAAAATTGAACTGTGACTGTCTGAGGCTGCTTAACTACTCCATGAGGATTTTATGATGTAAACTTTTGCAAAAGAAAGATGAACTGAGGCTGAAAACTTGCTTATTTTCTGTTACACCTAAGGAGTGAATCCTGTGCAGGAGTATACAGACAGAAGGAAATGAAAATGAAGATTGTGGAAAGAATTAGGCGGAATTGGGTAAAAACAGGGCTGTAAGAAAACATCTGGTGTATACATGTATATGTGTGTGTGTCTGTATACCTTAAAATAGGGGCAGTGTTCCATGTTTTGTGTCTTTGGTATTTTGTAGAAGAGGGGGACAAATTTAAATAAAGGGAAAAATAGTCCCAGAGCTGCTTGGATATATGTGAATCATCTTTTCATCAAATTTGTGCTCCATTCCCTGGTTTTTCTCTCTTGGAAAAGCCTTATCAGCCGCAAGAGAAGTAAAGATTGTAGGAGAATGAAGACAAGGTACTGGCAACCCTTACTTAGTAAGAAAGAATTTGATTATTAAATTTTATTCTCTCAGGATTTTTAATTAAGCATTAGATGAAAAGATCAAATTCCTTCTATATCAGACCACTGGTGTGCTGTGTCTTTGGAAAATGGTTTGGACTCGGGGACACTACAGCAACACCTCAGAGAGATATTTAAACTGCTCCTGCTCTGATATCTCCCATGTGCCCACACTGCTGACTAGAATTTGTCTCCTGGAATGCACTACACGTGCTTGGCCAGACAGGAGACTGTTATAAATGATGATTGGTGCCATTTAGAATAAGAAGCTTTTCGTAATTGAGGGTGGAGGCATGCTGTGCATCCTTTCAGTAACTCCCTTGAGACAGTGAGGCATCTCAGGAGAAGGCACACAAACACAGAACTGGCCTGGGGCAAGGAGGCTCGTGCTGAAATCCACACTATCTCAAAGCTACCAGACACCATTAGTGGGTCAGCTTTCCCCTGAAAGGAAGGAAAACCTTAGTCTACACACTTGTATAAACCAAAATTAACTTTTATGGGGCTGATTCAAAGTCCTTTAAGGCCGCAGAGGATTTTTCCTCTGTAGACTTCAGTGAGATGTAGATTGGGCTTTATATGTTGGTGTTTAAGCAGCGCTTTTTAACTCATGAAAGTTAAATCCCTAATTAAACCACACCTTTTTTATCCAAGTTATTTTAGTTGCCTCTCATGTTCTTGTCCTTTCTTCTCTGTTTCACCTTTTTGTTTGGGTAATTAAAGCTCAACTTTGGCATGAACAAGAAATTGAAAATGATAAAATTCACTGTAATCAAGGCACAGGTTGACAGGAAGGCTGAGACCCTATCCTCTTTTGTAATCCTTGAATTTTATGGTGACTTAAGAAAGGCTGTATTCTAATTTGCCCTGAGATGTGCTGATAAATCAAACAATACTTCAAAGTGTCCCAAAGCTAAACTTCACACAAATTTTTCTCAGTGTCATGATCCTGTTGACCGTTTAAAAATGGTATGTCACTGTATAAAGTGTACTTCAATTATTGGATTGTCATGTTGCTGTTCCTGAAACTGTAACTGCTTTTGTAGAGCAAGGCTGTCTACTGGGTTAGCAGCTCAAGAGCTTTAGGCAGAAAAGCTGCCTGGGTGAGTAAAAGCTTAACATCATGTGGTCTTAAGAATAGGTCACAGCAAATAGGAACATGGGACACTTTGCTGCTGTGTGATATTTATAATTGCTCTGATGGAGAGAATAACACTGAAAATTAAGAGAATGAGAAACACTATATAGGGCAGTCTCTAAATAGGATGATATGTATCATGTCATTTTCTTGTAAATGTACTCAGTGTCATCTGAAAACAGAATTTTCTAGTGTCCTTTGCTAAGAGTTGTAGATATATCAGATATAATCAGACAGCCTCTTTGGAGTGCTACAGGAAAGTTGTGTTTGCTAACAGCTGGGAAAAAAAATGCTGCCAAATGCATACTAGGAGGCAAAGACAAAGCATTTAGCAATGCAGGGTGAGGGACACCTAATAATAAAGGTAATAGAGTCAAGCTGTTTCATCACTCCTTTCTTTGTAACTTTTCCTTTGCCAGCCATTCAGCTGGGTTCTATTGAGAACCCAAATGTACAGTCATTTTTCTCTTGTCTTGTAAAGAAAAACAAAGCCAACAATATATGAGTTTCTTCTATCTTTATTGTTTTCTTTGCAACCAGTTGATAATTGTGAGAAAAATCAACGAGTTTCTTCTTTCCAATATACACAACAATATATCTGTCCCAATATAATTTGTTATTTGCTCTTTGAAAGTTGTCCTTCGCCCTCATAATTTCTGTGTTATGTTTCACTGTACTGAACTGAAGACAACAAATTCATGAGTAATATATATACAAACAGAACTGACACAGCTTTACTAGCCGAGATTCAGCAACTTGTCTAGTTCTGGTTGTACTGATGTTGCCAGCAGCACTGAAAGGTGGTTGTAGTTTGTGGTTATACTAGAGTAGAAACTTACTGGCCAGGCTATGTGTTTTACCCTCTTTATTTCTCTTGGGCTTGACTTACACTGTTTAAAATGTGTTTCTTGGACTGAATTTCTCTCATAGGAAGATCGTATTTTCTGCTAGGAGCTACACCAACAGAAAAAAAAGGGTTTGTGAAACGTCATTTAAGCAGGGGCTATGGTATGAGGTTCCCTTTCCCCTGAAGGAAAAGTAGTACATCATTGTATTGCCTCAGGAACAACCTGGGGAATTACTAAATCACAAAGGAGATGCATCAGACTTGTTGGTTTCCCATTTTTTTTTGACGTGTAAGAGAGGGAGAAAGAGAAAATGCATGTGCCTGTCTTTCACTGGCTGAAAAATAGTTCCCTAGTCCTTCTGCCTGAGTGCCTCTGTCTAACAAGCTGAAGATTGGGTCCAGGTTTGCTAGTACTTGCTCCAACATGCCTGTTCCCTGCTTAGAAATTGGGAGGGGAAGGAGCAGCTGCACAAGCGAAAGACGGGGAGGATCTTTTTTCTAGTAGTAGAAAACATTGATTTTATGGCTCACTGCCCTCAGAGCAACAGTGCTTAATGCTATTGTGATAGCTTTGTGAAGTGGATTGAGGGCCTGAGTACTGCCTCGTGGGACCTGGAAATAGTCTGCAGCTATTGATATTTCCTTGAGCCTAAACACATGGTTATCACTCTGCAGGTGGCCCTTGAACTTATTTATGGCTCCTTGGAATTGCTGGGAGTGTTTTGACGTCAGGTGCGAGTATCTTTCACAGCTGTAAATGATTGTCCCGGAGATTGAACCTGTGCTCTGGTACAAGAAGTATTGACTCGGGAAGGAGCAGGGACAAGGCTCTCACTCGTGCAGTCCAGATTCTCCACTCCATGTTTTACTGGTTAGTTGTATCAAACAGTGGAAAACCAAAGGATTTTTTTATTTAACTTTTTATTTCTATTGCTACCAGCATGCATTCCACATCTAAGGTCCATAACCAGGCAAAAGTATGCTTCTACTGGTGGGATTTTAAGAAGATTTCAGGGGTGGCTGAACAGACTTCACAGAGCTCTCAGCAAAATCAGGGAGGGAAAGTTTTGTATTTCCTTGGATCTCCTGTGCTCTGAGGAAGGCAGGGATGCTTTACGTGTCTTTGCCCAGTCGAAAGTGGCTTCCAACAGTTTAAGATAAAATGCTACCTGCAGACTTATTATTTCCTAAGACAGATATGAGAGGTCAAACTGATATGGCCCTCACAAGTGGATGCTTTTTGAATATTAATATTTTTGAATAATTGATAGCAAATTATAAATAAATAAATAATAAAGTATAAATAAAATACAAATAAATAAAACTTTTGGAATATTTGATAGTACTGGTACAAGATCATGAGGTTAGTAAGCCACTGGGGCACAGCCATTTTGACTGTCAAGCAGTACTGACAGAATGGGTTTTCTACTTTTGCCACTAGACATCTTATCACTCTCATCTCCCTCATGGTCAAGCCCTTTTCACTGAAGTCCTTCATCCTTTGACAGAAACTTCACCACAGGGTGATGCTAGGAGGAAAGGTACATTTGTCTCCTCCTTGTGGATGTTAGCCTGAAATTCCTAGTGCCTTCCTGTCTTTAGTTCTTAACTGAGGGGGAAAAAAGGTGCAGTGCTGAATAAACCTGGCTGCATTGTGCATTAAGGAAAAGCCTCCCATGATATCAGTATGCTAAATAATACTAGTGTCAGCTAGACACAACAGAAAGCAGTGCTAGCAGAGGACAGTGCCTATCACTGTAATTCACAAAGCATGGTAAAATAGAATTACTAATGCAGCTAACACTCTTTTGAGTCCTTTCCAGAGGTGACAGGTTTTTTGTATTGCTTTCTGCTCCCTTTGCAGTCTTGAGATAGAGTTAAAATCTTACTAAGTGGATAAAATAAAAGATGTCATTAATTTAAAAAGAAACCCTCAAGCCCTAAAGAACTAGTAAATGCATCAGAAATGGAATATCCCCTGTTAAGAACAGAAAGATACCTACCTACTTATCATTTTACTTTAACATTTCAGTTTGTTGGAGAATTTTTTGGCACATATTCCTGTCCATATGTGCACTTGTTTACTATACCATACAAAGTCCTTAGTATGCAGATGGTACAAAATAAAGTGAATAAAAATTAACAGATTCCTATTAGTTTATTTTCTTTAATTCTACTTTTATTACAAAATCAATTTTGTTTCTGTCTAGAAATAGTTTAGACATCAGAAGAATGCTTAGAAACTATTAAATGTAGATTGCAGCCTGAGTGCTAAAGCAAAGTAAGTCTATACAATTTAATAGCTTTTCAATTTAATGAAAATTGGCTACCAGATTGTTTAATCAAGAATTTGTCATTGTTTGTGCAAATCATTTCATGTGAAACTATCCGGAGTTTCTCCCAGTTTCGTTTGCAGAAATCCTGAAGAAAAGCTTGAGTAAAGCACAACCTCTTCAAAATCAGGAGTTCATTGCAGAAAAGTGTCAGCCCATTCAATGTGATTTTACAAGGGATCGATGGCTACACTTCAGGTGAAGTTGATGGTACATATGGCATGAGTGTTCTGCAGGTATTAAGTATATCTGACAGAAAACACAAATCTAGTTTCAGAAAATACAACTGTAATTTGAAGCTTATTGTGAAAGTGTTTGCAGCTGTGAGCTCTTTATAAAGGGTGATCTTTATGTTCCTCAACAATCTAAAGTCATACCATTAAGATGTCCATCAAACTTGCGAAGCAGAAAGCCAGCAAATGTTTAAATTACAGGCCTTTGGTAATTTACATTGACCTCTTATGCATCAGGTGAATTATTAAGTGGAAACCACAAATTGTTGCACCCTTAAAACTTTGATGACCAGGCTAGATAATGATGAGTTCTCAGAGAGTCATTCAGTTGCATACAAAGTATGATACACAGGGTAGCTGAAAGGATACACTGCTAAGAAAAAAATCAACGCAGATAAAAAAAAATACAGTGCTGGCCTGTTCACCTTGACAACTTACTTTCAGTATGGTGGAAAGCAGGTGCAAACACAAGAATGCAGAATATCAATGAAGACTAAGAAACATCAAATGAAGTTGAAAGAAATACCATGTACAAAGTTGGCATGTGATGAACAGAAAAGGGGATGTCAAAGCCATTATAATCTAAACCTCCACATGCAGCCTAAAGAGTTTGAGATGTTTTCTTATGCTTCATTTAGAGACTTTAGAAGTTCTCACTGCTGCACAAGTGGTGAAATATGTTCCCTATATTGTATTACTAACCATAAAAGTACTACCAGTGTTGTCCAAAGGGCATAAATAATACATCATTTCTTTAACAGCTCTTAAGCATTGCCTGATATTGGTCTCAAAATCCGAAACCTGGAGTCAGACTGTAGTCTAACTCTAATTTACTTCCTAATAAAGGAAGCTGTTGTTACTATTCTAATCTGTGAGACATCAGTCACCTCTTCTTTAATTGGACTTGGGGATTAAAAGTACTGGAAAAAACGTTCTCAAAGGGATAATGGATGCCCTTATTTCTTAGTTTATTGACTAAAAGGCCTTTTCTTGATTCCTGCAGAAATGGTTGTCAATAAAAGAATGTGTCCTTTTTTTTATAAATCTGCCTGAGAACATGAGCATGAATCATATATTCTCTGTGAAGTAATTTTTTTTTAAAGAAACATGAGGGATATTGTCACTGCAAACATATATAAAAGCACTGTTTCCGAACCTTAAGTTTAGGTTTAAATTCGATGTTGATTGAGTTTTTGAAGGTATGTGTATTCTGACCTGTGAACCAATACAGTAAGTATACCATAAACTGTATCTACAAGAGATTCCCAGGTTCTTCTCTGAATTGCATATATTTGTAACTGACACTGACACTGGGTTTATACATTGATAGTTTGGAACAAGGCTCAACACAAAAATTCAAGGTACTAGCTGAAATTGAAGTCTCTGTTGCTCATAGTTTAGTAAGAGGCAATTATTTATTTAAAGTTAAATACAAAGATTAAGAGTTGCCAGTTCCTGCTGTGGGTTCATCAAATTTGCAAGACATCGTGCAGTGCAAAGTTATAATTTGTTAGTTTTAATTTCGCTGACAGTATGAGTGTGCATACACACATGCACATACACATATCTGCCAACAGTGATTGAAAAAGGCTATTCTGCCTCACTGCTTCATATCAGCTACATGACACTCCTACTTTTGTCCATTTATGGGCTGAAAGGTGCATATACTTTCCCCTTCAATTTAAATTCTGTAAGCACATCAAACCAGAACAATACACAGAAAATGCTGAAGGCTTGTGCTTTATGCATTCCTTCCTGCACATCGTGTTTTCCTGCAGGTTTTACAATTATAGTTACAGGGTTTTTTTTTCTGCTTTCAATACATACTGAATGATAGCTTTGAGATGAAGTCTGAAAAACTGGAATGAACAGAGCTGTCATCCATTTCTGTATGTACTGGTATTTAGCCTCAGGCTTTATCACATTCATTGTAGACTTTTAAAAGAAGGTTTTCGGGGGGAGGGAGAAGACTTTTCTACCTGCATTTACTGCTGTCAGGTTCAGTGGAATTCAAATATTGTTCAGCCAACTGAACTTGCACCAGTTGCATTGTTTGTTGTTTTTCTTTCCCTTGGGACATGCTGCTAAAGTCCAACACTTGTGGGATTTTTTATATATCTGCCTTTGTAAGTGATTTTAGTTTGAATTAACCTTCTCATGACAGCCAAACCACAGTATTGCATACATACTCTTGGGCTGGGAAATGGAAATGGTTATTGATAACCTGTGCTCCAGACAAACTATTGCCCATTCCAAATGGAAGTCTTTCAGCCACAGCTTGTATTTTGTCTTTTCTTTTTGCTGAGGTTCTCTTCTCCCTGCCAAAGCAGGGGATGGACAGGAAATAATAGCTCATATGCTGACAACCAACTTAGTGGTCAGTGCTGTGCTGTGTAGTAGGTCTGTGTGGTGTTTTATGACATGAACAAAGGAAAAGCCTGGGCCTGCCAAAGATAGCAAAAAAATACCTGCTTCCTCAACACTGATTTCACAGTTTGTGTTTCTGAGATTCTAGAACTCCCTCGAGCTGCCTTTTTAAACATAGGTAATGCAGAGAGCCCAAAAAACTCATCACATTAATGAGAAATGGTGTTATGTGGTGTACGGTTCCTCCTTGTTTTTTTCCCAAGTTGTTCACAAGGTAACTGAAAAATCTAGAAGAGATATTAAAGAATAAAAGCTGTGATTACCTTTTTTTTTTTTTTAAGAGGGTTAGAAAGTCCAAAGATGCTTTATAAAACCTTTTTCCAAATAATTTTCCAGTTTTCAAGGGATAAAGATGAAAGGCTTCTTTTCAAAATCTTTCTATAGAGGCAGTTGAAATTTGGGTAATATGGGGCACGAAGATGTAGATGGAAAAGACTAAGGTTAAAAGCCACTTGGCAGAGTATTTTGCTCTAAAAATCCACTTTGCAGGTTGTGAAATAACCTTAAAACAGACACACAGAACAATAAAGTTACCGTGGTTATGGCAGCCTTTTAAAGGACAGGTTTTAGGCAGCCAAGCCACATTTTTCAGGGAGATGTTTCTGCTCTTTGGTGTGTCTGAGGTATTTTTTGTGTGCATGTGGCTCCTCCGCATATATGTGGAACTGGGTCTTGTTTACCCCCCATATGCTGCTCAATTTTCACTCTGCAGTTACTCTGTACCCTGTTTTCTGTGTGATATTTCCCTCTGCATGGAGAAACAAATGACAGATCATTGTGTTCATGTGCAGGAAAACCTCGAACTGAAGGAAGTAACATGTCTAAGACAGACTGGCAAACATTTTACTGGATTACGGTATGCACGACAAAAAGCTTACTCATGCCCTTTACAACACATTTTGTAACATAAAATATATATTTCCTTTTCCAAAGAAACTCTCCAGGGGCCATGAAGTTATAACTAGCAATATTATTCCCTAAGATTTTCAGGCGTCTGTTTGAGCTGAAATAAATTCAAAATTTATATTCCTTCAGGAAATGAAAATACTTTCACATTGTACACTTAATGTAAAAATATGAAAACGTTTTTCTGAGAACAGAACTTGCAGCAATACTTTCATTCAGACCCCTGTTTCTAATCTAAAATTTAGTTTAAACTGATTAACATGATTGATTTCAAGTTGATTGTATGTGAATTGCATTTTTGCAAGATGATGATTTGCTTGACTGAGTTACAGAGGATCTGAAACCAGCTTTCTACTATACTTGGTGGAGGAAATAACAATCCCATGATGTATGAGCTGTAAGGTAACTCCTTTGACATCACACAAGTTCTCTGCCATTTGCGAAGAGGGTAGATTTCACGGAAAATGTGAATCTATTTATATTGAACTCACTTGTAATACGTCGACAGAGGAAAATGTTACAGGTTAGACTAACTTAAATGGTCTTTCTGTCTTTGCAAGGAATTATATCTTTTGTCAAAATGAGATGGACTTTGCTGCTGATGATTTTAACTTTGCAAAACAGCCATTGTCTGGGAAAAAGGTTGCTTTGGAGGAACTTATTTTCTAGTATTGGTCAATAATCTATCAGTAGGAAAATGTGTTGCTAAAGTTTTTGAAAGCAAAGTTCCTGAACAATGTTTCCTAAGAAGTTGCCTTCAAACTGACAATCAGTAAGCCTTCATAAATATTTTGTACTTTATTAGATATTTATCTCAAAGGAAATATGTATACAGTCACAGGAGTTACACATACATTATTACTATAAATCGAATATTGCTATAAATACTCTAAACCAAATATTACGCAATATACAGGGGGAAAACCCACAAAATTTAAATCTTGTATTCAGATCTTCAATACAGTATGAAGTATGAATTGATCTTTGGAATAAAATAATCAGTTTCATGTTTTAATGGTCCATTTAATCACTTGTATAGTGATTACACTTATCAAGAGTTGGTGGATAAGCAGAGGCGAAAACATGTTAATTGACTGGTTTGTAGCTTCCATGCAGTATGCAGAAATGAACACTTACTTAAAGAAGATATTTGCATGTATAGAAAAAAACCATATTTTTTCCTGGTAATTTAAAATGTACACTAGAATAATTGTGTCAGCTTTACTATCCCCAGATTTAAATGTCAATATAGAGGCTAGCAGTTTTGAAAAATGGATTATACTGAGCAACACTGAAGCTTTCTTTAATTTTTCAGCCAGATTGTTGAAGGGTCCTAGATTACCCCCAAAATGCTTTATAAATACAGCTGAAAATGGTATATTTCTGGCAAGCCTAAAAACTGCTTTGTAACCAGTAGGAAGCTATACAACATGGATCAATCACTGTAATGACAGAGATGTAACCTATGCTTCTTGACACTAACAGGTTGGGAACTTAAGGCCAACTTTAAGTAGATTGAAGGTAACAAATGTCACGTGAAAGTGAGAAGGGAAAATTAGTGCTCTTCAGGAAGACAAAACCAAGCCTCAGTAGAAAATTTTCATTACATGGATGGAAATTACACCAAATAACTGGATCTGTATTCACAATCTAAGTGCACATATAACTTTTAGCCTATGAATAATCCAGCTGCATCCAGCTCCGGGGTTCCCAGCACTTAAAGGACATCAACCTGTTGGAGCAAGTCCAGAGGAGGGCCAGCAGGGTGATTAGAGGGGTAGAGACAAGGCTGAGAGAATTGGGATTGTTCAGCCTGGAAAAGAGCTTCACCCTGGTTTCAGGGTGAACTAATTTTGGTCTTCCAGTACCTGAAGGGACATCACAAGAAAGACAGAGAGAGACCTTTTACAAGAGCTTTTTAATCATAGGACAACGGGGAATGGTTTCAGACTGAAAGAGAGTAGGTTTAGGTTAGGTGTTAGGAAGAATTCTTTACTGTGAGGGTGTTGAGGGATTAGAACAGGTTGCACAGAGAATTTGTGGATGCCCTATCCCTGGAAGTGCTCAAGGCTACGTTGGATGGAGCTCTGAGTATACTGGAAGATGTCCCTGTCCGTGTCAGCAGGGTTGGAACTAAAAGATCTTTAAGGTCCTTTTCAACACAAGCCGTTTTATAATTCTATCAATCCCATAAACGTAATAAAAGGAGTAATAATTTAGGGAAAGCACTGAAATTGGAGAAATTCTTATGAATTAATGTGTTACTGTCTTGAAGGTAGCTTTTAAGGTGCATCCCAATGTGTTTACAGGAGCCATGACGAAGTAGTGGATTATATATAACTCTGTCTACCTATAGAAAACTCTCGATGCAAACTCTTGTTGGAAACAGTGGAATAAAGACACATAGAAAGATAAAGACAACTGTGATGATGAAAACACTTTTGAGGTTTGGAATATTCTTTTTTCCAAAGTTTGAACTTTTCCAACACCCACAAAATTTCATTGTAAATGTACAGTCAAAAAGGTAAAAAGAAATTACTTCTGGTACTGGTATAATTTTATATGTCAGAAAAATTCTTGAAAATCCCATTCATTGAGTATCATAAACTTCTGTTGCTATTTTGGTCATAAGGGATATTGGATGCTACCACAGCACTAAAAAATAATAAATAATAATAATTAAAAAAAAGAATTAAGAGGAGGAATGAAATGGACTTTGCTCCCATTCAAAAAGAGGAAGTTGCTACAAGAATGCTAAGGGAGTGCGTGTGCTGAAAGTCAAAGAAATGTGTCTGGTACCTAACCTGCAGCACAGAAATGCCTGAATAATTTATTAGTGGACTTGGTTATTTATTTGAACCTAAGCAGGCTATTATATATTTACTGCAAGGCAGATTAACACTGTTAAGAACACTCTTGTTATTTTTTACCCAGTAGGGGTGCTTGGCTTGGTGTCTCATTTTCATGTGCCAAGGGTAACTTGCCTCTGCCAGTTTGTGATTCAGCTGCCGTGGGTGTTACTGTGACTCTTCTCATTCACTTTGAGGGCTGTTGGACTGAGCAGCTAAACCACAAAATTTTCTTGCATGAATATCAATGGAAGTGGTATGTAAGTGCCAGATTTCATTTTGTTCTTAATGCATCCTGCTGGATGGAGAGCACACTTTGTTCGTTCGATGGGTACGAAATACCGAACCTGTCAGATAGACATCAGATGCAATTATAGCACATTTGGAGCACTGTGCTATGAGAAAATAGTTTCAGAATAGCTAGTAATTTATTCTATGCAAATTGCTTCAACTACCCTGTGCACAATATATAATTGACAGCAATTGATATCATAACAATGTTAGCCAAATTACATTAACTGTAAGTTAACTCTGGGTCTGCTTTATTTTCCTGGAATAAAATGGGACTTTTTTTGTTTTTAATAAAAATAGATCCCCTTGCACATAAGTTAGAAGGATTTGTATATTCTGCATAAGGGACTAACATCAGTTTGCAGTTAAGTTTCTCATATTGTAGATATTTTTTATCTTTTTGAGTTTTTCTGAACAAGAATTTGCTATTTTTTCTTAAGGTATGGTTTTATAAATGGAGATCTATCAGGGAAAACTGGTGACAGTCCATTTTGGTGTGTACTTCCCTCCATTAAAATATTGGAAAAAAGGCATTCTGTGAAATTTAGCATACATAAGCTTAAGAGTTGGTGTAGTAAAGAAATAATACATGTTAAGCAGTTCCAAGAGATCCTAGGAGTTGCATAACTGATTCTAAATCTCGCTTTGATGCAGATTTGTGACCTTATCATCTGCTTGTGTAGAGAAAGAGTAAGTTAAAAAAGAGAAGTGACCTTTTCTGATGCAGAAAAAACAGGCATTATCAAAGTCAGAATACTATGTACAGATGATATGCTCACATTTTAAAATTCAACACATGGAACTGGGCAAAGTGCAAAAAACAGAGAATGATCCAAGAGGCAGAAGTAATTTATATCACGGAGATACACAAGGAGTTCACAGTTTTTGAGAGAAAAACCTTGGAAATGTCTTGACTGCAGTTTGCAAGTACTTTCACAAGGAGAAAAAGCCAGTTGCTTCAGTACTTTGCAATTTTCCAGGCAAAGAAAGGTATAACAAAACCGAGAGGCAGAAGCTGCAATCAAACCAGTGAATACATTTTGAATAGTGAAAGAGTTTAAACCCTGCAATAAGCAGTGGTGGATCTTTCATCTCTCTAAAACAACACTGCCTACAGTCTGGAAGGCGCTGCCTAAAAATAAGCTACCAGATTTCATACAGCTGTGTTTGGGTGATGCAAAACAGGCTAATCAAGGGTATGTGTGACCAGATGATCTTATGACCACAACAGCAATTACAAATGGGGAGAAAAAAAGAAGAGTTTTATGTTACTGCTCTACCATCCAGTAGGCAATTAATTTAGACAGCACAGATAGCATTTTTAGCCCTTCCCCTCTAACTGCCTCTACACGTAACAGAAAAAGAGGGAAGGTAGATATTCCAAGGCAAAGAATCAGTGAGGGATGCTATGAATTACCTTTTTCTGATTGACTGTCTTTCTATCAGGCAGACAAGAAGTAGTACAGATAAATTGGTTGATACTTCTCCAAATACTTCCCTGGTAAATTAAATTTGGGTGCAGAAAGCTCTATTTCCTAGAAGAAAACAACCCATCTGCTTCTATGACAATATTTTTTATCTATTTAAAAGGAGTCATCTCTGAATTCACACAGGCAAAGAGGGCTTTTAGATTTTAAGACACACTGCATCAACTGATTCATTTTAGCAACTACTCTGTAGAGATTTGGTATATAACAGGACCACACATAGATCATTTGGTTTCTAGGATTTGCAGCAGCAATTGTTAAAAAAGAATTTTGTAGCATCTCTCCTCTAAAACTATGCCTGAGAAGATAATCTGATTACTTATCTTTCTGTCCTTCAGACCCACAACAATAAGTTGTTGTCACTCTGGGCCAAGAACAGATTTTACAGGAGAACAAGTCATCTTGACACTAGTGAGATGTTAAAAAAAGATACTGAATCAGAAGAGCATGAAACTCTTCAGTGGCTGTTTGCTGGAACATGTTTCTAGATACAAGCTTCTGTGCTGAGTTGACATACATCATTCAAAGAGGCTGAGTATCCCCATCTATGGATAACTAAAGTCAGGATAATGATTATTGAGCATTTAGCCCAAGCAATTTATGTTTCCATATAAATCTGGCTTTCAAAATAAGAATTGGGACGTTTACATGTGAATTCGGAATAAAATAAAGCTTCTATGGAAATAAACAAATATTTAACATTAATTTTCTAACACTTAAAAGCTTTTAGTCACATCATGTAATGAATGTGTGCAGGCAGACTAAACATCCTCTTTCTGTCTGGCTGCAGTCTACAGAACCTCTTATTATTCCCGTGACTTTATGGAGTACTTTGAATCTCAGACCATCTTGAAAAGTACAAAAACTTCTACAGATTAACTAAAAGATTGAATTTAAATAGGTTAGTGAAATGATATTAAATACCAGTCCAGACACTATTTTCTTATGCAGGAGAGGACACATTTAATTTTAAGTGTAGTTGTCTCAAAAATAATTATTATGTTGGTCAACATCTACAAGAGTAGATGTAGCTTACTGTTAGTCTGGCTAACTTTTGTAAAAAAACTCATTCTAGTATATGAAGCTGCTTAGGCTCACTAAGGTTTCTTATGCACAAATAAGTTCATAATTCTAATCTATTTCTATTGGATGTACAAATTTCTAGTTCTTAAAAATTCTAGTTTTGTTTTTGCATTTAAAAGCAGTTACAGCGCTGGGTAAAGAAACAGCTTTTCAGCTTTTCAGGAACATATAGTGATCTCCAAATCTAAGGATGAGATATGTCTACAGGTAGCTTAAAGATACTATTTGGAGTAATGCTCTAAACATACATGCTTATTAACTGTGTTTCTAACCATAAGGAGATGCAATATTAAAGTTTAAGAGTACCTCATAGTTATGTTTTCATATATACCCTTTTTGCCTTTATTAAGCATATATGTTGTGATACAAGTAACCAAAGCATTTTAGACCAAAAAACAAAACTGAACAAAAAATAGTATGTAGGTATGTACAGTACTCATGAACCATGAAAATTTCTAGTTTGCTAATTAGAAAACAAACAATCTTGCTTTCCTTCAGGCGTAATTCCTTAATTGTTTGTGTCCATCTCAATTCATTCTTATTATATTGAATAAGAAATAAGACAAAAGTGATGAAATATTCTAATACTTCCTGACATGAAAAAACAGTTGAAATAAAGCCAATTGTTAAATATGAAAGTTAACCCAACAGGCTGTTATCAGACCAAAAATGGAGTATGAGACCAATTTTCTTGATTACGTTTTGTCGTAGGACTGAGCCTTTTCAGGCTTTGAAACTTTGAACAACTATTAGCATGTGCTCAATATTTAATAATTAAACAACATATTGAATGGTTGAATGCAGGACAGAACTAGAACTTTTTGTTGACATGACAATTCATCCCTTCTGTTGACTGTCAAGATGAGATATATAAGCAAACACCAACAGAAAACAAAAGGCTATTTAGAAACAGAATTAGTTTGCTATTCAGAACACTGTAGCAGATTTTATTTATTTGCCTTATCTTGTCTTTACCACAGAAGTATGTCTCTAGTGGGAAACTGGCAAAATAATGACAAAACACTCAAGGTAGTTATTGACTTCTGATGCTGAAATTTACTTCAAGATAATCTCTACACTAATGAAATCCTGTCAATGTAATTATTCCTCTTGAGGAATTTTTTAAGCATTTCTACTTTTGTTGACTTGTTCAAATGGGCAACTATTTTGTCTTTCTCTCTTCTCCAATAAACAACATTGATTTTTTTAAAAAATAAAACAGTCAATCAGTGTTCACTGAATTTGTAAGTGAACAAAGTTGCCTCCTCAGAGCAACTTCTTTTTTACTTCTTAGTGATGCTGTTTTCACCTGGAATTGATTATAAACTCACACAGGTTGAGCCCAGGAAGAAGGGAGGGGTGGAGTGTTTTAAATTGTTTTTTATTTCTCATTATCCTACAGTAATTTGATTGACAAGAAATTAAATTAAATTTCCAATTTTTTTTGAGTCTCTATAGCTCAGTAATTGGTGAGTGATCTCTCTCTGTCTTTATCTAAATACAGGAACCTTTTATTTTGTTTTCTCTCCTATGTCCAGCTGAGAAGGGGAGGGATGGAGCAGCTTTGGTGGGAACTTGGAGTTCAGCCACAGTCAACCCATCATACCTGCAAAACAAAATTGGTTATTAATTTGAACCGTATTTTCTGTAAGGATTTAATAAAGTAATCAATGTTATTTTCATTAAAGCATTTTGCATTGCACAGTGCAGTAGTATCCTTCAATTGAAGATTATTAAGTAGCCAACAACAAAAGCAAAAGAGAGAAAGCAGATTTTGAAACAGATTGAAGAATTCTGGCAATTACTAGGACATCTTTTCCAATTTATTTCATTAAATAATCACATTTTGTTATTTCACTGGAACAGTTAACAATTAATAAGACATATTCTGTATGCAGACCTGAATGTTTCAAACTGTTTTATCATATAAAAATGAATGTATATATTTTATAGAAGTACTTTGTTTCATAAGCCATCTATGTGCATGGCTTATCCTGCTCAAAGCAACATATATCTGTTTCCATATGGAAAATGATGAGTGGTTGAGAGTTACCTGGTGGGCCAAATGTACCTACGTGTCTCTTAAAGAATAACTCTTAAGCAAGAAAGGCAACCCAACTGAGAATATAAGATTACAATATATGGAGCTGTATCCATGGAATTAAACATTGGAAGTGATTTCACGGCACACTGGTAGACAATATGCCCAGTAAGTTTTAATTTTTCTCTAGGGCTTATAATTTGTTTTTCATTGATTCATCTTTTAATACAAAGTTTACAAAGATTTTGGGGATTGTTGATCTCCTACTTGAAATGTTTTGCCTAATAAACCTTTTCTTCCTCAATCCATAAACGAATTGTCTGTTATCTCTGTTGCCACTTCAGAGGCCACATACTTGGCAAGGTAACTCTTACCCATTCTGTCTAGCCTGAAAGGAATATTGGTTGTTAATAATAAAGTTTTGTTTCAAGTTTCTGAGACTGCTGACGTGTGACAAGGTGCCCATTTTTCTGAATAGCTCCTTTTCCTTAGGCATCTTTATGTTCGTCAATCTTGTGAATTTTCAGCTCAGAGCAGGCAAAAAGTAGCACTCTAACCTTTGCTCTTTGCAAACTGTCCTGTACTTGGAAGTTCATATACCAGGCACTTTTGATTTCCTGCTCCTACCTCCTTTGCTCCAAATGTTATGCAGGAATTTAATGGCCAGTTTAGCAAAAGGTAAATGGCGTTGGTTTGGGCAAGTCAGAATGGAAGCAGATGATTTATACACAACTCCTGCACAGCTCTGCCAATGCTCTTCAGTCCTGTACCTAAATATCAACTGTCTGGTTTATTTATGAGCTGCTCCTGAGCCAAAATGCTTTCTAGACACTCTAAATTGTACAATATTGAGGGTTTTTTTTTTGCTGCAGACAAATGAAAGTTCTACTGGGATTGCCAAACACATTTTCAATTTTCTTAATTTAGTCTACTTTGCACAGACAGAGCATTGCTAGCTGGCTACTACACATTTAATGTGAGGAACCACTTTACCTTTGCAATAGTTTTATTATTTTAATTTAATTTTGCTGTTTCTCCTGACCTTGGTTGTGACTGTGTCCATCTCTCTTTTTTTCTCTTTTTTCCTTCTATTTTGTTGTTTAATCATTCAAGGCAGCAGGAACTGTCAGTGCTGGGTGGCATACCTGTTAACAATTTAAGCTGATTCTAAACTTTGTGAGAAAATTCTGAAAGAGAAATCTCTACCAGCAGCTTTAACTGCCTTTAAATATTTCCTGTTGCGCTACAGTGCTCCTTCTTGTGGCGGTATAAAAATGTGTAATTAATAAGGAAATTGTAGATTTTGCATATAAGTTGTTGTATTGTGTTGTATTGTGTTGTATTGTATGTATGTCCTGTCCGTTCATTGGTTGATATTTGACGCAGTACCATATATGGTTATGTTCAGCCCCTATCTTCTATGATTGGTTGTAATTTGCATGCTCCACCTTAACCCCACCTTCTGTTCTAGTGCCTTCCTTACCCAGGTTATTTAAGGCTGAAGCCATTTTGTGTAGGGCCCCTTTTTGTGCCCTTTTGTTCCTCCCTTTAAGCTGTTCAGTTGCCCCGTTACTTTTATAATAAAATCACCTTGCCAGCTGCACCCAGAAAAGTTGTGGAGGTCTTTATTCCAGCGCCGACCTCCGCACCTTCTAGAATAGGACCAATGTAATGTTTTAGTTCAAGCAGGCATTATATTTAACAAAGATATTTCTTATGAGCGTAGTATTGAACTAAAGATGATCAGAAATATCAGGTCTCTGAGAAACAGGTTAACGTGGTGGAAAAGCTATTTCTACCTCCTGTAATACATGTACAGATGATATTCCATTTTGACCATTAACGATGACGAATAAATGGAAGAACACGATGATCCTCTAATACTATCTTACAGCAATGTCTTGCATGTGGTACTCTCACGTATTTCTCAAGCAAGAGCAACTGGAAAAACAAAGCATAACAGGATGCCTGCAGTGGGTGTGAGATCCCACCCTTAAAGGAAAGGGGACACCCAAGATTGGTAGATGCTTGTGTTTGAAAGGGACAACAAAAGTCAGAGGGTCTGCAAAAACTCACAAAGTTTTACAAGTAAATAACACACTTGGTGTGGAAATTAGTGTGTTAGTCCCTGACCTTCTATATAAGCACGACAGAGAGTTTTGGATGAAGGGATAAGATGAAAAGCAAGTGAGAATGAAAGATGAATTAAAGAGAAAGATAGAAAGGGAAAAGGAGAAGGAAGGAAGGAAGGAAAAGAGAAGGAAAAGAGAAGGAGAAGAGAAAGAAAAAAGAAGGAAAAGAGAAGGAAAAGAGAAAGAGAGGAAGAAGGAAAGAAAGAAAGAAACCACCAGTCCTAGTTCTAGTGTTGATCTGATAGGTGAGGTGTCCAGAGTCCTGGGGTCACCACTCAGACTTGGTGGGGGTAACTTTTTAGAGATAGGTATTCCCCATTCTGAAGACAGGTTTCTCGCTTTCTAATCATGCTCAGTTCATTCTTTCAGACTTCTCTGGAAATGGGTTGGAGGGTTTTTGGGGGTCTTGATCGCTCCCTAGAGTCCATGCCCACTTATTGGCCTCATTCCTGGACTTGTGCTGTACTGTGTTGTGTTTATCTCCAGGAACTAGAGCAGAGGTTTGCCCCAGAAAAGTGCTGCCCTACTTCTGCATAGCCCCCTTCTCCAACCACATCTTGTTCTTTCCCTCATTGTTATTACTAACAATCCTTTTTTTACCAAAACTCCCTGGTTATTAGAAACAATCTTTGTTGGTTATCGCCAACAATCCGTGGCTGGCTCCACAACCATCCAGCTGTTGGTGTTTGAGACAAACACACTGGCCTCTTATTTTCTAGGATTCTACAGTGGGGTACTTGTTTACTATTTCCATACAGTAAGAAAATGGGATCAGCATCTTGGAGCCTTTGAATACCTCTCATTGTGATGCATTTTTGTGGGAAAAAGGGTGGGGGTAAAACTACATTTATAAGGACAGAGAGTGCAGTCAGCATGCCCTATTCTCCTCACCCAAGACATGCTAAGGGGACAAAAGAGGTTGTTATTACCTGGATGAAATGCAGTCAGCATGCCTGTCTTCCCACATACAATACAGGTTAAGTGGGGACAAAACAAAGGGTGGAGGAGAGTGGAGACACCATGGCCTGGCTCTGTCGAAATCCTCGTGGAGGAGGGAACAGCCATTCCAGAGAATAGCATTTAAAGTTAATGCAGGAAACAAGGTCCCAGATAGTCTTACAAGCTCCCTCAAGTCAGTCTTCAGTTACAGGATATTGAAATAGTAAAGATAATGGCAATTTCCTTCTTAGAAGACAGCATAATAGTGACAACCCTTCATTCTTCAGAATCCTTCATTCTCTAAATAGTGTTGCTTTTTTCTGGAAAGGATCTATAGAATGAAACCAAGCAAAGGAATTTAAATAACACATACCCTCAGTATAAGTCTAGTGGAATTAATTAAAAAAAATTAAGGGACCGAAAGGCTCTTTGTTCCTGTGCTCTGGCAATTTCTAAAATCTCAGCCTACCGACCTTTTTCATCTTTCGTTTTGCAAGATGAAATCTTCGTGTTTCATAGAGCTTGCTTTCTTTATTTCATGGAGCATCAAGTCCGCAGAGAAATAAATAGAGTTACCAGTTGGGTCTGCCAGATTCTTTTGGTTAAATAAGCTAATTGTAGTGTTCAGAACCAGTCTGCAGCACTGTGCTGCATGGCTGCAGCCACAGAGTCCGGGAACCACGGCTACAAACAGGAGCAAGGCAACAGCTAAACCAGGATAATGGCACAGCTTTCCTATAACCTTGGCAAACAGCACAGTGCAGGATGAAGCTCTGAGGCACTTTGAAAGCTGTTTTTCCAGCAAAGTAGCATGCTAAAAAATCAGAATACTAAGTTATAACTAAATCTATCTTCTTCTACTGTCTCCAGACAACGAAAGAAACCTTCGTTTCCCATAGAAAGAGCCAACATTTATTTTGAAATTGATAGTTCGGATCCTGGAAATTGGAATTGCAATGAAGTGTTTTATTTGAATTGGAAAGATGGTTGACAACGGGGGGAGAAAACTGTGAACGTGACATAATAACTCCAGCAAAAATATTGCCACACTTGTAATGATACGGCTCTCATTAAATATCGATTTCACATCATAAACCAATTTGTATCATACTGCCTTGTGGTAATAAAAAAATGGATGTAATTAATTTTGTTTGCAACTAAAATAATTGTCGACAGAAATAACATGACATTTATAAGTTAAATAGAGGAAACACTTCTCATTAATGCCCTTTACTGGAGCCTGTATATGTGAGACAGTAGAATAGTTCCTTAAATAATGTTAAGACTATTTTCTAAATTGTTAAAATCCTTCTTTTTACAAAACCTGCATATCCTTTGAGTTTTTCAGGGTTTCCTATATAGTCTCATATCAGCTGTCAGAGCTAAATAGAATGCAGTTACCTAGAAGTGCATGATACCAATGACTTTTAGAAACAACCAACTAAAACCAAAGGATAGAACAAGGGAAACACTGGTAGGTACAGCACCATAGTCTACAATTTCTAACATTCTTTCGATGCAATTTATGGCAGATTCTTCATTTTGACAATCGAAAACTGAATTCAAGTATTCTTCATTATTTTTTTGGTCTGCTTCATAGTTTCAGAGCTCTTGAAGTTTATACAGAAAGATCTCTAAGAAATGTGGATAAAAAGTTCCTAGTGGTGATATTTTTTACAGATTTTGCTGTTTACTTACCAGAACTCTCTTAAGACTCCTTCAAATCCCCTCCGTCTCTGTATCTACTGCATGCAAGTTTTGTTATAAAAGCTGGTATTACTGGCTTTGCTCCTTTCATCCTTTTGTTGGTATTCATATTTATGACTGTAAGTAATATTTAACATCTTGTTGTTCTATCCCACTGGGTAAGAAGAAAGTAAAGATAAAATAACTTACGCTTGTTAAAAATGTATTGTCTCACAGTGCATAAATTTTAGGCTTTTTAATGGAATCACTGAAAAATGAGGACTCTTTTTTTTTTTTTTGGTGAGAAGTTGTAAAATAACGTGAATCAGTTATATAAAAAAAGAGAAATTTTTCTCTGCTACCAATTCACCTTAAGAAACTTACAATCATGAATCCTCCCTCCTCTTGCCAGTAGCTGTCCAGTCATGGTAAAAGAGGATTAAAGCAAAACTAGAAACTATCTCACACTGAGTTTTGGCAGAAACCAGGATAGAACAGATTTTCCTAGGCAATTCCTGTGTGATGCTGTGTGTGCTACTTAAACCAATTTTTTTTGTTTGTTTGTTTCTTTTTTTTTGTTTATTTCTCTTTTTTTTTTGGTCTATTTCCCCTTCCATTTTTTTTTTCTAACAAAAAAACCCCCAAAGCCAGCAAACCCTCAGTTTCATTCACATGTGCCTTGATTGCTGGGTGCCAGCCTGTCAGTGCTTTCAGGACTAATATTCAGTTGCAACCAAATTCAATAGAAATTCTAGTTGATACTCTAATAATAAGTGGCATAGAAAGTCACATGAGGAAATTAATAGCTTTGTCACCAGGAATAATATGTGATATCTAAGGCCCAGGGCAATCCAATTAATGATGAAGAGAAAACAGCATATCAAATAACTGATTGCTAAATGAGAACCATCCATTTTGTATAGTAAATGATGAAAGATTTTATGAAGAAGGAAAAGTGTGACTCTGCCAGTTTAATGGTGCAGCATAACATATACTCAAAACGGGTTTGAATCAACTTTATGTGTCCAATGTCAAAGAGTCCCCATAAATATTTCTTTGAATCTTCAAGAAGAATAAGTACCTTTTTATTTGTTTCAAATGCCTGTTGTGAGAACCACGGTGGCTGAGACTGATCTGTGTTTGGGGGGGGTGTTTGTAGTTGGTGAGCTTTGAAATCCGGATTTACGTGGGAGACACTTGAGAGGGAAATGGGCAGGGAGACCATGGGAGCTTTCTTTTACACCTCTCCCTTTCTTACAGTATGTTAGCCATGGACTGCCAAACTCTCTTAGAGCATATCACATGCTTGACCTGATGTAACGAGACAGTGAGAAGCAATGCAAAGAATATTAAACCAGTCTATTCAAATATTTCCATCCTACCTCTTTCTGATCATTTCAAGACCCTGATATGTAAATCCTAGCAGATTGTTTGATCTCTTCATGGGAGTAGTTCACCCTGCTTGTCAGGACTGACTGCTATAGAAATCCCCAGCAGTGTACTGTATTTTTGTAATTTTTTTTCTCCTATGAATTTAATTTCAGAATGCAGGAGCATATATCTCTGGAACATGTGAACACTGCAACTACCACCAAAGCTTAGACTTTGCCAGGTGGTGCCCTACCTGTCTGCCTGCTACTTGGTATCTGAGGTGTATGAAGAAATTTTCTACCATGTGTTTCATCACTTTTTTTTTTTTTAATAAATCTGAATTAAATGTAAAAGTTGCTCCCATTTGGTCAATAAACAAAGCTTCAAAGCTGTAAAAGAGTGGGAGAAAAGAGTGATATCCCATTATCATTACTGTTTGGGATAGGACACGTATCTAGAATGGGTTCAGTTTATCCACAGCTGTGGGCTCTGTACTGATTTGAAGTATTTTGAATAAAGAGCACAAAACACAGCTATGGGGGTATTTATTATTATTTTTTTAGTGAAAAATGAAAATTTAAACTGGTTTCAGGAGTATCTGAGTTGCTTTAAGGACTTCAAGGTCAGGGTTTTTTTCTTTTTTAGTCAGCAGGAGTTTCAGATGTAGGTTTATCTTTTAAGAATCCATTAATCAAGCATTTTATAAACCCCTACCAGTTCTCCTGTTAACACAGTTTAAATGGTTCAGATGACCTGAAGTCCTTAAAGGAATTGTCTCTCATAGTTTAGCAACTCGGAATTGCTTAATTTATTAAGACCAGCTGCTGTACACAGTCAACATAGTTTAAATCAGGCTACATTCCTCAAATCTGGTTAACCTTTTTCAGCTGTTTTCATAACAGACACTAAGCTTCACTTTTTCATCTACTTAGGAGCCCAGTAACATGAAAGAGTTGAAAGATCACAACCACAGCTTATGTATGGCTCTTGGGGATGAATCATCTTTTACTCCAGTTTTTGCAAGCCTGCACTTGCAAGTCTGACCACCAGTTTCTGACAATTTTGTCTTCTACTGTTCTCATTTTTTTTCCTCATTTATTTTCTGTTTTGTACTGTTATTCTTTTGCTTTAAAAAAACAACTTCTGTGAGTGCAACCCAGATTTGTTAGCATGTCAGCCTCATACCCTCATACCTCATTTAAAGTGCAGAGCTGGCCAAATGCTGGATTTTTTTCTCCAGCTCTGAGGAATAAGCTACCTACATTATTCTGCAGGTTTGTTTTTTGTTTGTTTGTTTGTTTGTTTGATTGTTTGATTGGTTTGTTTTTTTTAAAGGTTGAGTGTGTTTTTTCCCCTCTCTTTTGATAGTTGGATGCCTCCTAAAACAATTTCCTTCATTTCATAGTTGTTGCTGGTGAGAAAAGGATTCCTTTCTCCAGATCAAAACATTTGTCTGGACTCTGTTGCCCTTCATGCCATCAAACATCTCTTGTATCTTTTTGTAAGTGCCTTGTGGTGTGAAGTGTTAAATGTCATCGAAACGGCAGCCTGTGGAAAGACTGAACAGCAGATAAATGTATGATCTGTTTTTTCCAGGATCCTAGCAAGTGCCCTGTCTATGCACACAAGGAAAGAAAAAATGTATTTCTTCAGATATATCTCCTTTACTTCAACATTGGTTTTTTTGTATTTAAGTAGTGGCAAGTTCAGCAACTACAATTAAATAATCATTCTTCCACACATTTATAAAAATAATTTGGTTTCATGCATTGCAAAAAATTTCTGTGAATCTTCTTAATTTAATTTTTTTTCTTTCTTATATTTCCTTTAAAGTATTTCAGTGGTATTTTGTGGAACATAAACACAGTTAGAATAAAGGCATGGTAAACGTCTAGGTACATCTTGGTCTTCGTTGATTAAACAGGAAAACTCTTTGCTATTGCATTTGAATTATGGATTCCATGGTGAAATGCAAGTACTGTCTTGATACCTTGAATTAAAATGTGTTATGAACATACTTTTATTATGATGTGTTTGATGTTTTATCCCTGAAGACATGACAGGTGACTGTGTAGGTATTATGATAAAATATTTTGTACTACATTGCACTGCAGACTTTTATGACTCCACAGATGTGACAGAAATTGAGGTACTGTGGTTTCATTAAAACAAAGACATAACAGCTTTTTGAGTTACCCAGAGAAGCAGACAATGATTTCTCCATACTTTTATATTAATTTGTACCTATTTAAAAGCCTTACTTTTCTCTTTACCCCTGTTGAATATCCAAATTCAAATTTCTCCCCCCAAAAGATAAAAAATCAAGATCGTCAATCGAGATCATCATCAATGAGACCCTGAAGTTATACAGCCTACATTTATTAATAGTTATTTTATTTTCTTTTTTTCATTGATTTTCTTTCACTTGGGATCATTCATGATAACGTATTAGAAACAATGTAGGTATATTCTTTTATTTCCCCCTTTTAGTCTTGTTGCTCAAGCTGATGAAACCTTTGAAACCCAAAACCCAGATGGATTTGACTCTGCATGACCATCATTAGCCAGTATTGACCTTTGGGCTCACAGTTTTGCTTCATTAAGAAGAAATCTGGATAGTTTGTTGAGTAGACTCTTTATTTCAGGTAATTACATAGACGAAACACCACGGAATTCTCTGACTCTGCCTTTAAATACTATACTTTGCAGGCCAAAAAATGGAGTGCTGGTTTAAGGTCAATTTTCCATTGCAAGTCAATGTAAGTCTAGACTAACAGACAGCCAAACAAAAAATGCAGGATTTGACCTCAGATGCAAAATAATCAATATGTGAAATGCAGCTTGTGGTGCTGTTTTACTTACATACTGATGGATACTGAAATTTTCATTACTGAATGATGTTTGGGACAGAAAACTGCTATTTTTTTTTATTTAAACTTAGGGTTTATTCAGGCATCCATTGATTCTGTTCTTAGCAGATTATTTTTGCTTTTATTTAGAACAATGAGAATGACTCTGGATAAAACGCATAGGATATATAATGCATGTTTGCCTTGAATTGTCAATTTTGTTTTTCCCATTGGTGGTTGTATTTGAAGTTAAATTATCTGTTTGATCTTATTATTCATTGAAGCATGTTTGGTTTTTAATGTCTGTGGGTTAGCAACGTCTTAGCATGAAAACTGTTATTTGGATTTTTATATTACAAGTTGAATTATGGGCTTTTTTCAGATGAAATAAAATTCTCTAAATGCGTATATAATCCACATAAAACACAGTTGCTTATTTATTAAGTCTTCTGAAAATTAATCCAGAACTTGAGACTTAATTTAAGGCATCACACGTAACAGCAAAGGCATGTATGAGGAAATAGATAGGCAAATACATGTAAAAGTGAGAATGGGTCAAAGTTCTGTATTGGAACTAAATTCTGTCACCCTATCATCCTTGTTTTACATGGAGAAGAAATATCTCATTTTTTTCCTGCCTGTACCTACTGAAATTCTTATGCTTGATCAGACTTGACCCTCTGGTGTTATGTCTTGCTTCATATCCCAGGCAAAACAGAGTTTTCAAGAAACTCTAGTTAAGCATCTGCAAAATCAAATATTCCATGTGAAGGTCGTGTGGAAACTAGTTTAAAACACAATGTGGGAAGCTAAATATGTCATCATTTAGTTCTTCTCTCTTTTTTTTTTTTTTTTTTTTTTTTAAATCATTCTCTCTGTTCAATATTTGCTTTGAAACACTTTGGGATTTGCCAACATGTGAAACAGGAAATCAAAAGATCTGGACTCATACAATAAGATGGCAAAGTCAGTCTTCTCAGAGTGCTCTTAGTAGATCTTTTCCGGTGTTTAGGGTCCAAATTATGTGGAAATTTTATGTTCAAAAAACTGTATTCAACCAGACTGACATGGGAAAACTTTTTTTAAGACCTTTTGTAATGCTAAATGCATTGCAGCACCTCTGACTTCACCAGTTGCTGAGAACAGAAATTCTGACAATAGGTTATTTTCTGAGGGAAGATTTCATCTTCATAGACTTATTAAGCCTATGGGTGGAATGGAGTGAAATATAATGGCTTGTGATGTACAGGAGATTGAGTAAGAAATTTTTCAACCCTTCCTGAACTTGTCATTTATGAAACACTGTAACTCTGGATTACCTCTTTTTGAACCTTCCATTAGTACCACCGTGGGGAGGCTGTCAGTGAATAAATGGTTTTGGGCACACTCTCAGGAAATAAACACACAAAAAGCTTGAGCAAGAATGTTTTGCTGAGGGAAATTAAGCAGCTTGACTCTAAAAGAGCTTTATTTTCAAGGGGTATGAGTAGTGAGTTATCATTTCAGTACCCAAACACGCACAAACCACAGTCTGGTTTAAATAGGTAGAGTTAAACTTGGCCCTCAATTTACAGTAGTTCTGTGAATTTATTTTTTTTTCCTTAAGTAGCTGACACTGTTCTAGAGCTTCTGATGTGACTGAAAGGCTGTTGGCTGGTGATTTATGTCCAGCAGCACGTAATGCAACTTATATTTTAAGTTTTTGTTTTGATGGCTAAGCAGAGCTCTTGTAAACTCCTGCATCTCAGAAACAATCAGCTTAATTAGTCTCCTGGGTTACTGTTAGAACCTGACTTGGCAAAAATAAGATTTTCATTTGCTCTGTGTTTCAGTTACTGAATCACCGAAATGTCATCTCCTATTTGATTATCAGAAATAATCTGTTACCATGAAACTCTTATTCATGATCTGAATATCCTTATGTGAAGTGACTTTTTCCATTTTAAGCACTGTCTGTCCATTATACAACGGAATTCCCTGACATGAGGCGAGCTAAAGGTATGGCACTATAGATGTTGTTTCAAAGTATGTTCTCAGTGAGTTGTTTTCTAAATGAATGACTTGCATAGAAAGCTCTCTCACACTTAGCTGGAACATCTGTGATCAGAAATAGTAGAAAGGTGTGTTGCTGGTTTAATATGTCATTTATCTGCAGATAGCTTCCACTGTGCTTGTAGACTTGCAGTGTGAAAACACACTGACCACCAGAATAAATAAAAATTATAATTCTAAATATTAAAAAAAATTAAAATTCTTTATATTCTCAAACCTTCATACAGCATTTAATAAATCTTAATGGTGTCAAGTAAGAAATACAAAAACATCTACTTAATATCCTGAGAGACTGCCTACTCTGAGCCTTGGATTCCATGAGGACTTGAAGGTGAATGCTTGGTAGTCTTGCCATATACTAATATGCTTACAGTATATTATATTTATATTACAGTATAGTATAGTTATACAGTTTAAATCCTGACTTCTGATGAGTTGTCCCTGAAATAACCAAAATGACATTTTACTTGGATGTTTTTCATTGTACCTCTAAACAAAAACTTGCAGATTTTCATGTTTGCTACAATATTTTTTCTGGTTTTTTCAAATGAATTTTTCCAGTGCCACTTGAAACAAAACAGCCTGCAATCTAAGGTGGAAAATTAAAAAAAGATATTAAAAAAATGCTTATGCCTTGTAGATAGAAGAATTTTTTTTTAAAATTTATTTACTGAGTATCAAGGCTTTTATACACAGAAAGAGCAAGTCCAGGGGGGCATTAAATAGAAACTTACAGGAGACTATTTGCTGTTTTATTCTATATTTCAAATAAAATGGCTCCTCTGTAGACAGACCCCCGTTCAACCTTCCAATAAGAGGTCTACAGAAATAAGAGAAACACTCATATCCTGTAAAGCTCCTGATGTCAGAGAGGTTGTACAGATTGACTGCCTTCCAGTCAATCCCTCCCTGTTGCTCCTGGGAGGAAATTTTCTCTCTAACACTTATATATTAGAATATATATATATATTCTCTCTATATATACATATATTCTCTCTATGTATATATTCTATGTATATTTTCTGTGTGACGTACAGCTGTTGATTTACCCTTATAAGCCTAAGAAAAGATTTGTCTCTACTATCTGCATTTCTGATTTTCACTTCATATTCTCTTCTTATTTTGCTTTGAACTCCCTTTGTCGCCAGTGGGATTTTCTTGCATAAGAGAACAAGTAAAGCATGTCCAACTAGAAAGAAATATGAGATGAGAGATATCTTCTGTGTTGTATGTTGCACTGAATTTTTTTGTCATTCTGAAGTACTTGAAGTGCATGTAGGAGCAATGCCTTATGCAAAACAGATTTGGTAACTTTTTGAACCTCAGTGACTTTACAGAAGTCACAAACTTTATCTTTTTGAGAAGAAAGCAGGAAGCATTGTATATTGATTTATCTAGTGTAGTTCAGGGAATGTTAAAGGTCTAATAAAAATACTATGTTAACCACCAGAATGGGCAGTTATTCAGTTTATAAAGGTTGACTTCTTCATGCTTTAAAATGTAATATTTTTTTCAACTTAATCCTTGAAAAAAATGTTGGGGACAACACTTAGTAGAAATATTTTTTAAAAAAAAATTTAAAGGAATTTTCAAACATTTTTAAGAGGAATTCCTCTCCTCCAACAGATTGATTATTGTATTTCAACAGAATGATAAATGCTGTGAATTCTGTAAACTACTCAAACTTTCCTATGAAGTCAGTGTGTGAATGAAACAAAAGGATTTTGTTCCCTTTCCGAGGGAAGAAAACTGCTTCAAAGAACATCACAACTAAATGAACAGATGGTGAAAGTTGATAAAGAAAAAAAACAGGTCAAATAAGGAAGTAGATAAAGATAATAGAAGAAAAAATGTAATAAATTAACAAATAAAGATAATAGAAGAATGAAAGAATCTTAAAACCTTTAGTTACAGGGAAAAAAATTGTTTTGATTTAAAATATTTATGTGTCATTAAGAAAGTGGGCACTGAAGCTAAACTAATTTTTCAGTTGTGAAACCCCCGTAATGCAATTACTCTTGACTTCTCTATTGAAATTTCCTGATATTTTGATCAGAATTTTAGGGAATAGAGAGACTATATCTCACATAAAAACTAGCTCATTGAGGGTTCTGAAAAAGGGGCTACTTAGGTACTAGTAAGGCTACTAAAAATGCTGCATTTACTGAAGTTCCTTAAAAGTTGATTTTTGATGCAAGGATATTGGGTATTTAGTAAAAGCAGATGCAATACTGCCTTTTAAACCCACAGTTGACCACAAAGGAGCTGTAGTAACAAATAATAAAGAAGTCTGGGTGCTATCCTTTGGCACCCAAAATATTCAAGATAACATAATATTCAGCTGTATGTATTACATTGTCTTGGGGCTGAAATATTTATTTACTTGTGTTGTGATTTTCCTTGCAGTAACATCATTGCTACTGGTGTGCCTGCCCTACTTCCGTGTTCCTGAGGGCAATCTGCTGCCAAAGTAGGTCCACCCTGAAGAGTTTTGACCTAGTATTGAACAATGTCATGCAAGAACCTGAACATGAGCCTTGCAGATAATGCTTTAATTACTCTGGAAAGCAATGATGGACTGTAAACAAAGGAAGTTTGTTTAGAAGGTGGAAAGGTGAAATTCTTTTACTGATCTGTGGGCCTGAAACTACAGTAAGTTTGACCCACATAGAACACAGCATGTTTTTTTTTGTTTGTGTACTTGTTTTCTTGCTTTTCTTTTCGGTTTGGTTTGGTTTTTTTGGTTGTTGTTTTTTGTTTGGGTTTTTTTTTCCTTTTTACAATTTGGTGGTATTATATAAACAGGTTTCATTTCATGCAGAGGCTTAAGAATCAAGCAGTCCTTGACCTGTTATCTTCTGCCCCCATTTCATAGTTATAGAATAACAGAATCACAGTGTTGAAATCATAGAATGGTTTGGGTTGGAAGGGTGTTTTTTTGTTTGTTTGTTTGGGTTTTATTGCATTTTTGTTTGGTTAGTTGGTTGGTTTTAATTTGTTTTTTGGTTTTGTTATTGTGGGTTTTTGTTTTGTTCTGGTTTGGGTTTTAGTTTGGTTGTTTGGTTGGTTTGGTTTTTTGTTTGTTTTCTGCCTTTTTTTTTCTCATTGGTTTTTTTTCTTTGTTTTACTTTCTCTCCCTGTAGTACTAGCCTTTATCTGACACATCTTTTTTCAATTTAAAAATTGGAGAGTATGCATGTAGTTTTCAGAACTATGTTGTTTTCATTCATGTGCAGCTAGCAACACTCCTCATATAAGTGCCATTTGGATGCATATTTATAATTTGTTTAATTTTTCATCTCCTACAAGATATATTTTCACTTCTACCTAGTTATTTATGCACCAGTATGTCCAACCTGAACTAGTGGAAAAATAATCCTGCACTTCTCTGTAATTATTATAAAATCAGAACTTACAAATGATCTAGAAATAATATTTAACAGGAAAAGGGACCACTTTCCCTGCAGCTATTAAGATGTGCTTAGAAACCTTTTTCAAAATGTGCACTATCACTGAACTAGTTAATTAATTTTTTTATAATGCAGTAAGTAATTTAATACAATTTTTTCTCTCCCATTGTTTTGGTATTCCACTTTTCACAAAGATCCAGAGCTTCTAAAAATTCAGGTAGCCTAAGTTTGTGAAAATACAGTAAATTACTCTGTAAAGCTACAGTAAATACAGTAAATACAGTAAAGCTACTGTTGTAACAATGTTTTGCCTTCTATGGTGTTATCTTTCTCTCTTTTCCATTCATGTATATCATCAAAGCCCATGCTAATAAAACGAAATGAAAAATTAGCAATGAATCATGACTCAGTTGAATGTCATCAAAAAACATTTTAAAGCACTTTAATTAACCCCTTGAATACCAGGGAAATATGCAAATTAATTTTGCTTATTTCCCTGAGCTCTTTCTGGAGCTATTTAATTAATATGTGTTTGTAAATTCTCTGCTTCAGTAGTAACTCTACAGTTCGGGAACAAGAGGAACCAACTCTGAATACAGAACTAAAACTGGGTGGTTTTGCTGTCTCTTTAATGGTTGAATTCAATCTTCAAATTTGGCACTAAAAAATCTACAGATGATAATTAATTTTTTTTTTTTACGTAACATTTTTGGCACAGTGCTTAATGGCACTTATGAAGAGAACATTCTGAGGGAGTTTCATTGTTTTGGAATTATATTCTTTAAAAACAAGGTGACCTCTGCCATACTTTCGTAGATACTTCTCGTGGTTGGGTTGAAATTTGAGTCATGGGAGCTGTGGTCATCAGAAAATCTGGATGAAACATGGTGTAAAATAAGGCAGCAGTTTGTTTCCCAGATATTGAACACTTTCCAATTTAGACATTACAAACAAACAAGTGACAGAGAGTTGGCTGAATACCAAATAAGTGCTTTCATAAATAAATCACTTTACAAATGTTGATGGTATCCACTGAATAATTTATTTGACAAATAGGAGATGGTCAGCTACAGCGCTCCTGGAATACAAAGAACAGCCCTGTTAACTGCATTTTTTTAAATGAAAAATTACCAATTTTCACTGACCTTTATATTCAACAATTGTTACTCAATTAGGTTTAGGAAACAGCAGCCAGAGGGCTTCACAGTGCTGGTACAGAGACATGTCGTCTTTTGAAGACAACTTGAATGTTCCTTTTGTACTCTTTCCCTAATGGCCTCTACCACTTTTGTTCCTGTTCAGCTCCAGTGCTAAGCCTTGAAAGAAGTGTCTCTGTTTGATGTATTAGAATCATCCTGTGACTTGTCATTGGCCCAGCAACTGTTCCACTTTCACGTCACCGGCAAGTCTCAGGTTCGTACTACTCTGAATTGATACTCAGCCATGTATTCATATAAAAAAGTTAGCTTGCATCTCAAAGTTGTGTAATACCTACTTTCAACCATTTGTTATCAAAAAAAAAAAAAATTCCTAATATCAAATTCTACAATTAGGAACTACAACTGACCATTACAGCAGGATTATAAAAGTGATTCTAATGCTCTTGAAGAAGAACTCAAAACTCTGGGTTTGTTGTTGCCAGCTATCTGGCTGCATAGGATGCATTTTCCCTACTCAAAAAACTTAAATTATGAAACCTTTAGATTAAGCAAACCAGTTACATTTGAAAATATTTTAAATTTATTTAAATTTTAAATGATAAGGAGCATAAATTTAGGGCTTGCCAATGTGTCTAGTGACTGCTAAAATGCACTGGGATGTTTTCAGTTAGAAATGTGTCATATATGTGTTGTTACAGTTTAGCTCTGTAATTTGGGTAAAAGTGTAAGATCTTCCTCACAATCCATGTAACTGAAAATATAATTGAATTGCCAGAGATCTGATGATATATAAATTGTCTCTTCCTTTTTTATTTACTGAGTATTCAATGAAATATCTGGATGATTTCCAAAATATTTCTATATAAGATAGCTCTGTAGGGTTTTATGGAACAGCTACAGCACTCTTCTGAAACTGAACTCTAGACAGCTTGTTTCTATTCAAAGACTTTTTAATAAAAATTTGATTACACATTGGCATAATCAACTAAAGGATCCAGCCCTAAAAAATCCAACCATGACCACATGAAGATTTGCACAAACACTTATTTTCAGCTATTGTCAGCACTCTGGCTGCTCAATGAAGTGCATCAAGAACATATGCTGGTGGTATGTAATGGATACAGATTTTATGGCCTTATTTTTACCATGTAAGTGTATTGGGATAGTTCCACATTAGGGAGATGATCCTGGAACATATGGCTGAGGAGGAAGGATGTTGTTGAATGTCATGTGATTGAAATAAATATCTTTCTTTTAATTAAGATTATATAAAATATCATTCAATAGAAGCTATTTTAACCATAGCAGGTGCATCATGCCTTTGTAGGAGACAGCATCTCTATGAAAAAGAAGAGCATGCCATGTTTAGGACAGGCAACAGATGTAAAAACTGAAGTGAATGCTCCATTCATCCAGCCTGACTTTCAAAAGAACAAATTATTTCTGGGTTTATGGTCAGTAGCACTGATTGAGCTGCAATGTTTCTACTATAAAAATATCCTATCTTGATTTAAGAGCTGTAAGGGAAAACATGATATCAAACATGATATTTGGTACCTTTTCCTAAGGACAGGGAATCAGATTTTTTCCTGTATTTCTTAGATATGTGAGGCAGCAGTAACAAGCTGTTATCCCTATCTACAGTTTCTTTCTTTTTAGTATTTTATTTTCAGTTGTAATAATGGTAAAGAAACACGAGACAAAGATGAACAGGGATACGCAGGAATTCAGGAACTGCATGATGGGTTTGTTTAGATGCTTGTCTTTAGAGTATTCTTAAAAAGTGTCAGAAATCCCTTTTATCTCTATTGTACATTTTCTAACATTAGTTTTCTTTTTAGCACAGGTTCTGTGTACTATATGTAAGTTTTTCTGTTTGAAAACTCAATGTGGCTTGAGCTGTCATCAGTAAATATGTTAATTTTTACTCATCATACTGAATCTGAGCTTTTGCAGATTTCAAGACGCTTTTGAAATGCTGCAGCTCTTCGACTGGGTCTGGACTTCTCATCGAGAATTCCACTCATGACTGATTCTTTTCAAAGAAATAATCTCATTAACATTCCCAAGACCTAACCAAGGCATTAATCTTAAAAAACTTGCATCTCTGACAGGTGCTTCAGCTTTCCTCTGTTGAAGGATGTTAACTCTTCTATTCTGGAATCTTTTTTATAATTAACATTATTCCTAGAGGCTTCTGTGTTTGTGCTTGCACAGCTTTTGTGGTGTAAAGTTAGAGAGGTGGCTCTATTGGCAAAGTTAATTTCCTAGACTGCGAGTCATTTTTGTGACTCTATTTTGGACTCTTTGATAGTTTTTCCACTCTCTTCTTCATAGAATCATAGAATCAGCTGGATTGGAAGGGACCTCCAAGATCATCAAGTCCAACCCTTGATCCACTACTGCTGTGGTTCCCAGCCCATGGCACTGATGCCACATCCAGTTTCATCTTAAAAACCTCCAGGGACGGAGAATTCCCCACTTCCCTGGGCAGCCCATTCCAATGGCTGAGCACCCTCTCTGCAAAGAAATTCTTCCTAATATCCAACCTAAACCTCCCCTGGCACAGCTGAAGACCCAGCCCTCTTGTCTTGCTGATGGTTACCTGGGAAAAGAGACCAACCCCCCCTGGCTCCCCCCTCCTGTCAGGGAGTTGCAGAGTGAGGAGGTCTCCCCTGAGCCTCCTCTTCTCCAGGCTGAACAGCCCCAGCTCCCTCAGCCTCTCCTCACAGCACTTGTGCTCCAGTCCCTTCCCCAGCCTTGTTGCTCTCCTCTGGACCTGCTCCAGCCCCTCAATGTCCTTCCTGAGCTGAGGGCCCAGAACTGGACACAGCACTCCAGGGGTGGCCTCACCAGTGCTGAGTCCAGGGCAAGAATCACTTCCTTGGACCTGTTGGCCACACTGTTCCTGATCCAGGCCAGGATCCATTGGCCTTCTTGTCCCCCTGGGCACACTCTGGCTCCTGTTCAGCTTCCTGTCCATCCCCACTCCCAGCTCCCTTCCTGCCTGGCTGCTCTCCAGCCCCTCTGTCCCAGCCCGTGGGGCTTCAGGGGGTTGTTGTGGCCAAAGTGCAGGACCCAGCAGTTTTTGAACTTCTGGGTTCTGGAATATTTTTCCAGTTCTAGTGAGTGCAATGATCAGTAGAAATTTTCATTATTGACTTGACCATGTTCAACAGTACAGTTTAATTGGACCCTTACCTTATAAAAGTTAGTCGTGTTGCACTAGATGAATGGCCTTAAGCTGAAGGAAGGAAGGAAAGTTTAGGTTAGATATTAAGATGAAATTCTTTACTGTGAGGGTGGTGAGGCCCTGGAACAGGTTGCCCAGAGAGGTTGTGGAACTAGATGATTTTTAAGGTCCCTTCCAACCCAAACCATTCCATGATTCTGTGATTCTGTAACTTGTTTACTAAATGATGTCGGATTGTTCTCTTTGCTACAAACAAATCTTTCCACAATCTGCTAATTTCTTTATGACTTTTCTTCCTGATTATCAGTCCCTGCAGCACTCCTTTGTAATACACTTGTTCTATGACAATCCTCAGTTTTCAAGACATCTTTAGGCTCTATCAGCCATTTCATAATTTTTATCATGATTATTTTTCAGTCTTCATGTTAAGTAGTAAAAGTCAGAAATTCCTGGCTGAAGTTTACATTTATTACATCTATTACCATTATATACCAAGCCAAGTTAAGCTAAACATGAATGATTGAGTCAAGACTTAATAATTTTAGCTGAGAAAAGAACCTTATGAAAACTTCCTCAGGAATACAAAGGAAATTAAATAATGTTAAATGATTAAATTTGCTGGGGGACTTCCAAAAGCAAAAGCATATGGACAATCACTATTTAAGGATGTTTCTGGTGAGATTCCAAAAGGAATGGCCTACTACTATTGATTTTTTTTGACTAATTTTTAACCAGTTAGAGGGATAGAAATGGAAACATACTTTTAAATAAATATGTAAATTATTCCAAATTTGATTAAGTGTTTAAAGACAATCACAAGTAAATTATACACATCTTTTTGGGTTGAAAAACCATGTACATCTAGGAATAGAAAGTAGAGATTACACTAATAATACAGGAGATAATATTTTGAGAAAGCAGATATTCAGGAGAGATCTAGGGTTTTGGTTTGGAAACCAATTGAATATAACTTGGAAGAGCAACATGGTTGCTGAGGTGCTACTCTACCATTGGTTAGAGTAGCACTTAAATAGCAAAACATCAAGTTCAAATTGGGAAGAATAATTACCACAAAAAGCCAGTTTATTGCAGACTATTCAGCAAATTGAAAATTGTATGTTGGACTGTGTGCTGTGCAATACCATATCATGTGTCCCTCCTACCCCGTGTCTCATTACTTCCCTACCTTTTGCTGATTTATCTACACTTGAATATATATGGCTGTAGCAAGATTGAAACAATACACCCAGCTTAACATGCTCCTCATTTTACAAGTGCTGATCATGTAGAAAGAACTGGGAGAGGAGGACCAAGTAATCCCTGCAACCCAGCCGGAATGCTGAGTGTCACAGTGGAAAAAATTTTGTTGCAAATAAGAGACTCTTTTGATGGTCATAACTAACTATTAGAAACAGCTATTTAGGGATGTTTAGGAGTCTTTTGCCCTCTCTCAAACTGAAAGGCTTATTAAACACTTGCAATCTCATGGAGCTATTAGTGTTATTAAATATACAAATGAAGTAACAGCTTTCTAAATCTTAATGAAATTAGAGGGCTCTAATGGGTTTTTAATTTAAGCTCCATTTTTTCAGTTCATTTCACAATATGCTCCTTATTATCAGTGAAGCTAGGAAGATATTGATCGCACAAACTCTTCAGAATATTTTTTATCTTGTATCTAGTACTAGCAAATATTGATATTCAAACCTTTCTTTAGAAATTCACTTTTTAGGTGCCAGTCTCTGTTGTTCGGTGCTTTATTTCATGCTTCCATTACAATTTTTGTCCCTCTCTTTAGCCAAAAAACTGTATTGGGGTCCTGCTTTCAACCAGTAGGACACTGGAGAAAAGTGAAGGGATTGGGAGTGGTGCTGACGCTCCACTGGGAAGATGTCTGCTGCTTAGTCTCATCTCAGGAGAATTGTGCCTTTTCCATCAATGAAGGTTCTTCTAAGATATAACTTAATTTTCTCATTTTTCAGGACCCAGCCAGTTAAAATCCGATGCAGTTTTATCAAGCTGCATCCTATGTAATTTCAATAATCTTTCTTTCTAAAGGGGTATAACAAATAAACATTTCAGAACAAACCAAACAAATAAGTGAGACATAAAAGCCACAAAAGTTGCATTTTAGTTAACCAGAGCATTCCTTAGCTTTGCATGTTAGCTTTTTAATGTGGCTTAGTTTTTATACTCTCCAAAATAAAATCTTAGTGAATAATGGGTAAAAACATTCAAGGCACCATAAAAGAAAACAACAAAATTACTTCATAAAAATGCCAATGAATGCAAGCTAAGAGCATTGTCAATTTGTCTGCCAAGTTTCTAAGCCATCATCCAAAATAGCTTTGTAATTTTACTTCCAAGGCTATTATCTAAACCTAAATAAGTATCTGTCAATAACTATCAGCTATTATGTTGACCTTTTTCTGTCTGAGGCAAAACCGGAGCAGGTTTGTTGAAAGCTATACCTGGCTTCCAGTACAGCAGATCCCATTAGCAGTTCATTGTTTACTCAGCTCCAAGGTCATTGTTCTTGTCACTGCCTTCATGGCAGTCCTACAACACTTTAATACTGGTATACTCAATTGCTAATTGCTGTCAAGTTCTAGCTTAGAACAAAACTATCTATGAAAATGTGCATGACGATGAAGACAAACATACATTTTTTCAAAAAGAATTTCTTATTTTACTGTGAAAAAAATTTGCTCTTAGATAAATTTTATAAGTCCATTTGTTTTATAAGCAGGTATACAGTGAATCACATTGGGTTATGTCACTCATACCCCATTGTCATGTTTTATTATGCAATGCAAAAGGGTTCACAAAACTTGTTCAGCTTTCATGAACTGGGAAATAAGGTTGATGCTGTTTTGAGCAGGCTGAATTTCTCAGGAGGAAAACATGTTCCTTTCAAAGGAGTAAGTACGACTTCAATTACAAAATAAGCTCCAATTAATTAGGATGAAATTTCATTAAGCTTCATACAGGTTTGCACTCTCGTGTCTTTAAGGATTGAACTTTATGAAAAGCTTAAAATCATCTTCCTGAAGTAAGTTATTTCTTATTTAATTGTATAGGATGTAGTTCAAATGTAAAAAAATAAGGAAGGGATGGGTCTCACAACAGTGACATTTTCACACTGGGAAGACTATGACACCTCAGAATCCAGTTTTGCATTCTCTTTATTTCCATGTGTTCATTTCTTACTTCCCTGTGCACTGAAATCTGTGTTCATTATACTACATTCAACCACAACCCTTGAAGCTTTTGGTCAGTTTGTACAACCAGCAGCAGGCGCAGCAGCACATCAGGTATACAACCATCACCAGCCTTTCTGTGAAAAATTCTCCTTTTAGGTCTCTTTTGTCTATAATTCAGGATACATCTAGTCAGGAGTTAGAGTATTCTCCATAATTTTCCTGCACTGTCTTCTGACCTTTGTGCCTTCCCAAAATTATTTACCAAACGGCAACTTGCTTGAAGTTATACATGCAAAGTCCAAGTAACTATCTGTGAAGAGGGTAAGATTTTGGAACCACTATTTTAGAGGTTTGGGAAGCAGCATGAAGGGCATAATTAGTGCTAAATGCTCCTTATCTGTAATCATTGACATGTGTTGCAATAGCACCTGGGCACTTTTGTTTCATAATAACTTGCAGGGTTTGTGAAATAGATTTTCAAGCCTACTTGAAATAAAGCAAGTCACTGTTCAGTGACAATAAAGCTGCATATTGTAAGTGTAAAGAAAAATGTAACACTGTCATAGCACAAATTGTGGCCTGTTGTTCAGTGTTTCAGATTTGTTTTATCTGTAAGTTTCAAATGATGTCAGCTTTGCTTTATCAGGAGAGACTAAGCAGAATATTTTTGCCTCGTCTTGCTCCTTTTCTTCTTCTTCCCCTTCCCTTGACTCTGGTGAGAAAATATTCTTGAGGCAAATTGCACACAGGCATTCAAGCACTTATTTTTAAGTGAAGTTTGTAGTAGAAAAGGTTTTCACGTGGTCTATGATACCTATGTATGCATGCATATATATAGGCATAAATTTTGAAAAAATTTATTCTTAGAGTGAATAAAAACCATGACATGTTACTTTCTGAAAGGAGAAAACTGCGTGATCGTGGATATAATATTTTGGTGAAGGTACAAAAACATTGAAGATAATGTAAATAACTCCTTTGTTATTTCATTTTAATTTATGCCCTTGGGATTTATACAGGTGCCTACCTTTGTTTGGGGGGCTATAATAAATAAATTGTTGCTTCAAGTTGTTAACAACAGTTGTCATTTTAACATTTATTTTGATTATCAGAAAAAAGTTTCGTCTTTGTGTAGTTAATGACACATAAAGTTAAGATTTTGACTTAAATGCAGGGAAATCAAGACATCCTGGGAATGTGAGCACATCATCCTCTTCATGAACTTGTCTGATGTCACAAAAGATTCAGATTTTTTTATAGACAAAATCTCTGTTATATCAGTAATCCTAATATTTCTTCTTGTGACATTTTTCTTCTCCTGAATGTTATCCATGAGAGCTGTTAATGCCAAAACCTAATTATGTGGATAATAATTTGAAATATTTGAATTGTCAAGAGATAAGAGTCTTGGACACTCACAAAAAAGCAAAGAATGTAAGAAAAAAAAAGATTTTTTGATATGCCATATTTTATTTGATGTCAGGTCAGTCATAGCAAATAGAGTAGTAATTTTTCCTAGCTTGAAAATTATGCTTAGTACATGGACCCAATGATGCTTTCAGTTTTTCTTCATATCTTTCCCTATTATCAACAGAAGGTTGTGTTAGGTATTTGATAAAAAACTAATATGAATTCTAATCTGACCATAGAGAAAATGGTGCAACGCTCTTAAAAGGCTAGAGGCTTTTGTACTGAGGTATTGGAAAAGTTTTTTGGTGGTCTGTGGTAAGCTCGTTGAAAATGTGTTTTCTATTGTTTTACATTTACCAGAGACTGCATTTTAAAGAAGAATAAATCATCCATTAAATTCTTTCCTTGTTATTTTCTCTCTGTAAGCAATTTCTGTAACAATCATAGGGACCATTAGTACAATGCATTAATGTCATGAATGGAAGAGGAAGTGGTCTAGGAAGACATCTTGCCTCAGACTGTGGTCTACAGCATAGAAAAAAGTTTATAAATCTCTGTGCTAACCATTTAATTATGATATGTTCGTGAAATACGAGCTCTGGAACATGTAGTGTGCATTTGGGAGATATAAAAATAAATACTAATAGCAATCATTAGTATTAAAGAAGTGATTTAATAAAGCAACCTGAAGCATTTTATCAACCCCCTCTCCTGTCTGACAAAAACTTCAGGATGAAGATGCCAACAGAAGAGTCTACTTCCAGTGGAACATCTGTTTCCTCAGCAAATTTTCTGGAGTAGCCATGCTCAAGGGACATGCTGCTGGGAAGACTGTACTATCTGATGAAGCAGTAAGCTGATTCTCTTTTTCTGGTTTTACAAAATGGTTATATCACGTTTTGTGACAGTAGGCAATACATCTATTATAAATACAGGTCTGTAATTGGTTATTATGGTGATAGGGGTCAGGTATACGTCTAGCCGGATAGGGACTGAAAGAAAAGTGCTAAGTCTCAAATAAGTCTTAATGTGTCATAAAGCTTCAGAAAATAGTCAAGAATACAAGAATGTAACAGTAACCACAGTGGTAGTTAACATACAGTGAAAAAATGCTGATAGTTATGTACACATTAATGGATCATGAGACAATTATTATAAAGTTTTTTCAATAAAATTCCCACCAGCAAAACCCAAGAAAAGACTGAAGACAAGGCCTGAGAGATGATAAAATCCAGCCAGACAGTCCAAATTTTCTTCTGCCATTTAAAAATGTTTTATTCTGTATATATATTCTGCCATATAAAGCACTGGATGACAGTGTGTTAATAATTTCCTCTGTGTACTACTAAAAACTGTACATGGTTATGTCAGAAAAAGAGAGAGCTAGTATGGTTAATTATTGCATTTGAATTGTTCACAGTTCTCTCATAGTGCTATGTTTTTTTGATATAAAGGGAAAACATTAGACATAAAGGTCCATACATTAGTTTGTATATTTATGAATTCAAACTGAATAATTACACAAACCAGAGGCAAAATAGAGTCAACACTTGTCTCTCCCACATGACAGTAGAGGTGTTAATGCTGTACTTCCATATATTCCTTTTTCTTTGAACAGTTGTATTTGGTTTATGTTCATGTACCCATGAACCCAATGTGTTGAAGGGGCAATATTCCTTTTTGCAGTAGACACTGCAGCCAGTGATGCTGACGGAAGGTGGGCCAGCTATGAAATAGCATTAGCTATTTTTATTGTAGGAGTGGGCATCTTTTTGGTGACTTAAGTCAGAATAATATACTTAGCTTTGTGAGGTTAAAGATGAATCTTGCTCACTAATCACATTATTGATTCTCAAATTTTAGTCATTTATTCATTACCATTCCTTTCACACAAATGCCTTTCTGCAGCTGGTACTTACTGAGACAGCACAGGAGTCATCACCTTTCCGTTAAGATATATGGCAGCTCACATAATAATATATTTAAATGATGGTTTAAGTTTTCTAGTATCTTCCATGTTTCACAAGAAGATTCTTAATAGAGAGGTTTTCATGTTGTACTTTTATTTCCCCGCTGTCAGAGCTCATTTTACTTTGGAGGTTTGAATTTATGCTATGAGATTACAGATTCTTTTTCAAGAAGAGGTAGATAGGGGGATAATAGACCATTTTGGCACTCAAGAATGAGAGATGTGCAGTTGACACAGAGCAGTGAAGTATTTGTATTAGTTCACTGCCTTTTCAATCTATGTTTCATTTTTCCAATATGATATATTAAGATTTTTCAGAAGCATTTTAAGTATCTGGATAAAGTTGAAAAGAAGTTCTAAGTGGTCCTTGAGATTTCATCCATTCACAAAAGGAATGACATGAAACAGTGTTAATGAAAGTCTCTGATGAGTCATCCTGAGAAGAAACTTTCTACTTCACAACTGATTATATCAATTGTTGATATCTGAAAATTCAAAACAAGACAGTAAAAAGTATTTCTGCATTTTTCTTCTGACTTGGATTAATCTGATGAAAGATGAATGAATTAGCTAGTTAGATCTCATTTGAGATGTTGGACAGTGTCTTTTCAAAATTAAAAAAAAAATAACAGCTTTGCAGGTAGTAGATTGAGTGCTATAGAAGTGAACATTACAGCCCTCACTGACTGTATATTGGCTGATTTTCACTCAAAGGATATAAAATTATTTAGGGCAGCATTTGCATCAAAAAATAATTCCTAGTCTTTTGAAAATGCAACAGATCTTTGATAGATAAATCAAACTCAAGTAATTTGGATTTTTTATTACAACACATCTGTTGGTGAAACACAGAATGTCTACCACAATATTCAAGCAGTAATAATCTTCAGATGTTTTGCTAATGGTTTAGCTACTGTCTTTCCATTAGATTCTTTCATGGTTACTAAGCCATGCTATATATCTTGTTGCATTCTCTTCTCTTTCTCAGATAGGTGATGCGAGGAACTGATCTTTGGAAGGTCACAAATAATCAATAAACGTTATTAAGAGGCTCATGCTTGTTCTTCTTCTATAAATCAGGAAAACTGACAGAAAAACATAGAGCACAGGTGAAAAGCTGTTATTTTAATCAGTGGCATCCCACACCTTTGCAGTGTTTACTACCCTCCTAGAAGTGAAATGTTTATTTTTTTAAAACTGAGAGTACTGCCTTATACTGTAATTTTGGTTTCATTCCTTTTGAACTCCTCATTTTGTCACACAGCAAAGAGTCCAATTCATAGGGGCAGACTCTTTTCTCCTATCTGAAATGCAATAGTTAAGTTAAGCATTAAGATTTAGGGGGAGGTCTCCTGGCTTCATATAGAAGGGGGAAATTATTTTTCGTTAGTGGTTGAACTAGCTCCCCTTGCCCCTTGAGTGTTAAACAATCTTTCACCAGAAAAAAGATAAACCTTAGTCAGCCTCATCTTACTGTTAACCTAATACAAATCTGTTTTCCTGTAGCAAACTATAGCAAACCAAGATGAACATGATGAAACAACCTGATTCCTCAATGTTTAAGGCAGATGATCGAGGCAATTGTAATACTTTCAGTACCAAATCTTTAGGTTCATATTGGTCAGCTAGGTCAACATATAATCTGGTAGGCCTCTGTAAAGAGGGGCAAATTTGCTCCTAGTCAAGGAAGCAAAAATTCAGTTTATGTGAATTATCATCATTGAACAAAACTTGATGATTTGGGCACCTCTTGTGTCTAAAAATTTTTTGCAAGAAGTTACAAATTCAGGGAGAAGAAAGGGCATATGTGAAGAGGACTTTAATCAGACAAATTAAAATAAAAGCAATACAAAACCAAATAGTTATGAAAACCAGCAGGAATGAACAAATATTCTTGCAAATGTGTTTAACTCTTTTCTTTCTTTTGGTACCTACCGTTATTTGCTCGCTGACTGAAACATTTCCTAAAATCGTGACAGTTTTAGGAACACCTATTTAGGTATCCTGATACATTATATATTTGCTTAGGTTACAGCCTTTTCCTGAGCTGCAGCCTCCTTCCTCTGTCTAACTACCTGCTTTCAGAGCCAATTTGATGAATTTTGTGTACCAACTCCAAATTTTGCTGACACTGGCCAACAAGCTCAACAGTGTTTAGGGCTGCATAAGCATAAGCATGTGATCACACAAAACTTGATTACTGGGACACTAGCCTGTCAATGTTCAAGGAAATTAACCTTGGTTGTTTTTTTTTTTATCATGTGTTCTTATAATCTCTTTCTTACTATATGCTTTCACAACTGGGAAAAATACTACTGTGGGCATAAGTTATCTGCTTATTAGTCTGAGCATGAGTAAAACATTCATTTGGAAACCTTCACAGTATCGTGGAATTTCTGAAGCCCATTTTTTCATTTTAAGAGTGTCTCAGATAATGTATTACTTTGGTATTTACTCTCATGAGCATACACATATGAGAATGTATATACTTGTATAATTTTCTCTGTCTCATTTTTCTCTGAAGAGAAATATAAGATAAACAATTTACCTGCTCAGCAATTCTCACTGTTTTAAAAAAATATATAGTTCTGGAAAATGCCTTACATGCTTGTATTTTTATCTTAGCTTTCTGTTTTATGAAATATCTTAACTTGGGATGTGTGTCTGTGTGTATGTGTGTATGTGTGTGTGCGCTTGTGTGTGTGTGAATATTTCTTTTTGCATTTAATTTTATGGGATTGTTTTCAGAGCTTTTGTACAATTGCTATTTATGACCATTCTTTTTTTCCTTTAACTCTGAAAAAAAAAAAAAAAACCAACAAAACCTACTGCTTTCTTTAACTGTTAGTGCAAATTGCAAACATAAATCAGCGTGTACTCATTCATGGTGCATACATGCATAAAACAATATGCACTGGGGAGATGGTGTATATATATATATATATATATATAAGTCTTTCTCATGTTTTTCAACTATTTCTAGTCAATATCCTTTGCATTAGAAATAAAGTAAATAAACAACAGCCAATGATCAAAGCTTGGTGGAAATAGTAACCATAACAATAAGCATGTACAGGAAGCCCATATGGGAGTTGTTAAGGCAGGGTACTACACTCATTGATACAAGTACAGCAACAAGTACCAAGTACCAATATTCTGCCCTTACTGAACTGGAAGCAGTGAAGATTCTAATTACTGGATAGTGGTATGTGAAGTGGTAGGGTTCTTCCATTCTTGTCTATTTCTTGACCAGATTGACTGATTTATGCCTCCATCATTTCACACTGCTGGAGAGTTGATCTGAAGTGCTGAAGGTTAAAGTAGGGGCATGCCTGCATCAGTAGATAAAAGCTTCATGTTTTAAGATAGATTTCCTTCTCACAGCTTTGCTCAGAATGAAGTAGCAGCTGGTGTTTTTTGTGCAAATTGACAAGTAAAGCAGCATGACCGAATGGGTGATCTACAGACCAGCTCTGGCTTGGATGATGTTTCCATCCCATCTCTTTAGGCCAAGAGGTGTCGCTGTTAAAGTCAGGATGGGCAGAGCGACATAGAATGTTCTTTCAAAGCAGGGACAGGCTGTAATCACTTTATTGTAACAGGTTGCAAACATTTATACTTTTCACATATAGCACATGCCAACTTTCTATTGGTGTCTTCATATAAACATATATCAGGCTATACACGTCATCCTGCTATTGGTACACATAGGTCAGGCCAAATGCTTGTCAGCTTGATGATTGGTATTTTCATGTACACACACATCAGGCCATATTCATGTCAATCTACTATTGGTGTCTTGATGTATAAATAAATCAGGATTGGTTGACACAGCTTCTGTTGAGTTATGATGACTTGCGGAAAGTACAAGAAGTCCATTTCTGTCTTCCATCTTCTTCCTTTCTGAAAGTTGCCCACATTCCTCTGCATGCTGTGTTCTCCTCCTTTCAGAGGTATACTGTAATCCAGTTTATGTCCACTGTTTCGTTGATAAATGCCAGGTTGCTGACAGGTTTACTGTCAACCCTGACAGAGAGGCAAAGATGCATCTCCACAACAAGGAGACTGTTCAGCCAGCTCAGTGGCCCTCTAGTCTGCTCGCAGTGCAAGGCAGAGCTTTGGCCACTGGGGAAGTAGTTGCTGCCAGTTCCTCTGAATGGGTGAAGGATTGACTGCTTACCGGTGGAGAGGCACGGACAGACTGCTCACAGACCAGTTTGGTCAGCAAAATGTCGGCTTTATTAGAAGAAAGACACCTTATATACTGTGTATTACACTCAAATGTGTGATTCTTCTTCACACAGCATTGGATATGAAAGGAAAGCATACTTTTTTGTCTGGTGCTAATTGGACCACAACAGGTGTCCACAGGAGATGAGAAAACTTGTTCACCTGCCAAAAACTCCTCCTTGACCTTGGCAAGGAGCCTCTTTTGTTCTAGCTTCAATGCCTGTAGCCATATTTTAGCTACACAGTTCTTTTACTATCCACACCCAACCATGCCAAGGCAAGGCTCACAGAAATGCAATAGAAATTGTTCACATACAATCTCTATACTCCAACAATGGCAGCTGTGTCCAGTTTCCCAAATTGGAACAGGCAGACGTGCTGTGTCTTCTTACAGACCACTTGAGGTGGTTTGAAGCTGGTCCCTGCCGAGTCTCCAAACATCACTACAAGAGCTCCCCGCCCAAAACCAACGGAGAAGAGACAAAAAACAAAACAACTGAAATGAGAGAGGGGCAGCTAAAGCAACATATATAAATACATTTACACTTATATTACATTTATATACAATTGAAATATATGTACAATTTCAAAAGGAAAAGGGAAAGGGAAGGGAGAAGGAAAAAAAGGAACAAAACCAAAATAAAATAGACACAATCAATAGCCCAAGATCTAGTAACTAAAAGAATTAGCAAAAGAATATCTTACTACTCCTCTTGGGACAACAGAAAGTTGCACTGGAATGGTCGCCAGCAACCTCTGCCTCCCAAGGTCAACAAGGCCTCACCAGGCCTCACTCCCCAACACGACAGACTCAACAGCAGGGAACCTGCACCTCCAAAGCCACTGGAAGGAAAGAGGGATGAAGGCCTTTCCTCCTTTCTTCTTATACCCTGGCTGACGTAAAAATTATAGGGAATACCGGGTAGTCTGACCACTTCCTTGGTTACAAACTGGTCACCAAGGAAGGCTCAGACTAAACTACCACACCACTTCAGCACATCAGCCTGTTCTTTGTGGGCAGCAGCAGACAAAGCCATCAGGGGCTGGCTATGGAGCACACATTCAGCAGCTGGATGAACCTCGGAAGACTTGACAGGGAATTTGGAACGCCTTAAGAACATCCGCAATAGGTGCCTATGGCAAAGCACTTTTTGGAGGGTCGTCTCTTCCTCCTCTTAGTTTAGGCACTGCTGGGGAGTGTTGAGTCCCGATGCAGCACCAAAATGAAATGGGAAATTACCTTTCTCCTCTCCCCGTTCTGTTTAAAATTTTTCTATGTGTTGGCTTGCAAAGTTCTGCAGGCACAAAGTATTCCACTCATCAGCTTGATGCTGTGCAAAATATAGCAGGGATGGTGTCTCTCAGCAGGATTTTCCTTAAGAAGTGCTTGGGCTATTAACTGAAGGATTCCCTTGGACAGCCTACATACTCCAAATAAATTCTGTGGTGTCTCAATAGCTGTAGCAGAAAAGAGTTTGTCATATATGCTGCTAATAAGTATCAGTAATAAATGTCAGCTTCATACAAGTACTTTAGCTCCCTCCTTTCTGCAAAATCCATCTATAGACCCTGTCAGTACTTAATGGCCCACTTCCATAAATGACACAGGGGACGTTTTAGTAAATTTAGGTGAGACATTTACCTCAAATTGGCAATTTTTCCTTTCTATATTTTGTAAGAATAGAAACTTCCCACTACCTCTCCACTTTTGTTGAACTTCATAAACCTCTGTGTAATTCAGCTGCCTACTGTGGAAGAGGGATCCAGTGTTCTGACATGTCAACCTGATGCTACACCTAGTTATGTTCTTTGTGACTAAGAAATCCTAAATGCTGCTTTTTATGCTCTTCCTCTCGTTTTTATCTTGCACTTGTTTACTAAATATCTGAAATCTATTGAAAACAAAAATCTCCAGAGAAAAGGCAGCATGTGTTTCCTTGTAAATGAGCCAAGTGCTCTCAGGTCTTCGTGACTGAGTGTATGATAAAAGAACATAAGTGCTAAAAGACTTCAAGCTTCTTATCTCCTATAAATCTTCACTTTTTTTCCTGGAATGCTCTCTAGCATTCTGTAATCTTGCCAAAGTCAACATTTATTCATTGTAATGATGGACAACCTCCTGATATTGCCTTTGGATAGGCATATTTTCTTGCCAGTGAAAACAGTAGCTGTGTGCTTAACAGCTCTACACATTTAAAAAGAGGTCTGGTGTGGATGTTAATGTTGAAAAGTACTTTGAACTACAAATGCAGTGAAGAAAACCCACAGTTCATTTCACTATTTTAACGTGTTTTGGTTTTTTGGTTGTGGTTTCCTTTTTTTTTTCTTCTGGTTTGGTTTGATTTGGTTGCTTTTTGTTTTTTTTTTTTTAGTTTGGTTTGGTTTGGTCTGGTTTGGTTTGGCTTGGTTTGGTTTGGTTTGGTTTTTCCCCTCTAGGTTAATATACATAATGATTTAACAACTTGAGGCCTAAAAGGAAAGAAAAGCCAAGATCAAACACACTCTTCTTTACATGAGGCAACAATACCTCTTATGATCTTACAATTAGGGAATTATTTTATATTTTCAGCAATGTATTCTCTCTGGCCCAGTGACAGATGTTGCTGGCTGCATAACTGTATAAATCACATCTTCTTAGACACATGAAGTCTTTCTTCCCTGGCAACTTTTCATGTAGACCGGGAGTTGCTTTTTTTTTTTGCCTCTGTACTTGTTAACAGAGAGATTTGCCTGCTCTGAAAATGATGAAAATCCCATCTGAAACTTCCATCTCTGCCCAGAGAATCACACCAATATCCCATGGATAATCTGTTCACTCTGTATCTCTTGAACTGCTATCAGATGAGTCTATATAGATTAGTATCTTCCTTCATTCCTACCTTCAAGACTGACAGTCCTTTTCCCTAACTCCTCTTCCTATGTGTAGTAATAACATATACTGTAGGTGTCACCTTGGAATTTATGGTTTGCTTTAATGAGGTTTCTCTAAGTTTAACTCTCTGTAACTCCACTTAATGCTAAATGTGAACCAAACACATCTTCAGCTGTAGCATGTCATTGCAACAATACATTTTTCTTCAGATTTATGTGATGTTCACATAACTTTTAGACAGAATTAACACACCTTTTTGCAACAAATGAAAAATCAGAATCTTGTCCTTGGGGTTTTAGATTACCAGGCATTCCTCTACCTGTTCCTATTTATACAGCAGCACAGCAACATCAAGAGATTCAGCTGCTTAAGAGATTGTCAGGCAACACTTGCCAGACCGCAATTTTTTCACATCTTCTTTTTTATTTTTTAAAGTAATATAATACCAATATGAAGATTACAAATAAATTTTAAGCCTGTTTGTAAAAAATGTGTCCTATTGACATGTCAGATTTTTAAGGAATGCATGTCCAATGATGTCATTAATCTGGTCCCTGGAGTTACAGATTATTTTATTTCTTTTCATATAATAAATTCTTTCTTTATTTTCCTTTGCAGAATAATACTTTGATACAAAGATAAGGTAGAACAACTACTTATTTTTCTCAGTAAACTTTATGCATATTCCATAAGGAATATATTTTTCAAAATGAAAAGTTTTGGGACTTTTTTTCCAATTATGTCATCTACCTCACTCTAATGAAAGTGTTGTTTCTCTCTCTAGAAAGATGTATAAATATAAATATGGATCTGAAGTTTACTGGATAAGTCACTCAAATATTTTTGGAAATTGTGTCTTACCACTGCTCACAAAAAAACAACTCATAATTCACTTTGAATATGTAGACATTCTGGTGTTTTATCAAACTGTTAATATCCAAAGGACAATGTAACATGATTCAAGATAAATAGAAAAGAGACTTAAAATAGTTGATCCCATAAAATTCTCCTATTTTTTCTAAGGATACTTAAAATAATCATTCTAATCTACACTGATTCACACTGTATCATATTATACACATGTACAAATAGATGCTTAGGATATGAAGAATTAAGTAGTAAAGCAATGTTAGATTTCTCTCGTGAAGTGATGCCTAGCATGTTAAAATTTATCATACTGCATACTATTAATGTTGTATCAAGAAATAGTATCTCTTAAAAATGCAGATCAACAGAAATATCTTGTTTTGCAGCTGCTCAAATCCACTCCTGTGAGCAAATACTTGGCTTAATGTAGGTAGCTCTCTGTCAATGCATTTTAGATATGGATGTAGGATTATTTCAGTGCTTTTAGAAGTTAAATAGTTACTACATATATCTGAACTTTCTATAAAAAGATACATTGTCAAATGTGTTTATTGAGCTGGGATGGATTAAGGTTCAGTGTAAAATCTATGAGTATTTTAGCACATGATGGAGACACTGTTGAGCTGTGCAATGTCCCCAGTCAAACTGGTGGAGTTACATGCCAACACAATAGGATAAATAAATAAACCCCCCACAGCTATATTAATCTACAGCAATTTTTTAGTTGTGATAGAATTTGGACTGGTAGACACCCACTTCTTCTCCTTTTCCTAATTCCAATGTTAATGGATATAGAAATTGTAAGCACTTTAGTGCTGAAAATTCACTTGCACCAGAGCACTTGCATTAATGACAGCACATAAATGAAATCTGATTGTCTAGTTTTTTTTGTTAATAAATTGCGTTTGTGTGTCAGTGTGTGTGTGTCCCATTACTAGGAAATGCAACCAAATCAGTTGCACTTGTGGAATGCGAGTAGGTTTTAAAAAGGAAACGTTTTTTCCAAATCATTAAGCAAAGCAAATACTGTAATTTGAAAAAGACAGCTATTTAACCTAAGATAACTTATGCATATAAAGACTGGGGCTAACTGCAAAGGGGCAATGAGGCCTGTGGGTATATTTTTTTCTAAGCACCCCCTGTCTCTCTTCAAACATATTCAGGTCACAAAGTATACTTAATTAACTGATGCATTTTCATTGCTGGAAGTACAACTGAATATTCTATTCATTTCACTTGTCTCATGTCCAAAACTTGAAGAAAAGTAATAATTACACACTTTGTAGCAGTACAAATGCATTGCAATTATTTACTTTTTATCTCATTGGTCATCTTGCATGGACAACAAATCTGACAGAATACAACTTTACTTTCTAAGCATTATTTTAAATGGATTATGTGCTATCTTCTTGTTCATCACAGTCTATACATATTACATTGATGATATTTCTCTTATATATAACAAATCAAATGTTTTATTTTCATAGGGAAAGACGGTAAATGGTAGCAGTCTGTGACCTGTTGATTGGCAAATGAAAATGTTCCTTTCTTACCAGATATCAGTTTGTCTATCTGAGGGTTTCAGGCTGGTGTCACTAAAGCACTGTCTGGGTATATCAACATCACCAAGGGAAGGAAGAAGGATACAGAAGGAAATACAGAAGATATTGTAGAATAGAGACACTTATGAATGATGGAGTGTATTTTGAAGAAGATACTTCAGGAAAGCTGAGGTGAAGCGTAAAAGTGTAAAACTCTGAGTTTTACAATAAGTAAACAGTAAACATTAAACAATAAACATTAAGTTTAATGTTAAAAAGACATGGTGAAACTATTTTTCTTGTATTTTCTAATGGACTTTTCTATACACTTGGCTCCAAAACCTAGTTTAGCAGGTCACTTAAGAACATACGTGTGATTTAAACTTGTTATATGTAAAGAGTGTACTGTAGTGACAGTTGGAGAATATACAAAACAGAGAAAAAAAAGTGTGCATTATGATAATATAAAGAATTTCCTAAACAAAAGCAAAATGTGAGAATGTTCATTAGGCAAATAATTTTTAGTGAGTCTGGCTATGCTGATTGTATGCACACGTCTGTTGTGAATGGAAAAATTAAGAGAAAAGAAACCTGACCAATGTGCTATATCCAGAGTTTCCAGAATTTTAATGTGCTGAGCTCCTGTTGTTTTTAAATCAACATTGAAATCAGAAAAGAAAAAAAACTCCACCAACAAAATGTAAGAATTATTGTTCAGTTAAGGAAAAAAATGGCCTTAGTTTTGGTGGCCATTATGAAAATAGTGTACTCTTGTTCACTTCAGTAGTAATCACACATAATTAACAGTCTTACAAATAGACCATAGATTGATCAGGCAATGAGATTCAATCATTATTGTTCCGAGTGTAATTCCAGGAGGTCCAGGTGGGTGTTTAAGGTTATTGGTAGAACATGAGCAGTGAATGTTTTCCTGTGTACTATAAATCCTCAGCCTGTCTCTTCCCTGCTCTCTCTCACTCCCCTTGACAACTCACAAGAAAGCTGCCTAATCTAGCATAGCATAAAGTACTTTAGAGATGTGAACTTGGCTGGAAAGAGTGTTTCAATTATATTCTTCTTGCTGACGTTTACAATTAAAAGCAATGAGCATCTTCTGTGAACAATCAGTTTGATGGATTAGGATTTCAGGGAAGTATTAACACAGTTGAAAATGAACATGTAAAATATAAATCTCAGTAAGTAAAATGATAACTTTTACTTTTAGATCTCTGATTATTATGATGTATATGCACATAAAGTCTTGTATTAACAAGGAAGGATTTGTTTTGAAAAGCATCTTTTATGCACACAGCTGTGAATTTCATTACATGTTTTTAACTGGGTTTATTATAAATCCTCAGGAAAATGACAGTGCTTCAGGATAAGGCAAACAATTGTACTTAATAGCCTAGAGACTGTTGTGTTGGAGTAGTTCAGAGTCTCTGGCATCCTAGATGGGCAGGGAATACAGAGCTGGGGTGAGGAAAAAAGTTGTGTGGCACCTCTGGGATGCCTGTGGGACTCTTGCTTGGCATCCCATAGAGAGGACAAAATACAGGCTCAGTATTGATATACCTTTCATATAAATAAAACAGTATCCCATTTTTTTTCCCCAAAAGTGCAGCAGAATATGTGGGGACAACTAATGCCCTACTTGACTCAGTATTTCATTTTGACCACAATCAGTACCACAGTGGATATGTAAGGAGGACTATTTGAAGCCAAATACTTCTTAGCCACCTTCACATTTGTGTATAAGCTCCTATGAAAAATAATTACAATCTTTGCTGCCTAGAAAATACAGTTCTCATTACTAAACTCAACACAGTGTTTCACAATATCCCATGATAGATGGCAAAACAGGCAGAATCCTGCAAGAAGACATCACTCTGTGAGGCTCCTGTTGAAAAAAGAAATGCCTGGTTGCAAGTGTAAGGGAAGGATGTTCTTCCTGAGAAGCAGGAGGAGCCTTCATAAAGCTTTTTTTTGGACAGGGAAACCTTAATACTGAAAGAACAGAAGGCAAACCTTGAGGAAATTAGCCACTTTGTGAAGATACCATGGAAAAGGAACGGTTTTTTTAATGGGTTGTTTTGTTCCCAATTCATATAATTTTGTGTTTTAATGCAACATATGTGTAGACATTGGAAGTATTTTGATCCTTTTTAGATAATTTATCTTTAAAGAAGTAGGACACTTTCACTAAACAGCTCTGCTTCCTCTGTAGTCCCTTGACAAAATCTTCACCCACACTGCATTCCATTATTAAAAGTGCAATTTTTAATTTAGCTGCTAAGTGAAAGACACATCTGTTACAAAAGGGCCAGTTACAAAAATAAATTTCCCAGAAGACAAAAACCCTGCAGTCAAAGCCCTGAGCTTCCAGCTGCCTCTCAACAACACAATAGCTGAACGTGAAATAAGATCCCAAGGTAGTTTCCTGTGTCTCACCAAAAAAAATTAGTTACCTTTCCAACTGTCAAATCTGAGTTTCACACATTGATTGTGGTTGTCATTGACACTCAGTTGGTTAATGTAACATTGTACATAACTTGAAATACTTCAAATAAATGAAATTGCTTGATGGTTTTAGAATCCTGAGCTTCTACAAACCTGTATCATTTAGGGTTGTGGTTCAATATACCATTCACTATCCATCTAGCATGTTTTCTTCTGAAGACAAGTAGAAATGGTCTGGCCAGATGAATGATGATTCTTGTCAAGCTTTTGCCTTAGTCAGAACAATCACTGGCAAAAATGTAGAAATAATTTATTACGCAGGAGCTGAAACCTTTGTTCCCTCTTCCCAGGACTGTGCTGACCAGGAAGATCAGATCTGTGGTCTGCATGCCCTCTACTGTAAATCTTGTGTTGTTTCCTGTACAAATGGTGCAGTTTCAACAAAGCAGGTGAATACTGGGAAGAGAAAGCTTCCCTTTGGCTTGTCTTGCAGTCTCACATTTCACTTGGTGGTGAAAGATACGGCCTTGAATGTCCTCGGGCAAGGAGGAGTAGTGAGTACAAGGTATTCACCTCTGAATCGGTTCTCCAGCTGCTGTGTTTGTACTGCTCTTTTCTTCCCCTCTGCTTTAAAACAAAGAAACTGCATCACAGTTTAATAGGTAAATAAATAAACCCGAAAGACAGATCCAACGGATGACTCTTCAGCATATCTACAGAGCACTGGTAAAGAAATTTTTAGTTTTGGCTTGGAGCTGTGCAAGAGGTATAAGCTGATCTAATTTGTAATTGGTGTCCTCAGAAGCACAAAAATAAAACCAGTAGATTTTAATTTTTATTTTTATTGAATGTTGTACTAAACACATCTACATACATTAAATGTTGGCACCTCTAATGTTATGTAAGTGCATGGATTGTTTTGGGGGTGATTTGGATTTGGATTTAAATGCAAGTCCTTCAGTTTTGCCTAAGGTCAGCTTTACATACCTCAGTCAGATCATGGGTTGCTCCCTAAAGTTCTGTGAACAAACCTTTAGTTGCTCTAAATTCAGAAAGCTCTACGGATATCAACTCTTCATTTTCGGGCAACAGAAAAATCTCAACATTCTGCACTGGTGTTGGTACTTGAGTTTTGAGAGCATGAATCGATGTTTCTGAGTTACAAACACTCTATAATTGAAACAAACACTTTGTATAATCTCTATAGGTCTATGTCACAAAGTTTGCTTCTGATAACACCACCACTTTTACTTTTACTCTTCTGAAGAGTCTGCATATAAAATGCAGTTTAACTAGATAATTGAACTAATTTTCAGTCACAAGACTGCTAATAGATAATTAATAGGGTAGAAACATGAAACATACTTTATCAAGGTTTTCTTAATTATTTTTAGGTTTCTGCATTTCAAACTGGGCTATAGATGATTTCTCAGAAAATGGGATATTTTCTACAGGCTAGTTTTGAAGAGTATGTTCCCTTCTTCTGGAATAGAATTGGATTATTGCTATTATGATTCTAATTCTGTAACACCCTCAAATTACTGCTATTTTGATGCTGCTTCTGCAACTCCCTCAAGGTGACAAGGTCTGCATACCATCCATATGTTTTGTTGCATTCCTAAATCCAACAGCAAACCCTTCAAAGTTTGGCTACTGCCATCATTGTTATTTTTCCTACCTTTTGTAAGCCACTATATGTCAGGATTTTAAACAGTTTCAAGCCAAGAGTCTAGCATTTCCTTTTGTCAGGTATGTGACTGTGATATTTAAAAAGAAGAAGGGAGGAGTAAGAAGCTGATGAACTCCTACACCTTATTAAATGGCCTTGGAGTTAGATAATTTGAAGGCTTTCTAGAGATTTTTGAATTGCTCATTGAATTACTGTGGATACACCTGTGAAATGAGCTCACTAAGCAGAATACTCACAGTATTAACAATGTTGTTAGAAAGGAGACATTTGACTAAAAGGTAATGCAATTGCCAATTTCTTTAATGTGCATTCTTAATGAATTTTATCAGAAGACTGATTCACATAGAACATGCACAATTAACTGTCCCCATATTTAATACACCACACTTGCCACATTATCCTTGGTTTCATTGCTTCTTGCAAGTGTTTTTCTTCTACTGTGTATTGTGCAGTAAGATAATATCCTAAGCATTATATACAGATAAAAAGTCACTTTTTAATTACTTGTGCTCCCCAAATTATGATGCACATACAAAAAAGGATGGGTATGCAAAAAAAATGTGCTTAATTATTTGACATAGAGGAGACTTGTGTAGGGAACTGCACCTTGGTACCTCTGCATCTGTCACACAGGCTGCAATGCATATGAACTCTCTATAGGTAGCTGAAATATGAAGGTTGTTTGTCTAGGTATATTGACTATAGAGACTATTCGAAAGTCTAAAACTGTTTGTTCCATCATTTTAACCAGTTCAAATTTATGAGTTGATTGCTTTTGGCAGACTGGGGTAGTGTTTTGTCTCTTTCAAGTAGCAGGTGACAGGAACCTAAGTGAAAATAGTAATAGACAGATACTACAGAGAATTGCAACAGAAGTTGCTGAAAAATACCAAGTCATTAAAATCAAAACATTTTTTTCCTTTTTTTTTTTTTTTTCTGGGAAATAATGAATAAATATCTTAGCTACATATTTTTTTTCAAAGATTCAGAATTTTCACAATATTTTTTAATCTTTTCAGAAAGTTGCTTTTCCTTGGGAATAATTAAAACAAAGCAAAACAAATTTGCTGAAATACATGATAATTGAGCTAGGGTTAATATTGTTAAAATTATCTAGAGTTAAAATTATTCTGAGTTATTAAGAAGTACTTCAAGTGAAGTGAGAAGACTTCTTGTTCTTTAGTATGTTGATCCTGTGGCAGGCTATTTGAAACTTTAACATATGTTTCCTTATTTCTATAGACTTTTATAGATGACGTTTACAGACAATATCCCACAAGTATAATATATGGTCATGAGTATCAATAAAATGCCAAAGGCTGTGCTGAAAAATCACAGAGTGTCTGAGTCTGGAAGAAACCTGTGGAAGAAACCACTCTCCATCTGGGACCTGTTGTCTGGGCCCATGATTTTGGGAGATGTCCGAGAATCTCCAAGATGGAGAATCCATTTCTGGGCAACCTGTGCCAGTGGTTGCTCACTGTCCCACTAAAAAGAAGTCTCCTGATGCTCAGGAGTAAAATCGTGTGGTTTTGGTTATGCCACTACCACTGCCTCTGACTGGGCACAGAACAAAAAATTCTCACAAGCTTTCACTCTACATAAAAGATCAGAATCAGACAGTGAGTACATATGCAAACAAGGATACACAGAAACAATATTTAGTTTTCTGTAGGCGTAATACCCAAAAGAGTTCTGATAACTGAACCGCAATAGAGTAATGAAGCTGGTTTGCAGGAAAATGAGAAGAAAGATTTCTAAATTTGTGAGGTATGATGAGCAGGTTGTCATTGCAGGCTGAGTGGACCAAGAGCAAAAAACTACATATGAGAATATGCTTTTTAAACAAAAGATTGGGAAAGAACATGGATCTATCAAAGGAGAAGTGGTAGACTTTATTGAAGCCAGTTTTTAAAGTGTAAATCTCCCTCTGAACTCTACTAAAACACTGGCAGCTTGAGATGATGGAAGAGAAAAAAATATAACGAAACAACCTTCTTATTTGCCAAAAAAACCCCAAACAACAACCAGCTGAAAAGAGACAAAGACTTGATTACAGCTGGCTGTGTAATTTAGTCCCTTTCAGTCAACACTTACAAGAGTATTCAGAATTTGCCAAGTAAAAAAATTATGTATTTCAAGACTTGTTTTTTATTAATCAGCAGTGTTTTGACATAGTTTACAGTAGCTTGTGAATTGCATGTGATAAATAAAAGTCCATCTGAAATGAAAGTTATTTACAAGTCATTAAACAGAAACTATTTATATTTACTGCAAGCAAATATCGTGACCTTCCTTAAGGAATGACACTGACACCAGAAACTGCATGCCAGACAAATTGTGTCTGAAGGGACCGAAAAACCTGAAATATCTTCAAATACTGGTCTTCTATAAAGAACAGCAATAAGGAAGCTGTGTGTACCACATGTACTGTAACGCAAATCAAAAGGAAAACCCACAGTCACTACACCAGAAAGAACCTCAAGGGAAATATTCTTGTACCTGCTTCCCTGAAAGAACCTCAGGGGAGGGAATCGTGGATTCTGTATTTTTGCTATTTGTGTCTGTAAGGACTGGAAGGATGCTATTGCCTGTCTCAAAACACTGTCAGGGCCACAGAAGGAATTTGTCAGAAGATAAGCCAATGCCGGGGGGACTTGATGTGTCCACGGCAAGAAGGTTCTAATTCCAGGCCTAAGAGAGGTAAGGTTTGGTTAGCACACCCTGGTTAATTGGACTGGACAAGAATTCCCACTGTGGTAATGCTGTGGAAAAGGTAACAACTGCTTATACAGATACCACCCCACGTTATAGGAACAGCATCTGTGCCCCTTGGATACCCTTATCGACACACGATGCTGACCTGCAATTTAGGGGATATTAATATTCATGTTTCACAGTGAAGTACAGGCTCAATGCACCAAGGATGTAGTCTTTTCCATTTATCCTCAATATAACAAGCCTCAGAAAAATGGAGCATCAGTGTAAAGGGTAGAAGAGCCATAATTTAATCTATATTTTGTGGGGGCAAATTTTGGACCGGCACTTGTAAAGCGTGTGCTCCAGGTTATGGGTATGTTCTTCAGGAGAACCCCAAGAAGCCTTAACTGTTAGAAGGTGTTGTATCTGAGGTTTACTGTGAAACTGGGAATGCAGAGATGCTGACAAGGCTGAATATAAAACTCACTGCATTGCAGGCTTCAAGCTACCACCTGATGAAGGTGACAATGCACGTAACCGAGGTGGGAAGCAATGTCTCTCAGCTACAGTGTAGGCACAGGAGCTGTGTGCAGTGTCACACACTTATACAGTAGTGTCCTAGGGGGAAAGAGCTGATTTATCTCTCAAAAATTAAAAAAAAAAGAAAAAGACAGGAAGAATTTTTGTCAGTTTGCCTAAGAAGATCTTGGACAGACAATAAACTAAACCATTACAAGCGTAATGAGCATTTAAAAATAATCCTTGATACCTTACTGCATGAAAAAGGGGATCAGTGTGATGCATTGAGCATTTTTTAAAGTTATGTTTATTTAATCTACTACTATCTCTACAACATGTATTTCTAATTTTTGTTGATCGTGCTAGTGAGTCAATATATATTTATTTTGCCTTTGTTGAACAAGCCCAGTATCCTGCATAGTGCAGCATAATGACTGCACTCCATGAACAGTGGGCTGAGATTTCTTTCTGCATTTTAGTCCATAAATCCTGAAATCTAATGTCTATAATCATAATTGTGTTCATCTAGAACACATGCCACGGTCTTCCAAGTCTTCCTCTCTAAAGGTCATCTTTGATCACAAGTCTTTACAGTTGCACGTGTAATAGATTTTTTCTTTATAGACTGGGAATATTCAGCATATATTAAACAAGTTAAAATTTATATATTCAGAATTATTATAATCTCTGTGTTTAGAGTCTGGAACTGTCTGGAACTCCTGTTAAGACCATTGGAGATCATTTATGAGGTCCTTTCAGAAATGACCTAAATATCAAGAACAGGTTGCAAAAAACTAATGATTCTTTATGTCTTTGAATTTGTTCAGGAAAAGATATACTTCAAAGAGAAGATTAGAGGGGAAAGAAAGAGGCTGAAGGGGTTTGGGGGTTATTTCTTTGTGGGAGCTGCTTTGTCTGTCAGCCTGCTTCCTTGATGAACGACAGCTTTTGCTGGAATAAGTGATAGGGAAGACTAATTTTTTTTCTCATTGTGCCAGATGACAAACCTACAAAGGATGCATGTGGTCCTAATTGCAAAGTTTTGAAGAAAACCTTTCCTGCTTTGCTAAGTTGCGTGTGTACTGTTGTATGTTCAGAATTTTCAGAATCTTGTCTTTAAAAGCACTTGGCAAGCAGTATGTGTGTTTGACTTGTAGGATATCTGAATAGTATCTTAATTTCATTATTATCTATTTACTGTACAGAAGCAAGTGGGAAACAGGAATCACTTTCATTACTGTAGAATTGAAATACAGATGAAATAAAACTCCAGCCAAAGGAGATTTGCTTTTAAATTCTGGAGAATATTCTTTGAAAACTTAAGGTGATACTCACTATCCCTCAACATTTTACTGTATTAATAAAAGAAGAACGTTTGAATCTGATACAGGTTATAGCATTTTGAAAACCATGTTTGGTCATATTTAAAAGGTATGTTTCAGAATCATTGCTTAAAAGAATTTAAAAGGTTCTCTTTTCACAGGGGCAAGACATTATCCAGAATGACAGACCTTTCCAATACAGTAATTTAGAGTTACAATGTCATTTAGCAAACTTGAAAAAAACTAAATGCACAGTTTGGTATCTCATGCCATAAATATTAATGTATGTGTATATATGTAAATATACATGTATGCAAATATACATATATGCAAATATATATGATACTGTTGTGATTTAAGTCCAGCTGGAAATTAAACACCACTCAGTCACTTGCTCAACCCACTCTATCTCCCTCCCACACTGATGAAAGGGGAGGAGAATCAAAGTAAAATTTGTATGTTGAAATAAGAACAGTTTAATAATTGTGAATAAAGTAAAATACAGTAATAATAATAATAATAATAAATTTTAACAATAATGATAATTAAAAAGGAAAAGCAAGTGATGCACAATGCAGTTGCTCACCACCCCCTGCCAGATCCTTCTTCTGTATAAATCCCCCCAGTTTCTATGCTGGGCATGACTTTGTATGATGTGGAATATCCCTTTGGTCAGCTTGGGATATATTTAAAATACAAATGCAGTATCAAAGCTAAATAGAGTGAATGGAAGTCTTTGATTCAGTCATTGTTGAATTTTCCACGTTTCCTACTTTGAACTATAAAATTTTGCTAAGAAATTGTAAGGAAGGATATCGTCATCTGCCTACTTCAGTCAGTACTGTTGATGTAAAAAACTTTCTATGAAAACATTCTTTGATGATGCACTATACAGTTTTCTTAGAGATTCACTTTCAATTTCTGTTCTTGTATTTGTTTTCTTGTGTCTTATCAGCTACCAGAATATTCCCTCTTTTGTACTATGCTTCAAAATTTTCCATGTCTTGCAGAAACTCAGAGACCCTCAAAGCTGAGAGGTTCTTTGATACTTATGATAAGCAGTGCTGAAATGAAGTCCTTTTGATATATTGATTGAAATTATTTTTCCCATTGATAATGAAAAATGAGAGTCTATTAACACTGATTATTTCCATGACATGAGTTCATTACTTTTCTTGGATAATCAAATCAAAATTCATCATATAAAATGACTATTCTTTTTCATGTGGCAATGATCCATTTTTCTTTCTAATTACTGTCTTAATTTTTTCAAGCTGTGCATGAAATTATTTAAAAATTCCTTTTCCCCTTTCTGATAAAAATTATTATAACAGAAAACTTATCTCATGAAGAGAAGATTTGTATGCACACTTGGTAGAGAAACCATCTCATTTAAGATGGAAGGGAATTTTATCAGTTCCTAATAGGTAGGAAAAAATCTATAAACATTTTATGACCACTCAAAGATAAACTACATATATATGAAATCAAGACACAATAAATTATTTTAAAATAAATAATTAATATCCGAAGAATTAAAAAATTCATATTTTATGAGACTTATGTGACAATTTAAAAAGGTAGATTTGTATATTACTTTTATGCAAGATGATGACTTCCATTCCCTCTACAGTGAATTGTCACAAATGAAAACGTGACTGCAGTTAAGAAAACACAACAGCTCTCATGTTAGAATCTAACTTCCTGATTCTTTATGGGGAGAAACATCTACTCCATGGAGTAGATAAATTAAATAAGGCTTGTTATGTTGGAAAAGGAAGGTTTCTGAAGGTTTGAGAAGGGAAGGTTTGGGAAGGAAAGGACATTTCAGGAAAGGAAAGGAAATTTCAGGAAGTGTTCCTGGAAAGGAGAGGGGAGGGGAGGGAAGGGGAGGTAAGGCAAGGTAAGGCAAGGCAAGGTTTTGTTGGCCTTCTCTGGACCTCATCTCCCATACCTCAGTTTCCTTCCTGAAGGATGATTCCCCTTTCCATTTTCTGTGGCAATGCCAATAGCTAGATTATTATTTAACACTTAACCTAAGTACTAAACCATTCTTCTATTTATCTGTCACAAGGTTGCCCTTCAGTATAATTTCTGGAGCTCACTGACCCTCACAACTTTCTTTTATCCTGGCAGTCTCATAGCTGACTTCTGTAGTGATGGACATTGTTCAAACAGAAAGGCTGGGGGCTCAGCATTCAAAGAGGTGTTTATTTTCCTGTTCAAATCAGTGAAAAGAAAACCTCTGCCTTCTTCATGGGTTCACGTATTTTTTTTCTGTGTAAGGCTGAGTAAGATCTTTCCAAGTACTTTCCATTTTTTAAGCTCCTCAGAGAATATTTAGGAAGTTGGTAGAGGACTCACCAATTGTTTTCTTGTGGAGCAACAATATAAATACCTTCTACCTTGATGATGTTTAAAAGAAGACAATGGGTATAATGCGGTGGACAGTGATGACCATCGTGTCATTTCTTGGGTGAAAACCCATTGCACACCACATGGCTTCTCTTTGTATGGTGTGCAGTTATTATAAGCAATTCCATCTGCCTTTGGAGACAGCAAAATTCAAGACTAGTTTGACAGGTTTTGGAGCATCACCATTTTTACAACTTCATTTTCTTGATGGGAAGTTATTTCCTGACTGTGGTCTGGGGTGGAGTCAACACTCCTAAAACAATCCTGTTAAGGGGCAGTTAAAAGCAACATTGCTATATGCAGATGAAGAAACTTAGAAATAAACAAACAACACATAAAAATTATACATTTTATGTTTACAATGAGTTACAGAAATACACATATATGCTTCCATGTGTAACTGCCTGTTTTTGTTTCCTTTGCTATGCATTTTGGTTACTAATGTCTTATATTTCAGTGACAGCTCTGCCAGTGTGTAGTCTATACAGAAACTGTTGTATTTTACAAAAAAAGGTCACATATTGAAAAAGACTGTGAGAAGTAATCCAAATGAAGGAGGTGTCCACAAGGAAAAGAGCAATTAAAATAAGTTTAGCTATCAGAAAAAAATACAACATTGAGAAAGATCACAATTTTTTGGGGGGTGGGCAACATATATCTACAGAAGAGACAAAAAGAAGTGAGAATGAGAGAGCAGAGTTCATTTATGAAAAGTTACAGTTTCTGTGAATAAAGGACAAGAATATTTGTGGCTAAAGTTACACAGATCCTTGTAGTGCCTACTAATGGGTAGGGTTACCTATCCAATATCAGTTTTACATACTTTCTATTTTTAACTTTTATTTCTAATACATCAATCTTTTCTTCTGTAAACAATCCTGAACTAACATGAATAACAGCTGACAGGGGGTTTTTTTGGCATGTTTGTTTTTACTAAAGCAACTAAGAAATTATGAAGTGAGACTGTACTGCTGCAGGGTTTGATGTCCTTTGTCTTATTTGTAGACTGTTTTCATTTGTAAATAAAAATAATATAAGAATGTATTGTAGAATTCATTTGTTGCACGATTAAGCAACTGGCAACCCGCATGGAAATTGCTTAGTTTCTATTGATCAGAAGTGCCTCAGAAACAATAAAAATAAAACAGGGTTAAGTGGTGTTGTAGGTCACAGAGACAGTACTGCCAAAGAGCAACTCAGGGCAAAATGGGAGGAAGAATGATGGCTTTTAACTTTGTTAGCTTGGTATTAAATTTTTGCATATTCAGAAATCTTCTTTTGCGCAAAATTGCCAGTCTTTCCTCAGGAAATGTGAGCAGAGGATTTTTGGCAATAAAACATGTTTGAGTTCAACTAAATGATTTCTCATTTGTTCTACAAAGGACGGGGACAAACCGAATCCTGAAGGCAAGAGTGAACAGTTTTCATAATGTCTTTAAATGACTTTAGTTTGTAAGAGTGAAAACTCCTTTAATGACAAGAAAAAAAGTATGATTTCTTCGTATTTGTGTAATTCATTTTGAGCAGAACCTTGTAGTTCACTGAGCTATGGAAGAAAGCATCTTTTGTGTCTATTGTAAGACTAGGAATTTGTGCTTTTTCCCCCCTCTATTTTTCCTTCTCTTTTTACTGTAGTAGAAAGAACCAGCATAAAAGCCAATTTGAAAAAAACCCAACCAACCAAAACCAAACAAACAGGGAAAAAAACCAAAACCCCAAGCAAACCCAAGAACTCAAGACATAATGAAGGAACTAGCATCTTTTCCAAAAAACTTACTGTATAATATTAAAAACTGCATCTTGGAAACCAGCTAGAAGGGAAAGTGCTCTCCAAGTACAAGGTAACTTAAAGAAAATGATTTGAATATGTTGGAATAAATAGATCACCAAGAAAATCCTTCGGTAGTTGCAGTGTTAGAAACTCTGGCCTACGAAACTATTGCTGAATGGAGCATCCACAAAGAGCAGCTATTGCTTTGCATTCCTCAAAAAGAGAATTTTCTTTATTCATTATTCCAAATGATGACCAATACATCTGTACTAGAGCAAGCAGCTGTCACTAGTACTGAGGCCATGTTGCTGAGAACACAGCTGCATTGGGCAGGGCACGTCTCAAGGATGAAGGACCAACCACCCCCTCCCTAAGATCCTGCTCTATGGTGAACTTGCCACCGGCTGCCGCAAGAGAGGAGCCCCAAAGAGGAGATACAAGGACTGCCTGAAACAACATCTCAGCCTTGGCCACATTGATCACCAGAACTGGTCTACTCTGGCCTCCAATCGGGAGGCCTGGAGACACCCCATCTATAACGCAGCTGTCTCCTTCGAGAACTCACGCAGGATCACACTCGAGGAAAAAAGGCAACGCAGAAAGAACCGTGTCTTGCAGATTACACCATCTAAGGAGTCTTTCTGCTGTGCCTTTTGCAATCGGATATGTCTGTCACGTATTGGCCTCATAAGCCACCAGCGCGCCTGTAGGAAAAGTGGATAGAGCCTTCCCAAATCTTCGTTCGCGAAGCCCAGCCATGAAAAATATTCCAAATACTAAAGAAACTTAGCAATGCATTGAAACACTGTTGGACACAGTAGAAATTTGCACAATTCTTTAAACCTTTGTACCCTTCAGATAATGGGTTGGAACCTTCTGTACATTTGTAAAACCAACTGCAATAAAAAAGGTAAAAAAGAAGAAAAATATTCACAGTGCTATAGTGCATGAGTTTTCAAAACTGACTTCTGCAAAGATATTTAGTAAACATGCCACTTTGAAAAAATTCCATGTGCTTTGGACACGCTAAACATCTCTCATATTTTATATCATAGAACTATGAGTTATGGTATTGGCATGCCATTTTCCTTGTAATCCACCAGAAGCCACTGTAAATTTCTCTGTGTGTTCTCAAAGACTTTTTCTCTCTTTTGTATCACTGGATAAAAATAAAATAAGAGGCAGCAAGCAGTACATGTTCAAAATAGGTCTTTACCATTGCTTCTGTGACTGATTTCTTTGTTCTTTTGAGGTTGCTTCCTTTCTTTTTATTTCTACTTCATTCACAGAACTACCCTAATGACCTGCTTTATCTAACGCTCTGATGATGTTGAGTCCCTCGATTAGTCCTTTTGTTCTGTTCTAATGCATCTTCCGGTGCACCCAGCAAAATGTGAAACATCAATTCAACAAAAGTGGTAAGGAAAACTTACTCTATAAATTCTTTGTGTAACACCATATGCATGCTCAAAAAATAAGAAACATTTGTAAAAGACACATATAGAAAGGATGTTAGGCCAATTAGAAAAATGGGAAAGATTGAACAAAAAAACTTTCAAATGTCTTGAGCTCTTTTAAAGTCAGTCATGCTAGCAAATCAGAAGGCTGGAGAAAACTTGATTTCTAGCTTTGAACACATGGGGTTAAATGCTGACATGTGGCAATTTCATCTAGAAATGGAATTTGGTAACGAATGACTGTTAATAATGGAAATTAAGAGATCCTATAATCACCACACTCAACATATTCGTATAGAAATGTTAGGCACAAAACACAGTTCCACTTTAAGGTTGTATTTTCTTTGCTTTATGAAAAAGTAGAAGATTAGGGACATTTCATATTGGGCTGATAGCATTGGTTCAAAATAGGTGCCTTGAAACAAATCACTTTTCCACTTGGGATTATTTAGAAATGAAGTGAGATCTGATCTTGAACATACATTAGTGCAGTGCCCTGTGATATTGTCAGAGCAAACTGTTAGAAAAGACTCATCCAAAAGTATCTTATAGTGGTGATACCACTGCACACAAAAAGAATATACTCATAAAGCCATGCTGACTCGTCACTATCTGGATCACTTTTCACAGTGACCATGATTTTAACACTTCTGAAAAAGAGAACAGCCCATCTGAAGATATGAGAAAAGTGCTTGCAATAAATATATCTGCTCCTGCATTTTAAATTATTAATATAAAAAGGCACAAAAGGAAGAATTTTAAAATTAATTAATTATAAGATATGCGTATGTTGTGAGAAGATGGGTTAAAACACATTAAAAGGTGAGGGCTGAAAGCCTTTGCCCTGTCCTCAAGGGGAAGGAAGCTTTTCAGCTTGTCATATAGTATTATCTCTAGTAGTTTCGAGCCACTAAAATAATCTGTGAGAAGATATATAGACAGACACCACAGTTTGTTTAAAGTTTCTTAGGGAAGGACACAGATAAATAAATAAGAAAATCAGCAAAAGCCTATAAAACTGCCATCTTCCACTGTTCCCCTTCCTTTCTCAATCAAATGAGTAGTATATATCTAAAGAAATTCATCATTCGTGTAAGTCTGAGCATAATTTCATCAGAAGTGCTCTTTGGAAATACATGATTTTATGTGCATACATCTCATTTGAGGCATCTGACTAACAAATCAAAGCAAAAGCATTAATAACTAGTCCAACCACTTCAGACAATACCTTGAGGAAAACACTGATTCCAGCTGAAATTTTCAGCAGAGTTGTTTCAAGGCTGACAAGTCTGAAGTCCTCCTCTGAAAGACAGATATCTAGTTCACAGAAAACCTGTAATCAAGATCTGTTAAGGCCTATCTGAAGAACGAGCATCAAGGTTGTGCAGATGCTTCAAGAGCATGTCTCTCCTCCCACTCCTGTCTCTTCACATAAAGCTGCAACTGGAGTAAGACAGTGTACTCTTCCTGTGGAAAAGGCATTAAATGATTTTTATGTCAGAAGAAAAGATTTTTGAGTGCTTTTTTTTCCTCCTTTTAAGTCCTTCAGAAAGCAAATTGCATGTATAGACTTAGGATATGTATGAAAAAAAACAAATAAAAGCAGTGCAACTATTAACACGGAGAACAAATATAAAGAGGCATGTGCAGAAGATCACATTCTTCTCTTAATCTCTCTTCCTTCACTCCTGTGGGCATCTTAAACACCTATTTTCTGTATTCCACTTAAGTTGTATGGAGTTTGTGATGCTGGATGTAGCAAAGGTTCCTTACTCCATAGCACTGCTAGTCCCAGTAATGTTGAAATGATGCTCTTCCTTGGTTTGCACGTTATTTCTGTAAAACCCTTCCTGCCAAAATGCCTGTTTTCTCACCAAATTGAAAGAAATCTCCTGGAGAAAGAGTCTGTGGCCCTGTCTCCAGGCTTGAACTCAAGGTATCAAAGAATCAAAGAGTTTGCAAGGGTTCATGGTGGCAAAATCTCACGAAGTCTAAAATTACGGTGCACACCCAGTAAGAGCTTGGAGCTTTGGATTGAGGGTGTGACACAGGACAGCCATATCTCATGGCTGTATGTGCCAGCCCACATCTTATGTCAGCATGAATGCATCCTACTGTTGAAAGAATCTTAGATGATGCAGGACATATACTGCTTCAGGCCTGCTTGCAGAATCCGGCCTGCGTGCCGGACGGCAGGGACCTGTGTTCTCCAGCAGCAGATGTGTGTCCTTGAGCAGCAGATATCAGAAAGCTGCATAGAGGAACACAAGGAAGGAGGTTGTTATCCAGAGTGTGAGAAACCAGAAGATGGGGGGGCCTGGAAATGTGCCTTGGCTAGTAGAGCCAATAAAGTTATAGATATAGTGTGTGAAAGTGAATGTAACCAATAGAAAGTTAGAATAGAGCGTGTGAACCCTGTAGGACCCTTGATAATGTGTGTATTTTTGGAATAAACTAGAGCATTGACTGTACCTCTATGAGGATGTGTCTCTGACTCTCGAGCTCGTTTTTGGATCTTCTCGTTTTATCCTACCATGTACTTTCTTATTTGTTTGCTTCTATTATTTGATAAGAAAGCCACAAACACTTGAATGACTTTGTGAGGTGTATGCAGATTGCCCCCCTTACACGTGTCCCTGGGGGATCAGACACAACTTTTATAACTACATTTCACAATTAATCAATGACAGCTGTAGAAGCAACATTCCCTAGAAAAAGGTAGCTTTTAGCAGAAAACAGTTTCTTCTTAATATTCTCTGTGTTTGAGAGCCTGGTGAAGTTAGCTAAAAAACCTTCAGCACCGTTAAATGGGCTCTTGGGATGGAGTATCTTTTCTAACAAGGCACTTGTATTTATAAGGTAATGAGCTCCACTGGGGGTAATTTAGATTATAGAATGCTTTAGATTATAACATCATTGTTTCTAATTAGGTATGCCTTAAAAAGGAGCATAAGTTTTTGAGTTTACTGAATGATTACTGAATATTAATTACCTGATAATTAAAACATTTAATTTTAAAAGATTAAGTAAAAATCCCAGAATATGTATTGTGTATATTCTGGACATGTGGTAGTACAATTTGGTTGCCTAATATGAATATTTCCATGAATTTCAGTAACTTTGCTGCAGCACTACAAAACATCCCCTCGACACCTTACATCTGGCCACCTTTGGAAAAGAGGGGACAGATGAAAAACTGCCTAGCAGGGAAAGGGCTCAAAATCTCAGTCAGAACAATTGTGAAACTCCAATAGAAAGTGTCACAGTGTTTCCTTTTTTGTGTAGAAGGAGAGGAGAAGAAGCAGGAGTCAGATAGGCCAGCTCCTCAACTGCTGTAAATCAACCTGTCTAAGCTGATGTTCTTGAAGACACAGAAGTTTATACCAGCTATAGAGATGTTGTAATGCACATATATGAAATATATGTAGGCTTGTTCCACAGGTTTGCTTCTGTTCTGGTCTCACATGTAATTTTAACCTTTTGGTATGCTCACTGCCTAAGTCTTTCCACCAGGAAAAATCTATCTTTGTGGGTTTTACTGCTTAAATTCTCTATGCATGTGTGTGAAAAGACTAACTGCCATGGGAAATAAGGGGAAGGCAGGGTCCAGGTAAGAGCAAAAAGTGATTATTGAATATTGATGGATATCTATAGTAATCCCCAGAAGCAACAAATGTGAAGAGGTGGCTTAAGAGAAGTAGATATTCTTTAGATACAATAAAAAAGACTGTAAGTAATTGAAATAAAACTTTCCCAGATGTCTGCAAATACTTCAAGCTGATTATGGCTCTAGCTAAAACTAAGAAGTTAAAATCATTTAGCAGAAACAATAGGAATCAGAATAATTTGAAGCATGAACAGACAAGCAGGAATGTGACCACTAGAAGACCACAGCTGTAGATAAAATATTGAGTCGACAGAGTCAAGCACACGATGCAACAATGCTGTGGACAGAGCTGATGCAGAGTAATCACAGGTAAAATGGTGGCAAGGAAGACCTAAATGAAACAGTTAACCAGAAAAGTAGCTTTTCAAAAAAGTAGTGCTTGCTATCCATTGCCACAGACATATCTACAAGGAGAACCTGTAGTGTCCTATGGAAAAACCTGCAGTTCTGGGACAGAGCAGCTCTAATCTTCTGGTAATCCCTATAATTGACAGGAACGTTTGAACTGTGAGGGTCTTTCCAGAGTGAAAATAGGACACATTTTCCCAGTAGGAAGGGCAAAAACTAGAATCCAAGAATAAAGATGGGATGTTTTTAGATGTTACTTACAGGCGTATAGGAAATAAAAGATCAGAAATAGAAACTGGAGACTTTCACAGTTCACATACTGAGTTACTGGATGATAGTGCTGAAAAGAAAAGAGGAATCTTTCTTTGGACTGCATACACGATGACTGGGATGTCAAAATTGGAGATATTTTTGTTGCAAAACAAACAGTAGTACTAGCAGAAAGTAGCCCACAAGCTTTGATAAAATACCAGCAATAGTACAGACAGAGGATTTGTAATTGTCTCAGAGTGGATTTATGGTTAAGTGATTATTTGTGCTTGGTGCTCTCAAGGTTTATTCAAAAGTTGTCATGTGGTTCAGTCCTTCTGAACCAAAATAATTTCTCCTTTCCTAAACTAAGTTGGGTGATTATTTGGCTTCTAGCTATTTAGTACTGTTACTAGACTTAATTAAATTAAATACTGCAGTGCATGATTTTGAACTTTAAGTGTATTTTTCTTGCTGTTATCCTGTTCAAAACTCTCGATATGTTTTTGTCATGCTGAAAACAATAGGTGACCTCTCATACTTAATTTAACACTGCATGAAATTCTATTGCTAGTAATGAAGTCTGTCCCATGCAAGTCTTGTGCTGACCTGCAAGACTAGAATTCCAGGGTTTGCCTTGCTCTAGAAACCAAGTCAATCACCAGTTACTGCTATGATGCCAGTGATTCAGGTCAGCAGCTAGGACTGAGTAGTGGGAATAAATCCTGGTTTGTGTTCTCACCCTGTTTTGCAACTCCCTACCAATGAGACATTCATTACCCTTTTGAAAATTTGGTCCACTGTCAGTGAGTTTAGCAGTTGTTTGATATTGGAGCTGTGACAGCCTGGTCATGATTTCTCTTTTCTACACTTGCTCCAGGGGAAAAAAAATTAAAAATCAAAAAACCAAAAACGATCAGTGGGACTGGATTTGTGTGATCAAAAGGAGAAGTGTTACCCCACACTTAACTTCACTAGGATCAGAGATTCTTTCTGCTGTTTGAACAATGTAGATGTCTCAGAGTATTGTGCACATTGGAGTGACATTGCTTGAGAACAAAGATTAAGGTGAAGAAAGTACATCCTGCACACTTAGATAACTATCTGTTAAGGTGAGAATAACCCAAGTTCTTGTTAATAGATCTCTTGGGGCAGATTAGAGTGAAACTACACTGAATGATCCATGTTTGTAAATATATATGTGGGGTTTATTTTAGAACAGTTTGGTTGCAATGGAAAGCAGTTACGCAGCCATTCAGGTTATTATTATCCATAGTAATACAGCAATATGAAAACATAAAAATGTCACTTAAGACAATGTATAAGAGAAAAGAAAGAAAGAGAATGAAAGGATGAGACTAGAAACATCACCACCCATGTATCCATGATGAGACTTGATTGTTGTAATTTCAAAGAGATGATTGCTGTCTTGATCCATTGGGGATGGGGGAAAGGCCCAGGAAACACAAAATCCAGAGGTTAAAATACACTCAGGCTTGGTGCCTCCCCTGGGAGGAGGCAGCCCTCAGTCCTTTGGTGGAAGGGCTCAGAAAGGAGTGTGAGGGCACTCTGGGGGGCTTTGATGGCCTATGACCTCTTCCAAGACATGGCAGCTGCCTCTCAGGTCACACAGTTGAGCTGGTTATGCCTTTCCCTGAGGGAATGGTGGGGAGAAGAGAGGAGGGGGGAGGTGGGGAATGGGGAGGGCGGTTTGTGTGCATGGGTGTGTGTTTTACAACTGAGAGGACGATTAGTATGATAAAAAGCATCACCCCACCTCACAGGGTCTGCCCCTCGCTGGCCTCAAAGCCCAGCTAAGTTGGTGGGTGTTCTGTCCTGTTTGAATCGCCAAAAACTCACCTCTCGGGGATGCAGACCTGGTCCAACAAAGCACCCTGGTACCTCCACAAATGGGCAGTTGTTTTGAGTCACTGACCATTAACAATCCAGTCTCTCACACTGTCACACAGAAATAGCCACCAGAAAGGAACTAGCAGCTTCAACATGCTTTTTACTTTATTTTAGTCTAGTTTCAGTTAAAGAGAAAAACTACAGCTGAGCAAATCTGATACACATGTCCAGGAGCTCCATTAAGAAAAAGTCCTGTAGTGATAGAGCAATGTTTTGAGAGAGGGTAGTCCTAACTAACCAATTTGTTTTATAGAAAAGTAAAATCCCTTTAGAAAGAGGGACTTTCCTTTGCACAGAGCTTGACTTACATTTTTGGTAAGTTTACTCCATTTTTTCCAGCTACCTCCCAGGAATCACAGTTTCCTATAAGATGCTTGTGGTTCTCTTTTATTTTTTTTTGGTCTGTGAAATATTGTAGAAAGCAAGTGTCAGTACTTTGATGATGATGGAAGAAATGGAGGCAGATCTGGTATCACTGGAAGACAGAATGATTTAATGTGTGACAGCCTGCAAAGGGGCTAACTACTAACTGCAAAAAAACCTGAATGAAAACCAAAATAAAGGAACGCACTTTGATGTTACAAGAAAGGATTTTAGTGGCTTCAGTGAAAGTTCAGGAAAATAATTTCTCCTTTATATTATAGAGCATTGGGTGCACTAAAACTGTCTTTGGAAAAGCAGATTACAAAGTGTAGCTTTCTTCAAACTTTTTTAACTTTCTATGATCTAAAGGAAAAATAAAAACAGTATGCAGAGAAAAGAAGATGAGGAAGAAAAAAACATAAAGTGGAAGAAAATACTACAAGAATTTCTGACCTGTCTCACCCACTCATTACTGAGTAATGAACAAGTAAGAAGAGTCCCTTGTATTTTCACTTGAAAGTAGAAATTTTACTAACTAGGAATGAAAAAAAAAATACAACAGAGATGATTAAAGGAAAAAACACTAGAGTGAAAAATGGTAAAAGTATAATTAACTAGAAGTTTGCAACATGTTTTTTGGTCCTGGTTCCTGTGTTTTAACACACTCTCCTAAAAGGCATGAAGGCATAGCCAGGCTTGGTCTTGCACAGCTATCATGCTTTCACTGTGCTGAAAGAGTTGCATCCACTAATGAAGAGTGAATTCAATATCTTGTATTGGATGTGTCTTGTTTAAAATCTTGGCAATTTCCAGCTTTTCTTCAGTGCCTTTGAGTATGACATACATCTAGGTTAAATGTGGCACTGGTATAAAGAGATCCTCTGCCATCAAAATCATCTAGACAGAAGGATTAAGATGCAAGACAATGAGTGTTTGTATTAATATGGTTACTTTGATCTTTTATTATAATTTTTGTTATTAAAATATATGAGAAGCAACTTTATGCATATACATATTAATTTATGTGTAAAATATTAACTTTGAAATAGGATTATTTGCTGGTAGTGGCGAAATTTCGTAGATAATAAGGAACAGAACAAACTGCCAGTGAAAGAAGTGTACCAAATTAATTATGAGGTTCAAGGACAGTAGAACATCACATTATTATTATCATCTTATTATCATCCCCAGTAAATCCATAACAAAACTATAGCTTCTACAAAAGTTTCTTAAATACAGAAGAGAAGTAACCGTAAATTATTGAAGAATTTTTAAGAATGGACTTGTTACTCTTTTTACATATATACTACCTGTCTTTCAAGTAGTGATTTTCAGTGCAGGTATTCTTTCAACCTTATTAAACGTTCCCATAGATAAAAATCTTACAGTGGATGGTATCAGTTCTCTTTCACAGGAAGACAAATTTTAAATCATGTCTAACACTTCAAAAAAGGCAATGTTGAGACAGCCTTTCTTTCTATACATGTACACCTATACTACCCTCTATTTTATGTAAAAACTTTTGAAGAACCTTAGTGATGAGGTCAACTCACCTTCTCAGAGCTGAAAATAAAACAGTAAGACAGTATATTTTCTGGATGCCATTCAATTGACAAAGACCAACCTTCACTGACACAGAAAACTGTTTAAAGGTGCTGATGCTCCATCCTCTCTTCCATTCTCTTGGGTTACTGGGGAAAGAATTTGCTTCAGTCCTCTTTTCCCACTGGTTAGTGACATTTAAGTACTCTGAAGTTACACATCCGTGGTTTGTCTTCACATGTGCCTGCAGAAACCTGCAGACACTGCTCCTGGAGGTAGTGGATTTTGAAACCTAAAGCAGAAAATGCCTTGTCTTAGGCTTTGTGTCCCAGAATTGAAGGAAAATACATTGCCAAAAGCATGACTGGAAATCAGAAATAGGGAAACACAGAAAATGTGGTAACCAGCAAGAAGAAGAAACGTCAAAAGCGCCGAGTAAGAACTGAATGAAAGCCCTTGGTCTTATCAGGTGAAGAAGAAGTAAATTATTTCAGTGGTAAAAGCTTAGGTTGAATTAATGAAGGATATGTATGAAAGATTCACTCAGGTGATTCCCTTAGGCAAAATGCAAGATTAGTGTATGATCACAGTGAGAACTGCATCTTCCATGGTTTTGATGTCACCAGAGCTAAGATCCTCTGTTGCTTTTTTACGGGATCAATATCCGTAATCAACTCTGTTCTCACTGCCCTTGTGATAAAAAGTATTTTCCAGCTGCATCTACCTGCTTGATTTGGAATCTGGAAAAAAAAAAAAAAGTAGTTGTTTAGAATTGTACTTGAAAGATCATTGCTCCCTAAGTTAGCAAGAAAGAGAGTAGATTAAGAGGGTAGGTTGTCTGCTGGTAGCATTGGTACACAAAGAGAGAACCAAAGCTTTACTGGCAGGTTTGCAGTGATACTTAACTAGCCACAGGCAGCTGTTCTTAATTGGCAAAAATATTTACTTTATATAGCATTAAACGTATGAAGCATGTTTCTGTCCTTTAGGAACAGAAATCAAAAGTGCAGTTTTCTGAGCCTGAGAAAGTGTTGCACTTTACATTTTTTGAAAAGGACTGTATCAGGACATGATCAATGTTTCCATAGCCTGACTGGACAGATAAGGGTAATAGCAGTGCCAATTTATATTCAACTGAATGACTGCTGTTGGCCAATATTTACTTAATTTGTTGTAAATGCCACCCTCATCCAAATGAAACTGCACATTATATAAAATACTATACTCAAGCCTGTAATTTTTGCTTTGTTAGCTATGTTCATGATTTTTATATGTAATTTAAGGGGGGGGGGGAAAAGGCAACAGGTCTATGAACACTAGATTAAGTTTCACAGAATGTAGTACAAATGGCAAAATGAGATACCAATGGCTAGGAAACTTGACTGTGTTACTGAGAGTTTCAAGGCTGCTGGTATCATGAAAGTTCAGAATCTTCAAATCAGAACCTGTGCTTTGTGCTTGGTTATGCTTTTTTTTTTATTATTTTTTTTTATTTTTTATTTTTTTATTTTTTTTTTCTGTTTTTTAAAGTCTTTTTTTCTAGAACATCCATGGCTCTAGAGACAGGAATGTCTTTTATAACTGAGTATCTAGAGGTCAGTGACTGCAATGCCCTAAAATTTCCAATAAATAAACAGAAGGAGCAGATTTAAAGAACGGGTGGAGAAAAAAAAATATTTTAAAATAAACCTGTTCTATAAAAGTCTTTCCATCTGTCCACTCAAAACAAGCATGTCATATGGTATGGAATATATTTGGTCAGTTGGGGTCAGCTGTCCTGGCTGTGACTCCCAGTTTCCCATGCACCCCCCAGCAGACTCTCTGGTGAGGCAGTGAGAGAGGCAGAGAAGTCCCTGATGTTGCGCAGGTACTGCTCAGCAACAACAAAAACATCTCTCTATTATCTATATATTCAGTGCAAATCCAAAACAGCCCCACAGCTGCTATGAAGAGAGTGAACCAGCACAAAGGATTGGGTTGCTTTTTTTATTTCATGAGTGTTGAAAGCAGCGTTGCCTAGGATTTTCAGGTTTCAGTTTGATGGAATTCTTTGTGACAGTAGAGGTAAAAAGAAACTTCTCTCTTCAGCTTTTTAGACGGTAGTTGGGGAAATTTTATTACTGAATGATTTTATTACCTAATGGTCATTGCGGTACCTTGACATACAAGGCCAGAAATATTATATTACTGTCTTGCACCTGGCTTCCAGTTATTGTAATGTCCAGGAAGGGACATGTCAAAATAGCAGCTTTTATAATAATCATATTAAATTTCAAATCACTGGGCATACATTTATGTCCTGGAGGTGACAGCAGTACTGAGGCATGCATTTTTTCATTGAGAGGCTTTGACGAAATTCTCGATAAGCCTGTTCACTTCTCTTAAGTGTGTCTAATTCCCAGTGTCTGTGGAAATTAATAGAAAGTAAGTTACAGTTAAAAAAAATAATCCAAACCAGATCCATTCTGTTAAAATATTTTACAGCAACACTCAGAGTTTTAATAGTGGTCAAACACATTATGACAGTGAGTTTCCCATGGGTTGATATAGGTGTAAGTCAAGAGATTTGTTTTTTCTTTTTCCCCACTTCTGAGCCTCTCGCTGCCACCTTACTTTCTATTTCAAAATCTGGAAGGTGCCTTCAGAGAAAAGGTTTTTCAGTAGTATACCTGAAGGATTTCAACACTTCTTTATCAATCATAATGAGCTGTGTTGCACTAAAGGGCTCATTATTTTCAATAACAAAGTTTGTTCTAAATTTCAATAGGTTTTGCTTAACTCTTAACCATCAAGCAAAATTATTTTGAATTTTTTTCCTGTAGTTAAGGACTTTTTAAACTGATGAACAAATGGTGTGCAAAAAAGCCTTAAAATTTCCAATTGGGCAAATATAAATTATCATTTCCCAGTATGGGTACATTGTTGGGAAGCCCATACACTAATTAAAAAAAAAGCTTATAAGATATTTGTGTCTTAAAAAGTCTAGTTGAAAATAAAGGATACATAATAAAGTCTTGTTGTCCTTACTGTAATAGCAGAAATAAATAAAGCCTTTCTTTTGTCTTGTTTAAAGGAAGTTGTTAGAAGAATGAAAAACCTATCACTCTCAAAGGAACATAATCTTTACGAGTAGTAATATTGAGCAAGCAGTTCTGAGATGTTATAAGACCTCTCATTGATGAAGGATAGTAAATCTGAAAGGCATTTAGTAATATAGAGCAACAACAGGAAAATAGGAGTATAAATTTGTAAACTGTAAAACTGAAAGAGCATTTTGAATTGACTATTACTAAAAAGTGCCATACACAGATAAGTCATCAAAAACATAACTGTGATCATGTAAGAAGGAAAATCTGCATGATAAATCATGGTCTTTTGTACAATAATTTGGATTTATTTAGTATGCTGTCCAGATAATCCACAAGAGAGAACAAATAATGAACATTTCTTGATGGCATTGACCAAGTGGTATATAAGAAGTGAAAGAAGAAAACAGCAGTTATAAGTGAAATTGGAATGTTTTTCAAAGAAAATATACAAACTTAAAGACACAAGGAAAGCCTGTAATCCCAGATTCATCTAAAGAAAACTCAAACCAAAATTTTCAAAGCGTGCTTATTTTAAATTGCAGCCACATAGTCCTGAGAAGCCGTTATAGCACAATCACTGTGTTTGTAATTTTGAATGTTTAGAAATCCTATGCTTTTAGGGAAAAGTGTTTTTTTCCATTTCTTTTTCCATTTACCACTTTTTCCTAAAGTCTAGCTTTGAAGTCTGATTAAGGTGTTTTGTTTGCTTTCTTTCAGGGCGGGAGTCTGTCCTGTCTACATTCTTCACCTCAGCTTGCCTGGGGGGCCCCAGGTGTGTGATCTGGAGTCTTTGATCACAGAGGACAAACAAGTTTGAACAATAGCCTTGCAACTGAAATCTTAGGCCACCCCAGAGTTAAGAGGAATGCAAAGCTTCTCTTACTTTTTCCATTTAAAATCTTTTTGTTTGTCCTGTAGGAGGAACCAACCAGGAAAAGGTTGTGCTCAGTCAAATATAACAGAAACAACCAGTAACTATTCTTTTCAGTCATGCTGGGCCCATAATCTTGACATAAGGGACCCACTTTTTATTTTCCTACTCTTTCCCTAAATACCTCATTTCAAATTATGTTGCTATATCCAAAATGGGGTCATAATGTGTGAATGCAAAGTGGGAAATATTTTGACCACATCCAACCGTGTCAGAAAAGTGGTGGAGAAGATACCAATCACAGAATCACAGAAGGGTTTGGGTTGGAAGGGACCTTAAAGATCTAGTTTCAATGTCCCTGCCACAGGCAGGGACACCTCCTCTCAGACCAGGTTACTCAAAGCCCTGTCCAACCTGGCATTTACCACAGCCAAGGCTGGGGCATCCACGACTTCTCTGGGCAGCCTGTTCCTCACCACCCTCACAGCAAAGAATTTCTTCCTAACATCTAATCTAACCCTACTGCCTTTTAGTTTCAAGCCATGCCCCTATGGTCATTGTCCTGTCACTACAGTTGCTGATGAAGGATCCTTCTCCAGCATCCCTGTAGACCCCCTTCAGACACTGGAAGGTTGCCATGAGGTCTCCATGAAACCTTCTCTTCTCCAGGCTGAACAGCCCCAACTTCCTCAGCCTGTCTTGATAGGGGAGGTGCTCCTGTCCTCTTAACAACTTCATGGCCCTCCTCTGGACTTGCTCCAACAGTGCAGTGTCCTTTTTATGTTGGGGGCACCAGGACTGTACCCAGTATTCACCCATGGGTTCCCATGAGAGCAAAGCAGAGAGGAAGAATCACCTCCCTCAGCTTGCTGGCTGCGCTGCTTTTGGTACAGGGCACAGACTAGGGCAGTGCTACTGCTAATCAGGAGGTGGAGTTGCCATGCACTTCATGATTCCATCAAATATTTTATTTCTTCTTAATTTCTTCTTAATTTCTTTATTCTTCACCTTGATATCACTTCTTAATCTTCCCTTATGTTCCCTAATCCATGATTTATATCAAGAGTTTTTGTGGTTTGTTTTGTTTCAGGTTTTGTTGGTTTGTGGGTTGTATTTTTTTTTTTTTAATGGGTAGCTAAGCAATCACTTCTCTTGCAAATTTAAAATTTTATGGTATCTGTATATTTTTACCCTGTAAGACTGGAATAACTTATGAGTTATTCTTGTGAGACCTTCTGCGTAACAGGACACTGCTGAAATGGATTCCCTGTGCTGCCTGAGATGCAGAACAGGCTTTAGAAAGAGTTTGCAAATAGATGTAAATAGCTAGCAGAATACGGAATTCACTACTGATGAGATTAGTTCTCAGCTGCATATTGTCAATTAAAAACAATGCCATTTTCATTTAGATTTGTCCTCTTTCAGAAGCTGAACTGGTTATATGTATATCTGTTATATTACAATGTTCTTCATCCTTTAATTGTCCATCCTTTAATACCTGCTTCATGTGAAAATTCATAGGAGTGACATTTCAGGTGTGCAAATGCAAGAGAGAGATCATAAGTGATGCATAAACAGACTCAGCTCCTGTATCTCTGCTTGAAATGGAAATTTTGGAAATTTCACAAATTTCTCTGCTATTTTTGGGTATCACTCAACTCACCTCACTTCTAATCCTGCCTGATATTTGTTATCACAGTTGCATTATAGAAAATAATTTCAAGCAAATTCAAAGAGATTTAAACAAAAAAAAAAGTTTTGTTTGTTTGATTTAAAAAAACCCAGCAATCAAATAAATATTTGTTTTCTGTTTGCTCTTGGTAATGACAATTCCTATCTCATCTCTCAGCTTACCTAAATATTTTGCTTGCACTTTTTGGACCTTATCTTTTTTACTTTGGTGGTTTTTCAGATGGAAAAAAAAACAACAATGGAAAAAAAAAACCCAAACAAAAACCAGAAAAACCAAAACCAGATTTTTTTTACTGTATATAAAAGATGCTAAAACACTTTGACTTACAGCTTGTTATACAGGATCTCAACCTGGAAGTCATAGCAAAACAGGCTTGTTTTCCCTGAAATTTGAGATGGTAGGAAAAAAAAAAAGTAATTTTTCTTTTTTTTACCTCAGTGTTTTGTAAGGGTACCTGTGATCATATGTGAATGTTCAAAACCAATAGCTGACAACAATTTGTTTTACTAAATAAATGGAAACATTAGTGAAGACGTGTTCTTCAGAATATGAAAAATTAAGGCAGTTTAGATGCTATTTAGATGCATTAGTTTTAGATGTTATTACTACTGCCTTGAGAGACATTTGCAAGAACATTAAAATGTATGCTCATTCAGAAGAAAAATATCTCTTCATTTAGTCAAATTTATAAACACCTTGGATTGCACATATAGAGGGAATGATGGCAATAACCCTAAGAAACCTGACTAAATAAGAATGATCTTCATTGTTGATTAACATTTGATGTCAGTGTTTTCAAGGTTCCCAGGACCACCTGAGCAAAATGAAGTCAAAACAAGTTGATCAGGTGTGCAGTGATGGTAAATTGCTCCTGCAGTGCCCGTGCTGGTTTGCAAAAATGCTTTCAGTGGTTATGATCCATACTCAAGCAGAAAACTATATTACAGAAACCCAAAGTCATGCGTGAAGGCTGCTCTTTTTTTGGGCTTGTTCTTTGTTTGGGCAACTAAAAGGCTCTTCCTACTCAATTGTAAGAAGTTGCAGGACTGCTTTTGCATTGCCAGAGAAGCTCAGGTAGGAGGGAGTGGGGAGGCCCATGTGCTCTTTAACTCCACCTGCTGTGTTGCTGGACAGAGGTGGTGGTGGGCTCCATGTCCCTGAGCAAAATTAATCCCATGGGGTAAAGTTCTTCTCAGACATCTCCAACGTGTGTCCTTCCCACATGCTTCAGCTTTTTGAGAGCTGTTTGTGAGATGCTGGATCTGAATCTCACTGAATTCACTGATATGGGTTGGAACCATCTCACTGTGTCTGTTTTGCAGTCAGCTGGAACCAGCCCTGCCCAACCCAGGGGCCACTCCTGGTGTCTTCCCACAGAGGCCACTGCTGCAGCCTTGCCTGCTGCCAAAGACCTCACCATGCAGGCACGTCTCTGCTCGAGATCATGAAAAAGAGTGGTTCAGGCCCAGGACTTTCCCACACTTCTTTTGCATTCTGAATATAAAGCTGAGAACGTCAAAGTTGGCTTAAAGCTGGCACAGCAGTGTCAATTCACACTCAGGCAATATGAGCATTGGACAACTCTGTGTGGCTGTGAAATACTGTGCAGACATCCAACCACCACATGCCTGATTCATAGTGGAGTTTGCCTACTTTTACGTCTAAAAAATACAGTCTTAAATTAAAATTGAGGATGTCAGGCACAAGCATGGTTTCTGTGTTTCTTCTGTGTTTCAGTCTTATTTTTTCCCCATCCCATTATTCAGTTATTTGAAAATACAATTTCATAGTTACTTTTAAACAAAAACAATCCAATCCTGTTTTTGGTGAAGGATCATCTGAAGTTGGAACGCATCTCTTGAGGTCACCTGGTCAAAACATCTGCCCAAGCAGGAACAGCTAAAACTGTTTACTGAGGACTGCATCCAGTCACACTTTGAATATCTCCAAGGATGAAGATTCCACAATCTCTATGGACAAGCTGTGCCTGTGTTTGACCACCCTCACAGTAAAAGTGTTTTTCTTTCCAGATGGAATTTCAAGGTGTTTTAATTTGTGCCCATTACCTCTTGTCCTTATAATTTATCATACCCTACATTTAACACCTCAAAACATCAACAGATGAAGCAGATATCTTAAGAAATTTAGAAGTTACTATCAGATATGTAATGTGGTTTTAATTCACTATAGAGCACCATCTCTCAAAATGATAGAAGTTCCTTAATGTAAACTTTTCCAACAAGGCCAGAGAAAATCACAAGGACATCGCAAAATAAAACAATCCAGATTCTCACTGTCATGTCTTTGCTTCTCTAAGTTTGAGGGATACTTTTTTTTCTTCCAAAGTTCTGAGTCAGCTATTAACAGAGGAAGGAGGCATATTTAAAATGCTTACCTTGGCCCAAACCCAAAGAGGCTGTTATTGGCTCGATTATAGCCCTATTAACCAAACTGCCTGTAAAATCATTTGACTTGGCTAATGTCTCCGATTTCAAGGTCTGAGAATGTCTAAACTCATCTCTAAATATTGTAAAAGTTAATTAACTTTATAGGCTGAGTTGAATATCTATTAAAATGGATAGAGCTGGATTACTGTTTGGATATAAAATAGTGTAATGAGTGTTGCTGAAAGGTAGATTGTAAATCGGCTTGATGAAGCCCTGAGAAAATATGACACCAGAATAGTTCCTGAATAGACTTTTTCTTAAAGAGTAATTACAGAAGAGAGTACTCAGATTTCTCACAGAGGCAAAAAAAAAAAAAGTGCTCATCCAACTAATATTTTTTCCCTTCACTCACCATTAATTTGCTACAGATTGGTTGTAAAATTATGAGGAATCTTCGAACAGCCTAAACTGAAATGAGTCATAATTATTATATGTTATATTGCTAACAATTTTTTTCACTTTGAGCTTTTAAAACATTCTGGAAACATTAATGAAAGAAAACCATAGAGTGACTCTATCATTATCCCTGCTCTGTACGGGAAACTCAAAGAAAGAGGTTAAATGCCCTGCCAACTCATTCTGTCTAGTCAAGAATTCCTAAGAGGCAGTTATTCAGCAAACCAATTTCCACCACATCTGCTTGTTATTCATCTCCGTGTATTCATTGATCTTTTTAGAAGAAGTCTTGCACAGTCTGCAATGAGCAAATCAAAACAATTCAAAGACAACTGAGTTAGTGAAAAACAAACTAGTTTTGGTATCAGGAACAGTATAATAGCATTGTCTGGCCACTTCTGGGAAACACAGAAGTTCTTTTTATCATGTTGCACTATGCTGAGTGGGATTATTCTCTTGCTGTCAGCTCACTGTTAGTGCCTGCATGTACCATAGACGACTCAAGAGAAAAATGTACAGTTTAGGTTGGAGCTACCCACAGAATAAAGTAAGGGTCATGGATATAATTCCCTGGAGTTGAAGGACTTTAGCAGTGCTTTTAACAGATTGATTTATTTACTTGTTTTAGGTGCATCCATTGAGCAAGGGCTGCAAAACAGCCATCATAGTTTCATCTAGGAAAAAAGCGTAATAAATACAGTGATCATATTTACTACTATAGTAAGCAAGACAATATTGGTATGAATCACATTAAATGGGCTAGATGTAGCTTTGTCCAGCATGTGGTAACCACCTAATGTTCTTCAAGGAGAAAAGCATCTACACCACAATATTCAGTAAATGCAGCATCATTCATCACACCAAGTGAATAAAGGCAAGATGCAAGGGCCAGATGCAGAGCCCATTAATTAAGTGTATTACTTCACTTTTACTACAGGAAACTTTAATTTCAAGTGGTTTCTGCATACTAATACATTTCCTAAAACTGCTATAAATTTTTATGGATGAATTACTTTATCTGAAGATATAGTAGTGAATTATGGTTTGTACAAGGGTTTGCTCCCTGAGACTTAATGTGCATTTCTCTGTCTGTTGAACCAGGCTTCATAAAGGTTCTCCAGAGGTGCTAGGCATCATTAAGGATAGAAATAGGCTCTTTTTCTCTTTGGCTGAAATACTATATTTATTGCCTTAATGTAGTAAGTGTAATGTAGTAATGAGACTGTCCTTTTTATCTATTTGATTTTCACTGTCTCCATCATGCCCCTGATTATGGAATTAGGGAAGATCACCTTAGGAATGCATCCAAATGAAAAACATTTCACATTTTATTCTGTACTAATATTCCCCTGAAAAATTAAAATGTATAAATATAGGTAGTTAAAATATCAGCCATTTAAGAGAATTAACTGGAAACCATACATTTTATCAAAAGCCTTATTTCAAAATCTGAGCACTTGATGTGACTTGTTATTTGTTGAAAGCAAGCTTATAGTAATAAGTACCTATGAGAGCTGCACATTTTAAAACTGTCCTCACAGTTCTTCTGTCTGAGTTTTAGAAAAAGAAAGAGAGAAATTGTGAACCAACTAACAGTGGGAGAAAAACCCCATGTAGTGAACATACAGCTGCAAACCATTTCATCTGAATGTGAACTAAGGGCTCCTTAAAACTCAGCTGTAAAGCAGTGCTACTTTTGTCCTTTTTAGTCTCTCCAGTCTGTCCTACATCTACAGGGATTTTACATTGTTATGGTCCAAGAACTATACTGGAATTTAAGATATCTCATGAACTTCAACATGTGAAGACACTCTGATCTGCATAGATCAGATACCAGCACCAGAATGCTATTACAAGACTGTTTTCCTTTTTTTGTTCTCCCTTAAAAACAAAAATTCCCCAAACCCAACAAAATAGTTAACCCTATTCCACTTTTCTGTCTCTCAGATGAAAAGTTAATACCACAGTTTTTCTAGGCACTGAGGACCTTCCCAATCTCTGAGGTGTTCATTTTTTGTTCAATTTATACTTGCAACTTGTTCACCAGTTATGTCAGCTCTGTAATGAACATCTAAATGCTGAACAAGGAGAAGAACAAAGACATTTGGAGGCAATCCCCTATTCTACATGAAACCAAGCCTATCCTTCTAACATTTTTGATAAAACACATCCCAAAAACGGCAAGGATATGTCAGCTTCAACATACAGAGAACACACTAAACTTCGATGGAAGTGCTAGATTGGCTTGGACCTTAAGTACAGACCTAGCACATGAGAGAATCACCCAGTGCACCAACACAGACTTGGCAATACACTGAATATAAAGGCAGCACAGAATCAGAAGGAGAGGATAATATCTTTTTCAGGCTTAAAACATCTGCTTCTTTAACATGATGAGACGAAAAAAATCATCTGTTCCTTTCCTTTCAGCTTAATAAAACATGAATGTAACACTTGAAAGAGGCTGTGGCCTAGGTGGGAGTTATGTTACATATACTTGATTGTTGATTAGACTGCTATCCTGCATATACTTAGATTTCTGTAGTGGTTTTGTTTGTTTGTTTTGAATCTTTTTTGGCAGCTTAATACCAATTCCTTTTCTAAAGCCTACATCACATTAATGCAATTGAGTTGAAGAGACAAATCTTCAGAGGCAAACGGGCTAGTAAATCCAGGAACAATATTGGTGCAACCTCTGTGTATGTGCCTCATCACTCAGTTTATAATTTTGTCTTACTTGTGAATTTTCTTCTATATATTTGTTTCTATTACTTATGGCTAGAGATTTTAATTTCCTAGCATATCATTTTGTGACAGAAACATTTGTTAGAAAGCTTAAAAAGAATATTCTAGCACAGTGATAGCTTTATGGAATCTCCTGTTCCTGGATATTTTATGCAAATTCTTGTGATTTAACCAAATAAACCCATCTTCATATTGTAATAATGACTCCTGGTGAGACAAGGTATATGTAAGTTTTGTCTTCTAATTTCTTTCATGACATTTAATTTTTACTGTACTAATTGATGACCCTTAATTTTTCAATGTTTCTTTCCATTAATGAATCACCGTATCATAGTTCCTTCCTAAACAGCAATTAGTAGGATGAGATAAAACATGCAGTGGGTTTTTAAAATCAAGCTTCTCTTCTTCCCTCCATGAAACAGAAAATTCATTAAAAGTAATTATAATGTTACAGTATGCCAGAACCAATACAGCTGAGGGTGGATCATCTGATTAAACAAAGGCCTTTTAGTTAAACAAATCTTACATATTGGTAATGGAGTTCACAAGCCCATATGACTGTCCAAGAGAAAAACCCTAGGGTTTGATTAATGACCCATGTTCTTTGTTACAAGAGCAAAACTGTCTTGTAATATAGTAAAGACACAGCACAAGCAGGTTTTCAGAGGATACTGTGAGTTTTATTCCTCTTGTGTGAGGAATAAAGTGACACCTTATACAAGAGTCAAGCTGACTAACACCTGAAGGAGTCACATTAGACTTTTCTTGGTTACAAAATAAGTCATACTAATGGAAGTTATTTGGACATAAAAGCCTTAAAATATACAAACGCTCTCCCCCTGCCATGCCCACTAGTTTGACCCTCAACCTTATTTTAAAGCAACTTTGTACCCAGCACAGTTGATTTTTATCCTGCATTTTGTACTTCAAACAAGAATGCAATAAACCCACGTGAAAATGGCACTTTTGTATATCTTCTTTTATATTGGTTGGCCACATAAGATGAGATACTGTATTACACAAGGGAGCATCATAGATTATAATTTTTTCTACTTTGAAAATAAGGAGGTCAGAGAAACATTCCCCCAAAGGTAAACTCCTTTTGATACTTCCTCTGGGTGTTAGAGCTCCTTATTTCTCTATTCCAGCTAAGGGTTCACTGTACAATGCAGTTAAGGATGCAAGTAAGATACTTTGTTTTCGGAGAGTTTACTTCATTTGTAATTTTACACAACACCAAATTTAAAATGTTTTATGTTATCTTGATTGTCATTCATGTTTATCTTCTGTGATACGGAAACAGAACTACCTAACATCATAAATAAGATTTCTTCTAGGCTTGCTGTCAGATATGTTGTGATGATAAGCAGTTTAAACTTTTTTTCCCCAACCTGAGGTGCTGCAGTACTGCAGCTAACAACTGATATTGATAGTAGTTCAAGATAAAATATTCTTTTCATTGTCAGTGATGGAGAGAGAGAACCTCAGTTTCAATAATCTTCTGCCAATGGCTGAGAGTAATGAGCTCTGGTGTCAGTCCAGTGGCAGAAAAAGAAACACTAGTTTTATACCTACCATAATATGTGCAGTTCTATGTTTGTTACTTGTTTTTACAATTAAAAGTACAAAGCATATGTGATCAGATATACTAATTAATCAACTAAAATGCAAATTAAATATAAAACCCCTCAATCCTAGCATTTCTTTCCAATTTTTTTTTGACCACGAGGTTTGTGGGTTTAGACCATGAATATTCTATTATATAACTAATGTTCTCTCTCTGGCAACTAAAACAGCTTACAAAAAGGAACGATCAGAGGGCTTCATGTCTGCAGTACTCACAATTCTGACCTTCACTTTTTTCAACCATAAAAATCAGCATCTTCCTATAGTAGTAGTTTTAGACCTTAAATTGCATTTTTAAAAGAAGAGGGTAAGAGAAAAGGATTTATGTATGAAATCAACCCTGACAACTCAGAATTTAGTGTTTTCATTACCTGATAAAGCAGAGCTGTAATATGGGCTTAGACCTGAGGTGCTTACTCCCGATTATCAAACTTCTGTCCTTCAGTGCATAGGAAAATAACTAAATTTCTTGAGTGCAAAAAACCAGTAGATTAGTAAATGTATTATTTTAGGTATGATTGTAATTTACTTTTTCAGTGTTTGATTTATTTGTACAAGTGAAATGTGTGGAGGCAGTGATATTATGGGACATCACAAGATGGAAGTTTTATGCAGTATTGGTAGAGTCACAGATTTAATTTTCATTTCTTCCATTTCACTTCTGTTTCATGTGCTTCTTTCTGGTTTGAAGGTGTGTCTCAGCCAGAGAGCAGTTAATTCTGTGTAACTTTGCTAAGTAAACAAAAGTGTTGGTGTGTAATATTTATTTTTTAGTGTTCTACAGCACGTGAACATTTGTTTTGTTTCTTCCATTATGGTTCTTCTGAGGAAGAGGATTTAATCCCTCTCACTTTTCTCATGCAAAGGAACAGTTTATTCCTGCAACTGAGAAAGGAAATTACTTGTTTGGTTGGACAGTGTTGAGGGTTGCAATAAAATTAGTGCTGTAATTTGCAATAACCATAGGGGAATACCTGCCACCGAAGATTGCTGATGTGCAATACACTTTAATTGGAACCCTCCAGCTTTCAGGGCACTGTCTTAATCATAGGTGCTTGGAACAAGTGGCATAAAACAGGTTATGGCCCAAAATACCATAAAGTGATCAAGCAATCCTCCTAACTACCCTCTACATTGAATCATCATGATTGCAATGAATAATTCACATCGTTTCTACTCTGGTCTGGTAATCTTATGATTACAATATTCTGTGGACGTAGCTCTTGGGACTCTTCTGAAACAAAACAATATCATCAAAAGCTGTATATCATAGCTGAGCTTTTTTTTTTTCAGAGTAAGGCTCACATTTTGCTTACAAATAAAAGGTATATGCTGAAGTTGTGATAATTAATCATACATAGTCTAAGTCCAAAATATCTGTGATGCTATAAAGTGGTATCTGTTTGACAGTTCTAAGGATTCAAAAAGTGTTCAAAAAGTGTTTATCAGGATAAAAAAATATTGAAAGTTTAAAAATATAGAGGAAAAATGCGGTTTTGTGGTGCTCTTTATTAACATTCTGTATCTTAAACCTGAAGTCACATTTTCAAACTTTCTCCTAATCCCTAAGGATTTAAGATATTATTTTAAATATATTTCTACTGGCTTCTGGAGTTGGGGTGCTATGAAAACCACTAGACATTCCAAGACTTTTGGAGGAGATCATGAGAATTTCACAGTTCCAATTGCATCTCCTGCCCAAGTAAAACTGAAATGAGTCTCAATATGTGAAAAAGATAACTAATGCAGTAAAAGAAATCATTAGTAGCTCAGTAGATTACAATATGTTTCTGGAAACCAAACGTTAGAGTCATAGACTGTAAGTGAAATGTCCCTTTACATAGAGAGTCAACATCAAGTTTTAGGGTAAAAACTTTTTTGTTTAGGACTAATGTAGAAGTACAGTGGGCCATGCCTTGAACTGATCCTTTATTCAAGACGTGATTTTAGTCTGTGAACTTCAGAGTCAAACAAAGTCCCAGTTTTCAAAGTAATATTATTATCAAGGTATGTTTTCCTCAAACCTGCCTCTCTTACTCTGCAGGTATTAATGTGAGTGTATTTTATGTCACAGAGGACTAGGAAAGTACAAGACATGACTGAGAACATGTTCTACTTGTTTCTACTGCTTACATAGCAACCTACAGAAAGACAAGTTGAATTTTCTGAAACATATTCCAAAACAATACCCTAATCCTCTGTGAGAACTATTACTGGAAAAGGGCAAGTGGGAAAGCAAGCTGCTTGAGAAATAGCTTCTCTCAATGTACACCATAATAAAGTTCATGGAAGCAGAAACTTAGTCAATGTGAAGAACATGTAGTTCTGGTAGAATTTTATCATGTCTGTATCACTGGCTGAAGATGTGACCACATACAGGAGAAGGTACAGTGTTTCTGAAAATTGCAGGCTATGTCCTGAGTTCCTACTGACTAAAATTACTTCTACATGAAAGAAGTTTGAAGGATGTAACCCTCTCTCTGTGCACTGTGCTTGGTGTTTACATTGATTTTAGATGAGGACATGGTGCAATCTTTGGATCAAAATACATTAGATAAATCCAGTTCAAGGATTAATACTGTCAGTGAAAGACAAATGTGCCTCATGATGTTTATCTTTCTCAAAGAGACAATATTTTGCTTAAATATTAAACAGAAGAAACTGTGGGTTGTGTTGTCCTTGCCTATGAATAACAGCCTCCAGTCAGATCTCCCAAGGTCTTTAATTAACTTCTTTTGGTTTAAAAGTGAATGCTGCTCAACAAGCTATGTGGATTTGATCTCATCCCTCAAAAAGGTTGGGACAGACCACTGTCTGAGTGGTGGAAGAAGAGCTGTCCAAACCTGGTGATAGTATAAGCATAAATATCTGTGCAAAATAGCCCTGAATAAGCATGGGGTACAATTTAGGAGTGTTTCCGGTGTTAATCAGTAAGGAGCTAGAGTTGCCTTATAGAACAGAACAGTAAGAAGCAGATTTTTAGAGCATGACACATTTACTCTCTCTCTCTCTGTATATTACCTGAAGATGAAAACAGCATGGGCTTTATCCCCTGAAAACAACAATAAAGAGTACTTTTCTCAGAGTTGATTTTAATTTCCAGAGGCATTTTGTATGCATTCTCTACCTTTTTTCTCTCCCCTTCTCTCCCATACCTGTGTCAGAAGTGTTCTCTCATGACGATGACACTTTCCAGGTTGTATGTTCCGATGAGCTCCTTATAAGTAATCTCTTAGTAAAACATTAAGAACAATTATATTATGTTGTGTGCCATATCATAGAGTCATAGAATATCCTGAGTTGGAGGGACTGACCAAGATCATGAAGTCCAACTCCTGGCCCTTCCTGGGATAACTTTAAAAATCACATCATCACTGCCTGAGAGTGTAGTCCAAATGCTTCTCGAATCCTGTCAGCCTTGGTGCTGTGGCCACTTCCACAGTTGTCCATCCTGGCAGCCAGAGCACTGCTGATCCACATTCAACTTACTATTCACCAGGGCACTCAGGTCCCTTTCTGCAGAGCAGCTCTGCAGTCTCATTCCCCAGCCTCTATGCACAACCCAGGTTGTCTTGTCCCAGGTGCAGAATCCAACACTTGCCCTTTTTAATCTTTATATGATTATTCAGGTTGGATATGAAGAAGAGTTTCTTCACTGAAAGGGTTGTCAAGCATTGGAATGGACTGTCCAGGGAGGTGGTGAAGTCAACATCCCTGGAAGTGTTCAAGAAATGACTGGACATGACACTTAGTGTTCTGGTTTAGTTGAAAAGGTGTTGATCAGTCGAAGGTTGGACTCAGCGATCCCGAAGGTCTTTTCCAACCTTAATTCTTCTGTGCTTCTGTGATTCTAAGGTGGTGATTGCCCATCCCTCTAGTTTGTTGAAGTCTCTCTGCAAGGCCTCCCTGCCTTCAGGGGAGTCAACAGCTCCTTCTAATTTAGTATCATCAACAAACTCGCTATACTTTTGAGTCCTGTGAACAAGTTGTTTCTGAAGGTGTTGAAGAGAACTGGTCCTAAAATGGAACCACGAGGACCCTCAGGCTGCCAGACTGGTTTAATTCCATTTACATCAAAAGAGTTAAGAAGTCAAAAGAGTTAAGTACTTCACAATTTAAAGAAGGATTTTAGGAGAGAACTGTGAACTGGAAGTGATGAGGGTGAAATTGCAGTACAAATGTACAACAGAATTCACTGTTTTCTTGGCACTGTTACTAAAATATTCACTTGTTTTCTCTACACTTTCAAAAATGTTTTCTCTGCTGACACCCTCTGCCAGCCACTAGGTTCTGTGGCAAATCACACTTTGAAAGGAAACAAAATGGTCACTACTAGTTAAAATTTCATCTCCTTACAGTCACATGCTTACAAAAATTTGCAAGTTTTTATTTGGATTTCTTTCAAGAAATCACAGAAAAATTCTTTTATTCTGTAACACCTTTATTTTTATTTCTCTGACTAAAAAGAGAAATTGGATATTGTCTGAAAGAATTACTGAATAAAATTAAAATATGATACATCATTAAATATGTTAACAAATTTCTATACTTTATGAATGGTCTATAATTTCATAAGATTAGAATTTGGACTTCTGAAATATAACTGATAGCAGCTGGTAGCAGCAAGAAAATAATTGCAGTTTACAGAACAGCATACATTGATTTATACTGGCTTTATGTTTTGTCAATGATATTTCAGCGAGTCTCTAGAAACCATACCATGCATGAGGAAATTTTTTCTATTACATCCTTCTTCTCACACAGGAATTTTTGCTTAGTTAATCTAAATTATCTGAATTGCCAACTTCGACCAAGTGTGTAGATGCAACATGAGGAATTGGCTCAGTGCTTAGTAGCAAAGTATTAACCAAAATGCTAATGAATGCAATTTTACTGTTAGTGAAAGAACCTCATTCTACCATATGTCTGGCACTTGAATTCTTCTGTGAATTAATATCAGAGCATCAGTTTTCACTGGAAAAGTGTTTACATAGAGTCTAAGAAATAGATATTCTGTTCTTATATAGGGAGTATGATAAATCAGCTTGAATTATGTAGTTCTGCTGGAGCCAATGGGATTATATTGGGATGATATCCAGATGTTAGCAGTTTAACTCTTGAACAAATATTAATAGTTGCCTCTTGCCTGTAAATATAAAGTGATGGGGACCTTAATGTTACCTATTTTGCTGGTCTTAGTGTCTGCTAAGTTCTCCAGTGCAATATTGTATAAAAACACCCCCAGTATGTGAATAGTGCCTTATGACAGAGACATTACTCTTTCCCCAGGCCAATGCTTATAGGCTTATAAGTCCTAACTATAAAGCTGAAAGGCTTGACAGCCCTGCCTAACTGAGCACCCAGGCCCCACAGTTCTTGAAACCCAGCCTAAATTTCTCATCCGAACCCAATAAAGTGTTAGCATGTTTCATAATGGAAAGCTGGTGGGTAAGGTAAGCTAAATAAATTTTGCTTTGAATTTTACTTTGAAAGATGACGCAGAGCTGTTCAGGAAAGTACATGAGCCACTCATGAACCACAGTTTAGCCAGTTCTGCAATAAGGTGCTGAGACTGGTTTACACTCAAACATAAGACAGATTGGCAAATCTGAACAAAAGCAATGAAACTTAAAACCTGACCCAACAAAGGGTATTTTCTTTTTCTTTCTTTCTTTCTTTCTTTCTTTCTTTCTTTCTTTCTTTCTTTCTTTCTTTCTTTCTTTCTTTCCTTTCTTTCTTTTCTTTCTTTCTTTCTTTCTTTCTTTCTTTCTTTCTTTCTTTCTTTCTTTCTTTCTTTCTTTCTTTCTTTCTTTCTTTCTTTCTTTCTTTCTTTCTTTCTTTCTTTCTTTCTTTCTTTCTTTCTTTCTTTCTTTCCAGCTATCTAGCTAGGTAAAATTTAAAATATATTTGAAAAAAAAAAATTTCATCGACAATTACTGTGAGAATTTCTGTTTGGATAACTGTAATAATTGAAAATACACAGGTGTTTTGGTCCAAACTAAAACAAGAATGTATTATTGCAGTGCACAGCCTCGTTTGAGAAATCACTAGATTTGAGGGGGTTATTCATTCCAAGCACTCCTGGAGTTGCAAGAATATTATTTAGCAGAGAGAGTGCTTAATTCTTCATATGAATGACTATAACCAAAGATGCATACTGAATTTTTCTAGAATTGCTCCTGGAATCTGACTGAGCCTGCCAAATACAAATTAATCTTTACTTTCTAATATTGCATAAAAAATACGCATTTTATTTTATTTTCTAGGTTACCCTGCAGTCCTCTTTTCCCTTTCTGTGTTCACACAGCTCCTTGAAATGTCTCTGTTGTGTCAGTCTCTCTTGTTTCTAGCATTGGTGTTTTGTGGAGACAGACACCTTTTTTAAGATGTAGACAAGATTTAGAAGATGGTAGAAGGTACAGAGATAGGATGCCAGAGACTATGAGATATTAAAGCCTAGAATCATTTTTTGTAACTTCTAAGGATAATTGAGAGACAAGACAGTGTCTCTTGTTGAAAGTGTTGGTGTTTTTTTCCTTTTAAAATAGTGAAATCTACAAGACACATTTGTCTGTCTCAAAAGTTCTCAAATGTTGTGTGTGGCTGATATTTGGGTTTTTTGTTTGTTTGTTTGTTTTTTGTTTGTTTTTTTTTTTGCTTTGGTTTGGGTTTGTTTTCTTTTTTTTATTTGTTTGTTTTTTTCCTTTTGTGTGTCTTTTTGTTTTTTGTTTGTTTGGTTGTTCGGTTGTTTGATTTGGTTTGTTGTTTCTTGTTTTTTTAGCTGTGTATGGATTTCTGGAATGTTTGCTTCAGATTTTTAAGTAGAAATAATTTTACTTGGAGCTACCCTGTGGTATCAGTTTGATTCCTACACTACGTAAAGTTACTGTGGCCTTTCAAAGGCTTCATTGTATTTTACCCTCTAAACTTCCTCAGTGTAATCTTTGATCTGGGTAAAACCTGTATTTCCTCAAGGGTTGCTGTAAAGACTATCACTACTCCTCCTGTATGGTATTCAAATATTCCTTTTAATACACCAAATCTACTTTGACCATTCAGTCATGCTGACCTGCATAACACATATATACCTATATGTAATAAGCATTTCTGTGTGGGGTTATTTTTGTGTCTGAGCCTTCTTTTCCAGCTTGTGCTGTATTTCTGTAACAAGGTCTCAATTAACAATATAATGACACCAAAGGAAACATTCATATGATGGTGGCAGTTCACCATCCTTCACAGACTTCCCAAATGATCTAATAAAAGCAAGAGCTGCATGGAAATCTGTGAGACTACAGCCTTGGTTGTAACTACAGACAAGATTAAATGTTTAAGGCATCAGGGAATGCCTTCCACAAAATTCTGTGAGGTAATGAAATTATGATAATTTTATTTCATTTGATTATGCTTTAATTTTAGTTATTATGGGTGTAACTATGAATTTAATGTATTGTCTGATGAGGCAAGCAATAAGAATTGCAAATGGACCTTGAATTTGTATTCTGCTCTTCCCTCAAATCAAGGTTTCCTAATGGTTCTACATAGCAAAAATAAATGTCAGAAATCCCTTTGTTTTAGCTAAATAGTTTGTGAACAATTTTGTGCTATTTTTTAAAATTATTTACTTTGAAAAAATGTATATAATCTGTTGCAATTTTCTTTATGGATCCTCTTTTACATATGCACTTCATGATGGTTTAATGTTTGTTCATACAAACTAAAATAGAACCCCTTTTTTTATTTTTTTTTTACCTTACCATCAGACAAGTCCCACATTACCTCTAATATCCTTATATTTTCTAGCATTCTGCTTCATCCATGGCGAATTCTTAGTCTTTTATGAACTCCATGATGCCTCCCATGTATTTCAGTTATCTTCCTGTGTTTTCATTCTTTTATAGTATCAATTCTTGTAATTAAGATCAGTCTAGTCAATTAAGCAGTTGAACCTTAATACTGGTCTATCAGAAGACATTTTTTTTCTACTCATTTACAGGGATTGCACTGCCTTTTTTTTATCTCTTGAAATATTAAAAGGTTTGTCCAAACTCAATTGAGATCAGTGACTGAATTCCTGCTTATTCGAGTTGCTCCTGGATTTTCTCATAAAATATCCAAGAAGGGTAGTCAGCTTTTGCCATTCTGAGTATAAACTACTTTAGAAGAACTCCATGAAATGCAACCCTCAGTTTTATTCAGACAACTGAAGTAAGTGTTGTGTATCACTTTCCACAGTGAATTTTAAAATCTGTCATTCATTCATAGATGTACTGCTGATAAAAAACCACACTGAATTACTTATGAAGTGTTTTCTTTCTTTACCTCACCTTGCCTTGCCCCATAAGACGCAATGATAAGAGGATAAAACTGCTACTGTCTCTCAACTTTTCCCTCTTACAGCACAACACAGTTCTTCTGCCTTTTAAGATCTTTTGGGGAACAAAGTGTTTTTGTGCTAAATATGTCTATTGTCTCTCCTCTTCACATATGGAGTTAAATACTATTCTTAGAATACTCAAAGTAGGTGAGCAATTTCTCAGCACAAGGATATATATGTTCTTCAGTTTTGCCTAAAAATAATTGGAGAATCTATTGAATGCCAGCTCTTGAATATGTCAAATATTAACAATTCTGAGTGTCAAATGAATATTTTACTGTGAGCTTTGCATGATTCTGAATGCAACAGAAAACTGCTATTTAGTATGATACAGCCATAGGGTAATACATCCTTGTTTCAGTGACCTTCTTTCAGGGGTGAGCTTTCCATCACCAAAGAGGCTGAAAAAAACCCAACAAAATAAAGAGTCAATATTAGACTAATTAAATAGTTATTTTCACCCATTTCTTTGCATTCCTTTAGAATGACTCAAAAAATATACAAGCAATTACGAATTCTTATGTATTCTGTTATATACTGCAAATTAATAAAATACTTTAAAAAGTTAAGACTTCAGTTAGGAATTCAAAATTTTATTTTTTCTTGTTTTATTATTGTTGTGTTATTACTCATAGTTTTATAATTTCTAGTATTACCTATTATATATTGAGGATATACATATTTATATATCTTTGTTATTATTTTATTTATTCTTAGTCACTAATTAGAAAGTGCTAGAAATATATACAATAGTCATAATAACAGCCACACAATAAATTCTTCTTTAAATTTATAAAGATGCATGTGTGTGTTTATCTACATAAATCTCTGCCACATTTTAAAGAATTTCCATCAGAAATTGGAAATTACACTGAGATTTCAAGATAATTGGAGTTGGACACGTTGTGAGATAGCCAAGGTCTGTGAAGGACTTAGCATTTCCCCACTGAAATGCTACTAACCACAAATATAAGCCAAAGGGTAAATACATTGCTTAGGTACAGGTAGATATCCGGGTAGCTAGAAAATTATATTTTTGTTCCTCTCAGTCAAGCTATTCATGTCCTTTTCTAAAACACAAAGGATATTTTTGCAGGTTATCTCTCTCAGCAGTCTGAATATTTTTGCCTTTTAATTAGCTGAAAGGACTGAATATCTATGCGAAAAATCTGAAGCTTATTCTGGAGTAAGGCTACATTGATTAGCTGTACAGGATCTTGTGTAATTAATGTTTACCTATCAGCAGCAGAAAGTTTTTTTATACTTGGGCTCCTTCTAAACGATAACTCAAGTCATAAAAAAGTTTCAGCCAGAATAGTAAGTAAAAAGTGTTCTGTTTCCTAAGAACTAAAATAGCAAACAACTAAACTTTAAGACCCATTGTATATATCCTCCTATGAATTATACCAAGATATCATGTCCTATATTCCATGGTGAAAGCCATGTGGGGCTTTAAAAGAAGAAACAAACCAGACACTCTTGTGTACTCTCTGGTCATTGCTTTCTCAGTCTTGTCATCCATGTGCCAGCACTGACACCCAGGTGGACAAATCTCTTTTATTTTTGCTCAGTGCCCAAAGGCAGAATGTAAGAGCAAAGAAACAGCAGGAAAAAAAAAGAATAAATGAGACTCTTTTTTTGCTCAAGGTCTCGGGTCAAATCAAGTTTTTAATCTTTCTGACATTCTTGAAGTAAAGCAAAAAATCCCAGTTCGGTTCTCTTTGTACAAAAAGCAGTTAAATGTTTCTTGTCATGGTATGAACTGTTGCTCAAGGGAAGCACTTTGTTTTGGTCACTGTGCTCCTCTGCCATATTTTACTAATGACGTTTCATTCATTTCTCCACAATGACACAAAAAACTAGAATTTGGCTTTGAAAAACAGTGGCCTTTAATTCATTGCCTAAAGATTGAGAAAAAAAACCCAAAGACTGTCCAGACAATATTAGATAAGTTGGAGAGCTTCACTCTTTTAGTGAAGGCCTTCTGGCCATGGAGCACGAAGACATGTACTCACATATAGAATTCTTACACTTTTTTATCTTTTACTAATTATCATACCTAATGGAGACACCAACCCTAAGACCCCTTTTGCCCTGGTCATCATCATGGCCTGGCTTTGCGAACGAAGATTTGGGAAGGGCTCTACCCACGTTTGTTACAAACACGTTGGTGGCTAAAAAGGCCAATACGAGACAGACACGTCCGGTTGCAAAAGGCACAGCAGAAAGACTCCTTAGGTGGTAAATTCTGCAGGACACGATTCTTTCTGCCTTGTCTTTTCTCCTCAAGGGTGATCCTGCTGCGTTCTCAAAGGCATCACCAGCGTTATAGATGGGGTGTCTCCAGACCTCCCGACTGGAGCCCAGAGTAGACCAGTTCTGGTGATCAATATGGCCAAGGCTGAGATGTTGTTTCAGGGAGTCCTTGAATCTTTTCTTCGGGGCTCCTCTCTTGCGGCAGCCAGTGGTAAGTTCACCATAGAGCAGGATCTTAGGGAGGGGGTGGTTGGTCCTTCATCCTGGAGACGTGCCCTGCCCAGCACAGCTGTGTTCTCAGCAACATGGCCTCAATACTTGTGACTGTGCCTGTTCTAGAACAGATGGATTGGTCACATAATGTGACCAGTGGATGTTTAGGATTGTACGGAGGCAGCGTTGATGGAAGCGTTCGAGGAGTCGCAGGTGGTGGCGGTAGATGACCCAGGATTCAGATCCATATGAGAGAGTAGACAGCACTATGGCTCTGTAAACACTGATCTTGGTACTTTTCTTCAGGTGTTTATTTCACCAAACTCTTTTATGAAGCTTTCCAAAGGCACTGTATGCCTTTGCTAACCTGTTGTCTGTCTCCCCGTCAATCTCACCATCCGAGGAGATGAGGCTGCCCAGGTAATTAACTGCTGGACTGATTTGAGCTCTGATTGGCCAATGGTGATGTGGGGATGATGGAAGACTTCCTGAGGTGCCAGGTGATAGAGAACTTGTGTCTTCTTTAAGCTGACTTCCAGCCCAAAGAGCTCAGCAGCCTCTGCAAAGCAGGATGTTAAACGCTGCAGAGCTGCTTCTGTGTGGGCAACAAGGGCGGCATCATCAGCATAAAGCAGCTCCTGGACAAGATGGTTTAAGGTCTTGGTGTGGGCCTTCAGTTGCCTCAGGTTGAAAAGGCTTCCATCAGTATGGTATTGGATGTAGATACCGTCCTGATCATCGAGGTCTGCGGTGGCCACAATATCCATTTACCCTGGTACCACCCTCAGAACTCCCCCACTGGAGCCCCCTCAAGGGTCTCAAACCTTCTATCTTGTTTTGTCAGCCATATCTCTTGCTATTTTGCTCTAGGTGCACGTCCCAGCGGAATGTTTTTGCTAAAAATCCGTTGCCTTGAAAAGAAGGTTAAACCCAAGCTTCAGGAGTGTGACACACAAACTGCGAGGAAGTAATGGTCTAAAGTGAAAGAAAACTCCAGCTACATCACAATCTACAAAAAGCTAAAAATCCAAAAAATTCTAAGGCATCAAATTGCTCAAAGTTTTTTGTTATCAGTGCAGACTGCTATGATGAGAGTATTACACTTTGGTAAGAATAAAGGTGGGTGAAGGGAATGTGATTTAAATTTTTAGTATATTTTTTAAGAGAAGATTGAAACGCCTATTTGTTAAAAAACTAATGTTTTCACTTCAGTCAGATTGGACTTTAACAAGTAGGAAGGCAAAGAAGACTTGGAGTCCTCTACTTGTTTTCCTACTTCTATATTTACTACAATTTTCTTAGCTAAAAAGGACTAAAAAATGTAACTACAAAAAAACAGAATACTTTTGTTACATGGGGCAAAGAGTAGATATTCTCTGCACTCTTCAGATTTCTGGTTGAATTCTGACTTGTTAACAGAAGCAATCATGCCAAAGTATAGGAAAAGTAATACTGAGTAGGAGTAAAGTTGTAATAAATATGGAATTAATGAGATCCTTACCACACAATTGCACAATCTTAAAAAAGGATGGTAACAAAACAAAGGATTCAGAGCAAAGTTACAGTAATGATTTGAGGTCGGGAAAACATACCATATAATGAGAGACTCAAGAAACTTCAATTGATTTTTCTTACCAAAGAGTAAGTTAAAATGTTATTTGATCTTGGTCATTGCACAGCTACACGAAGAAGAGCTTTTTGATATAAAGTCCACTTTCATCTTACAGAAAAAAACCCAACCCAAACCAAACAAAACAGGATCTACTTTGAAAAGAAAAAAAAAATAGATTTTTTTAATAGAAATCGACTGCAAAGTTTTTAATAAAAAGGTTCATTAACTGAGGAATAGCTTTCATTAGGAATGCAATGGGATTTCATAATTTGAATCCTTTAGATTGAGACTGGGTAAATTCCTTAAAGACATCCTAAGTACCAAATGGATCCTATGGGATTAATATTGAGAGGAGGAGGGTGAGGATGGAAGAACCCCCCTGCTAAAGCCCCAAAAACCTGCAAAATACATATGAAATATATAAATCAGGGGATCCAGCTAGACCCACAATAACCTGTTCTCGCTCCGATACATATTATATGCATCTAGGTTCAAAACTGCAATGTCATCCGGAAATTTTATTTCCATAGACTCTATCACACAATAAAGAAAGTAATTTCTAGAAGGTAACTCATGGCAAATGAGAAAGAATAGTTCTAAATGTCATCCTCTCTTCCATGAAGTCAGCCACCATTTTCACCAGCAATCTCCTGTTGATATTGCTTTATATTGTTTTGTGGAAAGATGGGAGGGAGTAAAAAACATACTTTTTGTCTGTTTGTCTTGGAGCCAGCTGGGACAATGCTGCTGCATACAGAATGTTTTGTTCACCAGATCAGAACAACTTTTTTTCACCTACAGTGTGACCATTGGGGTATACCATACCCCAAGAGAAGAGGGGAGGAGACTAAAGGGAGATCTCATAACAGTCTACAGCTTTCTCATGACATGACCTATGACAGGACCTGTTGGAAGGGCATGAAGCTGTGTCAAGGGATGTTTAGGAGGGATATTAGGAAAAGGTTCATTACCCAAAATGTGGTTGGGCACTGGAACAGACTCCCCAGGGAAGTGGTCATGGCCCCAAGCCTCCCAGAGTTCAAGAAGCTTTTGGACAAGGCTCTCAGACATAAAGTGGGATTCTTGGGGTTATCTTGGGCAGGACCAGGAGTTGGACTTTGATGATCCTTGTGAGTCTCTTCCAAGTCAGGATATTCTATAATACTCATGGACCCTCTCTCCTTGCTGTCCCACACAAATCCCTAACTTTCACAGGATCTGGAAAGTCAGTGTGCAGCATGACACTGACTCTCTGAGCAGAGGGAAGAGTGAGGTCTGTACCCCACGACTGGGTTTCATCAACAAAGTTGGGGAATATGTGTGATCCTTTTCCCAGGACTGCAGTCACAAGAGCATGGGAGTCTTTTGGGGGATATAAGCTGCTACCTGGTGTTCTTTACAAGTCTCTTATCAGCTTATGAGCCCCAAAAAGTCATGACTGCTTCGTCCTACACGTTTTTCAGGATCCTGGATAAGCTTCATGGACACTGAAACAGTTTATACCCACAGCCCTCATGATACCAAAGAATTTGAGCTCTCCATTGTCCAGGATTGAGGCCAGGAAAGCATCTGTGATTCTTGGTCTGTACAGATCTGAGTGTTTCTGCCTCATGGTAGATGTTGATTACCTATTTCAGGTGTGAGTCATGTAGATGTTCTACACGTGCCCTTTTTAAGTGAGGCTCTGCAGGTTATCATGGGTCCCACCTTCAGCTGGCCTGCTGAGAGGTGACCAAAGCCCAAACAGCAAACAGCACAGCACTACCATTTATGTTGATCATCACTTGATGTGCCTTGTACAGGTATGTCAAGAGGAAGGCATGGGGAGGTGGTTTTAGGCAGAGCCACAACAGGAAGGTCAGACTCTTCAGCTCCTGCCCTGACTGTTACCCAAGGATGCAGTGGCAGCAAAAGAGAAGTTCATTAAGTCATCTGTGCCCACTTGGTTCAGGACTTTAGCTCCATCAAAGTGCTCACAAACACTTAAAGCAATCCATCATGCCTTCATGCTCCGATAATCAAACAATAGGTTTTGCTTCTCTTCCTCCACCTAAACTTCTCACAGATTTGTCAACCCTCTCCACCCAATCCTTGTATCATCTTCTTCGGAGACACACAAGACCGATTGCAAGCAGCCTCCAATGCATCCTGTGTCTGTATGACTCAGGTTGAGCTCTTTACACAGATGAGGACATTCTTTATTTTTATTTATCACCCACGGTCACTGTCCTTAAGAGCCGAAGAGCCTCATTCCAGCAGGAGTTATGGTTTTCTAGTGTTATTGTTTCTCTGTGCACTCTCGTCTCCTGTATCTTCTGTATCTTTCCTCTTCTTTCCTCTGTCATAATAATCTTTCCCTAAGATCACAGTTCTCCCAAATGGTTTTTTCCCTCCTCCCTCACTGTGGACCTTTGGCTTCTTCAGCTTCTTTCTTTACCTCTTTGAACAAAAGCAGCAAACAGGAGATGGTCTGCTGTTGGTAAATGAGGTTCTTGAGAGAGAAAAGAAGGAAGGATTGCCCTGAAAAGCTTCTTTACCATCGTCTTTTCTTTGAACCACTCCATTTTCTACATTTAATTGCTATGCCCTTCAGTGGAGCCCTGCTCTCTGCTGTACTTTCAAACTATTTTGAGGACTATCTTTAAAGATTTATTGAGTTACTTACATATTAATTTACTCTCACTGTCACCAATACTTGAAAGGCAGCTCAAATTGTTCACATCTAGCATGACTTTGACACTAAGAATTTACTAAACCTTAAATTTTAGTTTTCATCTTCTTGTAAAGTTGCTTAAACTGTACATTTAGATCTATAATATAGTTTTTTATAAACATAGTTTTTGACTATATTTATCTAAAGGTGATTCATGTGCCTTGCTGCAAATATCTGAGGCTTTTTTTGAAGAGAGAAAAAATATCATTTGTCCTGAGAAGAGTATTATGTAGCAAAAAAATGTGCAGACTGCTTTCACAGCTCTGTGGAAGCTCTTTTTCTTACTCTGGGTAGAAGCAACTTCCTTTCCAATTAATGCAAGGTTCAGGCCTAAATGGATAATGGACCATATAGTATTCAAGATCCAGGACATCAGACCAGGGAAGGAAGAATGTAACTAGGGAGGAAAGTTCCTCTGAGACTGCTTTGAAGAAAAGGAAAATCTGTTAGGGAACCCTTAGTATCTCAGACTGCGTATGAACTGTGGGACTCTGAGCAATTTTGAGCTTCTCAAATTGCTGACTCAAGCTGCATCTTTATCCTGCTAAGGAAAGGACACAGACTATGGACTCTGCCATGTTATTTTCTTATTATGATATATACCTTTTCTGCCACAAAGCTGCTGGCTTAGACATCCTTTTGGAAATTGGTCAGATTGTGTCTTCAGTGTTATAGGAGTTTTTTTCACTCTCGCTACATTGAAAGTGCTGTTCCAGAGCTCCACTGTTCTTTGAAAATTTCAGTTTCCCATGAAATTAGGTGGAAACATACAGTAATAAGATGCCTTCAGAAATGCATTTCTGGCCTTTCTTTTTGTCAGCCATTTCCTGTTAGAAAGACTGAAAAAAAAGTCAAATTGTGTGATCCAAGTATTCAGTGATATGCATGTGCAGAAAAATCAGTTTACTCTGTCACAAATTACCTCCTATTCCTATTTTTTTCATACTTCCCATTAAAGGTTAAGAGCTCTGCAATAGTTAAGTTAATTTGCAATAATCTCTTTTTTTGCACTTTTCTTTCAACATATGTCTGAGCAACCTACAAAAATATTTCTTTTAAGCATTTTCCCTCTGTTTTCATGACCAAAGGATTGTGCTGTTATATCCTTCTGTCGCCGGTGATTGATAATATTGTTGAGGTGTCTGTTGCCTCTACTTGGTTGTGCACCTACATGATATGAGAGTGATGCACTTTTTTTGTTTAGACAGTTAGCTTTTCCTCAGTGAAAGAAAAAAAAAAAAAAAGGTTTGAACTGAACATGTTGCTGCAAGGCAATAAGATGATTGATTGGGTGGATACAGAACAATTGGAGAGATGTCTGTCCTCATGTGTGTAATAGGCTGTGCTGGGAGCTAGAGTTGGGTGGATGGACACAAGAGAGGATGACAACATGTTCTGTTCTCTGGGGTGTTTTTCAGCATCAACAGGAATGGAAAGGTCTCTTAGAAAGCTGTACTAACAGTTCAAAAAGCACGTGGTGTTCAAAGCACACTCTGGTTTTCCTCTTAGACCTGCTATTCAAATGAAAGAAAAGATGTGCTGTCAACAAAGGTTTTATTACGACAGAAGTATCGACGGGTATCAGATCTTATGGTGCAGCAATTGTGATTGAATAGATCTCAGATTTCACAAATACTTTTGGTGAGAGGACAGCTTTCTCATTTTTGAGATCCTTTCTGTACATTACAATGGTTTGGGTGATCATTGACAATTTTCAGCAGTCTCCTGCCCTGGTAATTTTGCTACATTCTTTGACTCATTTTCCTTGTTGTAGACAACTCTGTCTTGTCACTATCTCATATATAAATGTATGAAGTAAATCTAGGAATCTTTACAGACAGAAAGTTTTCCTTAATTTTGCTAAGGCCCACACCTGCCTCATATTTACAGTCCACACCCTAAAAATTGATTATTTTTTCATTACAATGAAATTATTTTTCTTAAGTTTTCATATCTATAACATAACATTTCTGAAACCAAAGTGTATTTTTAAGATAAAAGTTATTCTAAGTTGAAAAGAATTTAGAAAATTGAGAAACTCAGAAAACACAATTAGATTTTTTTTCCAGACAGCCTTTTAATATGTCCATTATTATTATAATTTTTCTTGTAGTCTTTGTGTACTCAATACTTGCATTGAGTTATAGGTGCTGATTTAAGTTATGATCAAAGGTGATTTTGATCACCTTCAGATCCATCATCTCTGTTTCTTGTTCTCATAATACAGAGGGTGATTATGGCTCTGATTCAGTTCTGTGATTAGCCTTGCATTGACTATTTAGGGTACAATGACATTTTTCTGCCCAGGTGAAACACCAGCTTCAGTCTATGTCTTCTGAAAATTCTACCCATTGTTACATTTTGTACCAATTTTAAATTTTCTTCTTCTTTATTTCAGATGTTTACCTTGCAAGTGTACTGGTAGTGACTTCTAGACTTTCTGTTTATTTTCCATTTATTTCATGATCTGCTAAGCATCCTGGACTGCATCTATAAAATACTGTTTGCATCGATCGTTATTCATCAATTTAGCCAACTTGTTCAATTAACTGGTATAATAAAAATTCCAAAAATCCTTAAGTAATTACTGAAAATAAGCTTAAGCATTTGTTTTATCTAAACTAACTCTACAAGCCACTAACACAACAGCTGCTACCACAAGTTCGATCATTAAGGTGCTGCTTTTCTTCTCTTTTAATTCTGAATACTTAACAAACGGATAGGCCACTACAAATGAAAATCTCCAAACAGAATGTCATGTCATTGCAAGCTCAATCAGTTTTTGAAATGGTTCATTAAGTATAAATTTCGTGAAAGTGATTAATAAGGTATTCACATAGAAACTAGCACTAGGATTTGTAGGAGAAATATCTTTTATGTATGTGGCTTTAGACAAAGAAGAAAGTTATCACTAAACCAAAAAGTGAAAACTGTTGCCCTATACTAAAAGATGGTTTTTGTTTTCAATCTCCCACTGCAGGCCTCTGCATGATTTTCAAGGTATAACAGCAACATCCTTTCTAGCTACTTGGTGCCTAACACAATGGAACTCAAACAGAAAACTCACAAATGAATACGAGTTTTCAGATTGTTGTTATAGTAAAATTCTTGCTTATGCTGAATTATATTACTTTTGGTAGCATGACATGAGGCCTCGGATTTGCACCACCACAGAAAAATGTGATGACCTACTTCCTCTTTGGAATGAAAAACATTAAGTATAGGTCTTTTCTTTATCCTCTGTCACCTTCAGCTTCTTTTCCTTGTCTCTCCAGAGGAAGCTCTTGCAATCCAGTCTTCTTCCTAGCAGGCACTTGTAGTCATTTCAGGAAGAAGTCTCACATTGCTACACTCACTGGTAATAGCAAATGGAACCAATGGTGCACAGAAAAAAATTGTCTTTCTTTTGTATCTCTTTGTCTGTGGGTTGTTTTTAAATATGAAAGCCTAAATCACACATTTAAAAAACAGCTTAAATGACATGGTCCCACGAGTCTCCAACATTCGGTGCGTCGAAATGAAATGAGTGAAAGCTCACGTGTGCCTGGGTTTGAAATGTAACCACTGCCTACAAAACAAAAAGCTGACCTAGTAAGCTGAACTAAGTTCACAGCTTTGAAAAACTTCTCAAATGTTAGGTTAGTCATTTGGTTGGTCATTTTTTTGATTGCAAGAAAATGTGTATGACTACATTGCAAATACCTAACAGACATTAATGTTAACCTGCCATATATTTTCTAATATCCACTACTGCATGCATATGGGGAGGACAAGAGCAGCAGGTCTACAAAAACGTGAAAAGGAACTGCCTAAAAGACCACCTCTGTATTGAAATGTCACAAATGACAAAGAAGTGAACCCTGCTGTAGTTCAAGTGTATTATGTTACTCAGTTTATGCCGCAATTTTCCTGCAGTTAAAATTTCCTGCAAGTTCAGTCTTAATATTTGTGCTTCTGAAATATATGTTGTTTAAAAGGCTAATCTCAGACTGTCAAAAGAAAAAGAGTCACAAGGTAAAGACAACAAGGCTGCACTGTAGAGAATAATATGGGAAAAGAATGGAAATTCTATTTTTTTCTGAATGTTAAACCTGCAGTTACACTTAAATTGCTAAACTAGAAGCAGATATTTTGTAGGCTGATGCAAGAGAACTGGTGAGGCTAAATGAAATTTTTATGTTAATTTTTTTCCAGTGGAATCTAATTTCTCAACAAATTTTGGTAATTTACTGCAAATTAGTAGGAATTAAACTGATATCCCACTTCTGAAAATTCATTTTTGAAAACCTGTCTCCTAGTGCAGCAAAAAAAGTCTAGCCTCCTCACCCAGTCCCTGCTAATTACCCTAAGTCACTCATTCATTCCAAGTGTTGATGCATGCTTTGAAAGTTTATGTTTGCCTTTATCTCAAGGGCATGAAGGATAAAAAGGTCATTGATATACAGCAGTAAGTTTTTGAAAATCATTTAATGAGGTAGTCTACAGAAAAATTAGGTTTTTTACTTTGAAACTGGCAATATAAAGTGTAGAGGGCACGTGCCAAACTTCTCAAAATGCAGTTCCTTGGGTTAATTCATTAAAAAATGCTAAATTACTGTCTTATGAAACAGAAAGACATCCTTAAGAACAAAAACCATTCTCAGATATCTTTGTGAAAAAGATTAACATCTCTTTCAAGGCTAGTCTTGAAAATAAGAATTTAATTATTTCTTATATATAATTTTCCAGCTTTCTCAGGAGAATATGGAACTGGGAAATGCATACCTTGTGCATCCAGTTTTTCAACATACAGCATCTCGGGCCATGTTTAACTTGGTCCTTTAGTCAGTAAAATTATGAGCAGTCAGGGATGAGACACAGCTAGGGCAGACTGGGACTTTGACAACCTCATGGTTTAAACCGGCACTTAACACCAAAAAGCAGCTCATCCCCTCCCTTGGGTGGAGAACTAGAAGAGTAAAAGTGACAGAACTTATGGATTGAGAGAAAGACTGTAATAGGCAAGCAAAAGCTGTACAGACAAGCAAAGTAAAGTAGGGAATTCATTTACCACTTCTAACGGGCAGGCAGGTGTTCAGGCACCTCCAGGGACGTAGGACTCCACCATGCGTGTTAGTGACTTGGAAAGACAAAATGCATTGTGACTGTGATAAAAAATACTTGGATCTTTGGGTGAGGCCTCCTCTCCTCTCCCCCACAACCCCTCTCTCCCTTTCCAATATCTCTGATGGTCAGCATGAATTGTTCCAAGAACACCAGGTGAGAATTGCAAGAGGAACTGTCAGAATGCTCACATAATTGATGCATTCTGGAGATGGGGGAGCTGAGATGGTTGCAGTTGGCTTTGGTATACATCGTCCTGTAAAGTGGTATAAACTTCTGCTGGAGACTGTGCCAACCAGGCCAGTTGGGCAAACTGCTCTCCCAGTGTTGTAGGTCACTTCTGGGTGGATCCCCTCCTTGACAGGGTATGTCCAACCTGAAGATGGGGACCACTCACTTTCAGACAAGTGAGTAAAAGCACAAAGATCTGGTCACATATGGAGATAAACTGATAAAGTAGCTACATAGCTGCTTTGTTTGTTTGTAATTGGGCATTTTATAAGGCCAAAGGATGTAAACCTCTATGTTTCTAGACAAACCTTCTTATATTATAACCCTTTAGACCTGCTTGTATCATAAATTGACAATATTTAGGTACTGTATTAACAATAAATCTAATCGCAGTCAACCACAGCAAAAGATAGAAAAGGAATGGACGTGATATGTGAAGTGCTTGCAGCACATCCAACTGCTGCTCAAAAAAGTGCCAAAGACTTAACAAAGGAAAAGGCCAAGATAGAAATCAAAAAATATGTGACTGTAGAAGGAAATAGTCAATTGAAAGACAGAACAAGGAAGTTAGAAGAAAAAACAGAAGTTATGATAGCACATTCAGTACCTTCAAAATTCTGAACTGAAAAATTGATATTCTCTCCCAAAGACTGAGACAGAGACATTTGTAATAACTCTGAGAAAACAGAGGAAGACTCAGAACAGGAGGAAAAGAAACTCCTCAGACCTATAATTGAAACTGATACCACCACAATTACAGGTGACAGCGTAAATCAAATGCATTGGAAATCCATCCCTTATGTAGGGAGCTTGCAAAACTCCAAGAAAAATATAATAAGAAACAGGGGGAACCTGAAGCAGAATAGAGCTGCTGAGTAAGCCTGATGGTGGGGATAGAATCCTACCATCCAATGAGGGATGTGGTGAGTGCTGGGGTCCAGGAGTATTTATTTCTGGACTGGGGGTTAATAGATCAAAACCAGCTAAAGATGCATACTGGTAGGAGGAATGGACCCTGAAACTGAGGGGAGCCTACTGTTCTGGACCTGTGAAAGGTCCAGAAGAATTATTAAAACCTGTTACTAAAGTAGCTTGCCTGCAATTATTTGACCAACCCGGGCCAGTGAAAGCTCTACAAGCCCTGATAGCAGATCCAGGACATCTCACCCAGTTGCATAACTGCATGTAAAACTTCACAGGAGATTTTATCTTCAGCAGGTTTTTCCTCACTAAGTGGGCAGATCTGTACTTTCAATTCCTGCACTTTGCAGGAATGTGCAGCTGGACAGAGTCCTCAGAAAAAGTTAATTGTACATTTAACTTTTCTAGCAAATCTTGTCTGAGCAATGGTAAAATGTCGCTGGGTATCTGTCGACGGGCCTCGGCTTGAAGCGGGAAGAAAGACACGCGACACACACACACTAGGATGAAGAGACACACTAGGATGAAGAGCCAGAGAGATGTCTGCCTGCTACACAGGCAGCTTTTTATTTGGTGCTAAGTTCCACTTTCCCACACGCATACACTACAAACATTTTCTTACAACAACATCCAGGAATGCGGCACCTGCACTCAGCCACACAGCTCAAGGTTGTGTCCATGGGAACTATCTAATTAGCTCTACTGCTCCCATGGAAAATGGCCCAACACTTTATAATGTTCCAAAACCCTCAAACTTCAGCTGTGGGGCTGTGACTTCACCCCACAGTAAAAGACACCCTGGTATATAGAGAAACTGATGCGTTAATTTTGTGTTTCCAATTGTAAATTCCATTGGTTGTAAAAATGGTCTGAGGGATTTCCTCCCCCATCACATCAACAACATTTACTTTTATTTGAGTTAAACTTCCCTTACAGCTAGTAACTACAAAATTAGTTGCTCCAGCACCCACCAGAAAATCTATTGTTTCATTCCCCAGCTTAATTGGAACCAGAGGATCAAGCCAGGGAAATGAGATGCCTTCTCTCCCCTTCAATCTGACCTAATTTCTGCATAATTTCTGTCTCTTTTGATTGTTATCTTTTGTTCACTTGTAAGGTGGAGGCAGTGTTTTTTTCAGTGTCCTTCCTGTGTACACTGATAATTTTGGAGGGGTGTTAAGCCATGCCCTCACCCCCAACATCATCCCTGAAATCCACTTCACCCTCTGTCTCCTTCTGATCCTTGCGCATCCAGCAGGCTGGCCAACAACAAATTCTGCAACTCAGGGCAGCTCTTTCTCCTTCTCTTGTACTTCTTCCCTGTTGTTATGCACTTTATATGTAATGGACATCAACTGTGAAATAACCCTCGGGTCTGCTCCTCCTATCTTTTGGAGTTTCTTTCTAATATCTAGTGCAGACTTCTCAATAGAAAACATGTTAAACAGCATCCTGCTTTCTTCACTTTCTGGATCTAAATCAATCCATTTGCAAGCTGCTTACACAATCTGTCATAAAAAGCTCACGGAGACTTTTTCTGGCAAGGCTTTTTCACTCTCCTCTGGGTTTTAAACAAAACCCATTTCTGATATAATCTAAATGAAAATATCCCCCTACTCTGATCTGGGGTCCCACTTTGAGTGATTCTTAGGGAGAAATTAATCAGGATTTGGAAAGCCCTGAACCTTTGATCTAACCCTTCTATTTTCCTAAATACTCCTTTCCAGAAGTACCTTCTATTTCTCATGGGTCAATAAATATTGCAGGAGAGCCCAGGTGTATCCCAAGTTTGGTTATGAATTAACACCATGGTTTTAATAATGCTATACATTCCATTGAGATTACAAAGATACAATTCTTCTTGCTGCTTCCAATTCAACAAGTCTGAAGTGATGAACAGCACATGCACACACACTGCTTGTCCATCAGGTCCAATAGCATGACTTAAGGGTGCCTGTAAAACTGACTTGTCTTTTCCCCTGGTCCGACTAGAAATAGAGCTTGCAGGAAAATTGTTTTGTCTTTTGTATCTTTTCATCCCACACAACAAGAATCTTCACCCTTATATTTTATCCTTTTTCATTAATCCTAGAATGATACTTTGATTCATGATATTTTGTTACTTTGAATTTACCAAGCCATGTTTTTTCTTACATCACAATTATTTCTTAAAGCAAAACCCAAATATGCAGAAGGGACTTCACCCTGTTTTTCTTGCCTGCTACAAAATGACATCAACTGTAAAATCATATTATATTTTAAAGAACCATTTTCTGATCATTTTTTACCATCAACTAATTTATATTGAGGCTAATTACATTGCATTGCATTACATTCTCATTAATTACAATATCTTTTCAATTTATCTAGAATCACAGGGCCATTGGTTACAGATTACATACCTTTTTTATGAATTCTTATGCAAGTCCCTATTTGCTGCTACTGACTTTCACTTCTCATGCTAAATTAGTCCACGTGCACTTTTCATGCTTAGTTCTCTTTGTTTGAGTCAGGGGTCCATTTTGAGTAGATGGTCAATGAGTTGGTCACAATCTCCCACTACTGGAAGTACCTTTACCCAGCTACTTCTCAATAACTTTATGTCATAAAACCAGTGGATAAATTTGTATATAAACGGTATATTTTGATCAGATAAGACAACTGTGTTATGACAAGCTGCTTGGGTTTATGGTAAAAATATCTATCTGTGCTTCAACATGTTGAGTAAACTTGTGCTTGTATTTAAGAATCTGAAATTTGTAAATAAAATGTTAAATTGATTAACAACCATGCAAAATAAGTTATATAAATGAAGGTTTTGACTCTATTTTTTTCCAATTAAGGACTTGATTTCTTTTTCACTCTAGTCATACAGGAATTTACTTGATGCAGAGAACCACTATAACTTCTAGAGAATGGGAACATTTATCTAACTGTCCATCCAAGGATTGTTTGAATTGGATTGTGACAGAACTTAAGAGGAATACCTATTTCAGGACACCTCTAGTGGAAATAAGAGTGAAAATAAGATCAATGAAGCCCCCAGAAACTGAGTTTGCTATTTTTTAAAGGTATTAGGGGAAAAAGTTCTTCTCAGAATTGTTTGCTATAGTTTTGGAAGTAAAAGTCATCTCTAATAAGGAAAAAATGGTATTAACTTATTCCATAGTGTGGTTCTTTTATTTTGCTGGAACTTTAAAAATACTTTGAGCTCCTCAGAGAAAAAACACTGTGTGAAGGATTATTACTGGATTAGCACCCAGCATTATGGGTAATAACTAACATAGTAGCAGAGAAACTTTTACAAATCTGTTTTTCTACTTCCATCAATGTTTTACAGTTCAGTCTCCCTTTCCCTAAAGGCTGAATGATTAATAAGAAGTAAATTTTATGGCAACTGCTACACATGGAAACAGTACTAATTTATTTTTGTAAAATTTGAGAAATTTTGTAGAAAGTAGGTTTTTTTTGCAATATACCTGCTTCTGTACGCCTCTGGCATCTTGACTTAGAAGCTGTTACTCACCACAGTACCAGCCTTGACTGGACTCTGCTCCAGGAGAAGAAAAAATGAAGAAAAAGGAAGAAAGCAAACAAAATTATTCGAAGAAAGCTCTAAGGACCATGAGAAGAAGGAGGCTGGAGAATATGAAAAACAGGACAGACACTCAGCGAATGCTTTTGCAAAGCTGAGCAGTGGCACAAGAATAAAGCTGCTGATCAAGAAATCCATCTCACATGAAACACCAATATGTTAGGCATAATTTATACAAGAAGGGTGATGAAGAAAAAAAAGGTGAAAAAACCATGAAATGTCAACTAAACTATATGGAGGTAAGAAGTTCTTCAATAGGAAGAATAGTAAATTCACAAATTAAGGTAGTATAAGAGCAAGGGAAGCCTTAATTGTTTTTCTGAATACAGCGGGATAGGAAATCTCAGTAACCTCCTAATCACATTAGGGATTCTTGATAGTAAAGATGAGGGCCAATTAATTCTGAGGATGCACAGACTACAAAGGGAAGCAGACACACTGACAACACATGCTCTAGTTGTGACCCACAGAAATGTTTGCAAAACCAAGGAAAAATGTTTTGCATTTATTTCCATAGGGAGCTAGAACACGACATGAACACGGGTTCTGAACATGCAAATTTCAAGGCAAGGAAAAAAGGTCAAAAAAGGAACACTGAACTGCAAATCTGAGCATCAGACAGAAATCATTGAAGGCAGGTAACAAAGCACAGTTCTATGGTTGTCAGATAAACTGAAGTTCCTGGCAGAGGTTTTTGGCTAGTCTGAGTTTAAAGCAGCAAAACTCATTGGAAAGTTTACAGGTGACTGTCAGGAGAAATAAGGTCTCTGCAAAGACAGAAGGTGTCCCTCTGAAGTTAGTTGCCCTTGATATTCACCACGCAGAACGTTGTAAAGCAACCAAGTCACAACAGTGACATAGGAAGAGGGGTGTCTGTGTTATTAGAAAATATACTGCTACCTTTCCTTACCTTTAGCTACTAGAATAAAGACTACTAGTTTAATTGCTGTAGCAACCACTTTGCCTTTATGAGGTCCTTGCTGTTGGTACAGCAATGCACCAGGGGAAGGATGTGTCCTGAGCTCTTTTAGGAATTCTCAAGGTCTGGTGAAGTTTGATTGCTAAGTGGGCCTGTCTTTTTCCTTTCTGCAGTCTCTGGCACAGTCTTCTTTTTGATTTCTATTTTATAAGATAAAAGAAAATGCTGAAAAAATTTCCTCTGTGTTTTAGGAAAACCTTTATTTGAATCTTCTGTTGAATAATGTTGCAATCTCAGGAAAAAATACAACAGTTCAGTTATAGATAACATCCATTTGTCACTTTTTGGATAGTTAAAATGTGAGCTTCATAATCTTATCAAGCACCAGACAAGATAAAGAATATAAATTTCTTTTGATGTGCACTTCAGCAAGAAGAAAAAGTATTCTTTTGAATGCATTGAAAAACTAAATTGAAAGTGTATCTGTGCTGGTTTTGCCTGTGATAGGCTTAATTTTCTCAATAGTAGCTACTGGGGGGCTGTGTTTTGGATTTGTGCTGGAAACAACATTCACATGCAAGGATGTTTTCACTAATGTCTGAAACTTTGCACGGAATCAAAATTTTTTGCCGTCACTCACATGACCCCATCAGCAAGTTCTCTAGGGGTGCACAAGAATTAGGAGGGGACACAGCTGGGACAGTTGACCCCAGCTGACCACAGAGATATTCCATAACCCATGGTGTTATAGCCAGTATAAAAAGCTGGAGGAAGAAGAAGGGAGAGGGGGTGTGTGGAGTGCATGGGGGTGGCGTGTTCAGAGTGATGGTGTTTATCTTCCCAAGTCACTGCTAAGTGTGGTGGAGCCCTGCCTTCCTGGAGACAGCTGAGCACTTGCCTGCCCATGGGAAGGAGTGAATTAATTTCTTGTTTTGCTTTTCCTGTGTGTGTGGCTTTTGCTTTACCTACTAAAATTTATCTGAAACCATGAGTTTTCCCACTATTGCTCTTCTGATTCTCTCCCCCATCGCACCAGGTGGGAGTAAGCAAGTGTGATTCTTAGTTGTCTACTGGCATTATGCCAGGACAGTCCTTTGTGGCACCCAACATGTGGCTTGAAGGGTTCCAGATAATGACAGGTTTGATTGGAATGTGCTAGATCAAATTCATAGCTGCTATTAGTGCTGTTTAGCTCTTGATCAGCAGGCTCCTGTGCTTGCCACAGGGCTCAGTTGCCTTACTGAATATTACAGTCTAGTGCTCGTTAGGGGCTGCTTTTTGCTTTTGCTGCTCACTTTTGCTGCACTGCTGTGCTGCTGAACACCCTTCTCTGCTGTGCCCAGGAAAAGTGTGACAGCAGCAGTGGAGGTGCTCCTGGGCTGGCAGATGGCCAGGGCATCTCTGCTGGTTCTGTCCTGCTGTGCTGGATAGGGTAGAAATTCCAGTCAAAAGGACTGTGTCCTGGTTTAAAGGTAAACCGGCGGGGGAAATGAACCCAAAAGAGATATTATAAGTCAGAATAACAATTTAATAAAATAATACAATAAATAGGATTATACAGGCAAACAATTGGTTTTAACCCACGAAACCCAAATGTATAACCCAGCACCCTGGGGCATGAACAGAGTGGTGTTCTTTGAGCCCCCTGAGTCCAAAGTAAAAGGAGAGGGGAAAACCTGTTGGTGAGAGTGCTGTTGCAGTCTGGTTGAGAGTAGTGGTCTCAGTCTGGTTGAGAGTGGTGGTCACAGTCCTTCTCTGGATCCAACGAGTGGTTAAAAAAGTCCCAAGATCCCAAGATTATATATCCTCAGGTTCAGGCAGGAATGCCCAGTCCCTCCCTCAGGATGGGGAGTTCCACACTGGGTGTGAGGACAGGAGCATCCTCCTGTCTTGCAGGCCTCTGAACACCCAGTTTACAGCCTGAGGAGTCAGGGCTGCTCTGGGCAGAGGGTGTAAATGGTATCTGGGCAATGGCATGGAAGGCTATAGAATCCACAGTTTTGGGCTACACTCATCCAGTGATGAACTGGACCCAGCTGTTCTAACTAGGACAGACTGTGACCTGTGGATGAGCTTACACGGGAGCAGGACAACCCAAAATTTCTGTGGCTGTGAGTGAGCCCGTAGCAGAGCAGGAATGCCTTGAGGTGTCTGCAACCATGGTCATGTCTGTGCTGTGGCAGCTGCGCCTCCAAAGGGATTTTGGCCCAAGCATGAGCCTACACTGCAGAAAGTACACCTCAAAACACCTCTGTCTGTATATAAGCCTGTGCTGTGCCAGGTACACCTTGAGACATCAGTGTCATGCTGGAGCACCTCAAAGGGTGTGGCCATGGATAAGCTCATGACAGAGCAGATATTCCCCTTGCACCAATGTGCAGAGTGTACTGAATGCAAACTGCTGAAAAAAGCAAAGGAGAGAGGTACCTATGAATACCAGTTGCTTGAAAAAGGATAAGAATCAACCTTGCCAATCTATCATGGAAGTTGACTAGCTTAAGACAGAATCTAGTTCCCAGTTCTCTGATCTAATGATAATGATCATGGAATACTTGATGATGTCTTATTCATTAAGACAATTATATTCTCTGGGGCACATCATGAACACAAGTTCTGATCCTAATGTAGGGACTAAGTCAGAAGGGTGAAGATTTTCAGTGTTCTTAGTTGAAATAAGATTACTCTATCCACAGTTAACTAATTGAAGAAGTATTTTGAGTTTATTTTAATCTGTTTTTTTGAAGCAATTGAGTCCTGAAAACTTTCCAAGTGGTTCGACAGAGTCTCTTGAGAAGAAATCATTGTTAGAAAAACTATATTAGTTACCTGCTTTGTAAAGATTTTACTTGTGATAGTCATTCTATGTGATGTAGATGAAACATTCTGTATTAGGAATATTCTACTGGATGTCAATCTACTTATGTTTATTCTAGCAATAAGTCTTATGCTTTCTACTTGTGATTCTGCTCAAAAGTATGAGCATAATAAAGGGAACAATAGTTTCTACATCTTAATTTCCCATGCTGTGTTTTCTACTTTCAAGTTAGTGGTAGTAAAAATACCCATAACATTTCAATATTACTTGAATAGGTTATGAAAAAGTCCCACGTATAATTGAACATTTTACCTGTTATCTATAAAGTTCACTAATGGTGAAACTGCAGGAACATTCTTTCAGTCATTTCATTTGCTTCCTAGTGTGCTCATGATTAGATTTTATTCCATACCAAACTTTACCTCTGTTATAATCAGTGTACATTTGTTTTGTCTGTCCACTGTTAACTTTTTTTACACATCAAAATCTATTTGCAACTATATATCCTGAAAAGTTAGGATAGATTGGGAATCAACCAGCTCTCTGTAGGAGTATGGTTTTAAGAATGCACAGTGTTAAGAATGGATCTAATTGCCTTTAATCATGAGATTATGGAAATCTATAAAACCTGTAAATAAACTGGAAAATTTATGTATAAGGAGCTAAGTATATGATTTGTAGAATAAGGGCCTTGCTGAAGTGGGATTTGCATTTTCTTAAGCCTTTTATAATTCTGTCATTAGAATTCAGTAGTTTCCCCTTAATTGCAATAATCAGAATAAAAAATTCTCTTATGCCTACCCTTTTAAGTATTTTATCAGTCTTGAGATCTGTGTAACTGCAGACATTTCTTCACTTCAGGGGACATCTAAAAACTATTGAGCTACAGTGTGATTCCTGATTTCTTTCTTCACACTACTCTATACATTTGATAATATATATGGCTTGACTAGATTGAGTTTTCATTCAAATAATTAATTTATTTTACTGAGACTGAGTCATCCTTAAGATGACTTCTTAGTCTATGTGAATAACCTGATTTGCAATCCAAAGATGTTGTGTATGTTTGGAATTGGTAATTTCTCAATCTGTGGGGCTACTTCAGGTAGACAATGATGTAGCACGTGCAAAATGGTAACTAACTACAGAACATAATGCAACAGTGGTATAGTTTTTTAGTAATTCAGCCTGATAGCTTTAAGGTTTTGATGCTGACAACAACATATACTATTAATGTGTATTTCCCCTACCCTGAAGTACACCAAGTAAATCATCTGAACCCCCTAAGAAGACACAGAATTTATAGTGTGTAATTATAGCTTAAATAATAACAAAACCAAACTAGTTGCTCTGGGTGAAGGAATAATAATAAGCTGAATGGTTGTTGTTAATCTCTTTAATGTTTGTAAAACAAACATTTTAACCAGCAGTTAAATGTTAGTTTTTCTTCAAAGACCATGTTAACACAATATGTGAGAATGTATCAATTCTATCAGCAGAGAAAAACAACTGTGCAAACAGGGCAGGTGGTGTCAGCTCACTGACTTAATACCTTATTTAAAACCCAGTATTTCAGCCCTTTGAAACCTGAACCTCTATCTTTACATCACTATGCATCTCTGAGGTTCATTTATGTGTTCTGATTTGTTTGAGCACAAGTAAGATTGAAAATGAAAACTATCAACCAGAGATATTGTGCAACTACTGTGAGCATCAGTGGAGCTAAGGGGACAGGTCTCCACCAACGAGATTTTGGGATGGTGGGAAAAGGGTAGAACATCTAGAGGCACCAGGAGCAAGGATAACATACTGAAGAATAACAAAGGACTATATGCACTTACCATGCAGAAAATTTGGGTTTTTTAATAAAAAAGGAAGGGTTTTTGAGACAAACAAGTTATGATGGGACCTGGTAGGATATCCAAAATGAGGGAAACAGTTCCTTGCTCATCAGTTGGCAAGATTTCTTGAGTGGGCTTTAACCTAGGATTAGCATGAGGAATGGTGAAGGTAATCCAGGGGATAGCATGACACTGTCTGAGGATGGCAATACTAATGGGAACATTTATGCTGCTCCAGGGAGCACTGAAGGTTTAGAAACACATCTGAAATGTGTATACCTCAATTCGTGCAGCAAGAGAAACAAACAGGATGAACTGAAAGCACTGGTCATTTCCCAAAGCTGTGATGTCATTAGTATCAGTGAGACTTGGTGGAATGAGTCCCACCACTGGAGTGCTGGAAGGCTGTAGGTAGTTCAGGAGGGACAGGCTGTGCAGGCAGGGTGCAAATGTTGCATTGTAAGGTGAGGATTAACTATACAGCTTGGGGTGAGGATTAGAGGGATGGAAAACAAAGGAAATGTCTCTGTGGGTGCCTACTGCCAGTTACAAGGCCAGGATGTTAACAGTGATGAAATATTTTATAGGCAATTAGGAAGAAATCAGAGCTCAAATCAGTCCAACAGTTTAATTACCTTGGTAGCCTCATCTCCTCAGATGGTAAGATCGACGGAGAGATAGACAACAGGTTAGCTAAGGCATATAGTGCTTTTGGAAAACTCCACAAAAGAGTATGGCATAATAAACACTTGAAGAAAAGCACCAAGATCAGTGTTTACAGAGCCATAGTGTTGTCTACTCTCTTATACGGCTCCGAATCCTGGGTCATCTACCGCCACCACCTGCGTCTCCTCGAACGCTTCCATCAACGCTGCCTCCGTACAATCCTAAACATCCACTGGTCACATTAAGTAACCAATACATCTGTACTAGAGCAAGCAGCTGTCACTAGTATTGAGGTCATGTTACTGAGAACACAGCTGTGATGGGCAGGGTACGTCTCCAGGATGAAGGACCAACCACCCCCTCCCTAAGATCCTGCTCTATGGTGAACTTGCCACTGGCTGCCGCATGAGAGGAGCCCCGAAGAAAAGATACAAGGACTGCCTGAAACAACATCTCAGCCTTGGCCATATTGATCACCAGAACTGGTCTACTCTGGGCTCCAATTGGGAGGCCTGGAGACACCCCATCTATAACGCAGCTGTCTCCTTTGAGAACTCACGCGGGATCACTCTCGAGGAGAAAAGGCAACGCAGAAAGAACCGCGTCTTGCAGAATACACCACCTAAGGAGTCTTTCTGCTGTGCCTTTTGCAATCGGATATGTCTGTCACGTATTGGCCTCATAAGCCACCAGCGTGCCTGTAGCAAATGTGGATAGTGCCTTCCCAAATCTTCGTTCGTGAAGCCTGGCCATGAAAGGAAGAAATCTCTGGATTGGTAGCCTTTGTCCTTATGGGACAGATGGGGTAGATATCAGCTGAGAATACCATTCTGCTGTGACAAACAGGTCCAGGAAATTCTAAAAGTATATTGAAAGTAATTCCCTGTCACAAGTACCCAGTGAAAGATGCCCTCCTAGACTTGTTATTATAAAGAGAGAAGGACTCAGGAGAGACAGGTGATGTACTGGCCACAGTGATTGTGAAATGATTTAGGTTAAAATTTTTAGTTAATTATGAAAAGGTCATCAGGTTTGCCACACAGGGTTTCAAGAGAGTTAACTTTAAGTATTTCAGGTATTTAGCGGTGTCTCCTGGGAATCTGCTTTTGAGGGCTTAATGAGTACTGATCAGTTTTGAAGAATCACTATTTAAAAGCACAGGAGAAGCTTTTAAACTTGTGACACAACAAAACGGACATCCCATTTTGTCACAAGTCAAACAAGAGGGAGCCTAGCTTGGATCAACAGGGAACTGCTCTTGGAACTTGTGAGGAAAAAAAGATTGTATGATCTATAGAAGCATGATTGGACTTCACTGGCAGACCATAGAATCCTGATTTGCATATGCAGGGAGAAAATACAAAAGTTCAAAGCTCAACTAGAGCTCAACAGTGTTGTTCCAAACAGCAAGAAAAGATTTTAAAGTATGTTAATAGCAAGAGGAGACCAAGAAAAACTGAAGGTTTAGGAACACATCTGAAATTTGTATACATCAATACATGCAGTATGAGAAACAAGTAGAGAAAGCCATTAGCTTCTCAACAGGAGGACCATTAGAATCTGAGCTAAAAAACAATGAAGTTTTGATACCAGTCTATTCCTAGCAGAGGCTTGCTTTTCCCCCATGCCCAGCCATGCCTTGGTGTGGAAAATTCACTAGAAAAAGTCTGAAACTATAATAGGGATGCAGAAAAAGTGGAAACATTTAATATTTCTTTTTTTCACAGTCTTTAATAATAGTGATAGACCCTGGGCTGCCTGGTCACCCGAGTTAGAAGACCACTGCAAGAACAGTGGCTTTTCACTTGGGGACACTAAAATTGTCAGGGACCAGGCGAATGTTCATAAGCCCATGGGACCTAGTGGGATTCATCCCAGAGTACTGCAGGAACTGGGGGATGTGATGGCAGGACCCCTCTCAGTCATCTACCAGAGGTCTGGCTGTCTGGAGAGGTCCCTGCTGACTGGAAGCAGGCCAGTGTTATTCCTGGGAAGACCCAGGAAACCACAGACCTGTTAGTCTAATCTCAGCACCTGGAAAAAGGATGGAGAAGATCATACTGAGAGACATTTCAAGGACAATGCAGTTGTCAGGCACAGTCATCATGGGTTCACAAAGGGATATTTCTGAATAACTCATAAGACACCCTATGATAAGGTCACTCATCTAGTGGGTGAAGGAAAGGAAGTGGATGTAATTTTCTTCTGGATTTTAGCAAGGCTTTTGATGCTGTCCCTCACAGCAGCATTCCAGAGAAGCTGTCCAGCTGTGAAAGGAGCAGGTACATGGTGTCTGTGTGAGGAACTGGTTTAATGGCAGGGCTCCAAGGGTTATAGTGCCTGGGGCTACATCTGGCTGGGGACCAGTCACTAGAGGTGTTCCTCAGGGTTCATTCCTGAGGCCAGTTTGGTTCCATATTTTAATCAATGGTTCGGAGGCAGGAAGTAAGTCTGATGACACTGTTAAACTGAGAGGTGCTGTTTCTTTTGCGGGACAAGAGCTGCTCTGAAGTTAGGACACTGCGTATGCGTGTTGTGGACACATTAGGTATTTTATAGTGTCTGAATGGGGCATGGCAAGACTCCTTTTACCTTGCTATATCCACAGACTGGGTGTGTTCTAAAGAATTGTTTTTAGGCTTGGAGAGAACACGCAGAATTTTGACAGAAACATTAAGATTGGTATGAATGGACTATGGATGAGAATGTTTGGTGAGCAAGTCCAGAAAGAATAAACAACAGGACTGTACTGCTAACATGGGTTCATGGCATCCAGATTAGGAGAACAGACTGATCCCAGTACTTCTGTGTGCAAATTCTCAGGGCACCCATGTCATGTGACAAAAGATTATTTCCATGTCCTAGATGAATAATTTTTTGTTTTAACTGTAATTTATGTAGTTGGGGCTGTTCTGGTTTTGTGTGGGAAAGAGTTAATTTTTTTCTTAGTAACTGATACAGTGCCATGTTTTGGATTTAGTATGACAGTATGATGATAACACACTGATGTTTTAGTTGCTGCTAAGTAGTGCTTATTCTAAGTTGAGGGCTTTTTAGTTTTGCACATTCTGATGGTGAGGAGTTGCACAAGATGTCAGGAGGCAGCAAAGTCAGGACAGCTGACCTGAACTGACCAAAGGGATATTCCACATTGTAGAACATCATGTATATATAAACTGAGGGCAATTGTCTGGGAGGGGCCAGTTCCTGCTGGGGTGTGGGCTGGATATTGGTCAGAAAAGCATGAGTTTGAGTTTTTTCTTGAGTTTTATTTTTCTCTCTCTTATCTCAACACACAACTTTTACCTGCTTCCAATTCTGCTGTCTCTCCCAATAGGCAGGGAGTGAGTGACCATCTGCATGTTATTTACTTGTCAGCTGTGGCCAAACTGCAACACTACTAACATGTCAGGGTTGTAGCCCTCTGTTGTTAATTCGCTTTATGTTCAGGCAATATCTTGGACTCACTTTATCATAAAATTGTCCTTAGTGTACATGATGCCTAAACATTCCTTCCTTAAAGAGATAAAAATGTAATTAAAGCCTGATATGATCCACTATCAGAGATGGAGTATTAAAATAAACAGTTATTATATTTAATACTGGTGTTACCAAGCCTAGTGTATACCTCATGATTTAACAACATGAATTCTTTCTTTGAATTTTATTCTACTCTAAGAGCTAAACAATAATTTCTTCTTATTTATCTTCAGTGTTCATATTTTTGTTGATCTCTAGATACATATTTTTAACGTTTGGTTATGTCTGGGAAGAGATTTTTTTCTCTTACCACAACATGACTCCAGAAGTTGTGACTTTAGAAATGTTATTCCATTATCTCAAATTGTATGAGCCGATAGCCACTGTTTTAACAATAACTGTTGACTAGTCCAGATCTAGCAAAATCTAGTCATGATAAAATTATTATGTTATAATTCTAATAATTTTTTTTTTTTTATTACACTGTTTCTCTTAACATCCTTCTGTGAATTTCCAGAACACATTTATAATTCTATCCAAGATAGTGGTCATTTATATGACAGAAATCCTTAATTAGTTACCATGTGGATGATGAAAAAAAATTCAAGAAAAAGCTAGAAAACTTCTGATAAAACAAATTTCATCTGAAAATACTAAGAATCTGGAATTAATGGAGAAAACTAATAAGGTGTTTCGATATTTTTCTAATTTTAAGGAAAAATACTTAAGAATACAAAACATTTCTTTCCTGTTTCCAGATCTGTGAATGCATTAGAGTAACACATACACTGTCAAATTTGATTATTAAGATACTTAAATGTAGTTGGGTAAATAGCATAGTAAAGCATCTGTGATGCTTTTGGTAGTGATAAAGTGCATTTTCTTCACAGTCACTAGTAGGGACCTGTGTTTTGGATTTCTCCTGATAATATAGGGATGCCTTCATTTTTGCTGAGTGCTGCCTAGACAGAGTCAAGGCCTTTTCTGCTCCTCATGCTACCCCACCAGTGAGTAGGCTGAGGGAAGGAAACTAGTTGGGGAAGGACAATTTGGAAAGCTGTCCCTGGTTGACTAAAGAGGTATGAGAAAGAGGGGGGAATTTGAATGATGGCATCTCAAGTCACCATTACAAGTGATGGATCCCTGGTTTTCCAGAGGTGGTTGAACACCTGTCTGTCCATGGGAAGTGTTGCTTTGCTTCTGTGCACAACTTTTACTTTACCTATTGATCTGTCTTTATCCAAACCCACCAGTTTTCTTACTTTTACCCCATTTAGTTCTTTTCCCCATCACACCACAGGGAGGATGAGTGAGTGAGTGAGTGAGTGAGTGAGTGAGTGAGTGAGTGAGTGAGTGAGTGAGTGAGTGAGTGAGTGGCTACACGGGTCTTAGCTGCTCTCTGGGGTTAAACCACAACAAAAAGCTTGCTGTGTGTATTAGTCTGAATCATTTAGATGTTTCACTATGTTAATATCAGCTGGTGGCATTATCGAGTAGACTGCTCTTAATTTATTTAACTCACTTAAAGAGGTTTTCCTTACAAATTTTACTCCTCTAGCTCCACTCATTATGTGCTGGAAAACAAGAGTTTGCCAGGAAAAGGATTTCTTTATATTTTCAATATAACACTCTTCTGTTCCAAAGGCTCTGAAGTCATTTATTTAGGTAAAATATCAACAAAGGAATATTTTTTCTTCTAGATGAACATAGGCCTCATTATTTTTTTAAAACAGTTGTCTGTAGGTTTGTATTTTGAACCTCTGAAATTTTAGTGTGTTCAAAGTTAGAAGGACAAGTTCACACAACTCCTAAAACATAAGGTAGATAATGATTCTCCTGGTTGATTACGAGGGAAGATTAGAGAATCAGATGAACAGGATACTGGCATGGATGTTTAAGAGATTTTGATAAGTGTGGTTTTTTTATGTACATTTCCTACAGTGTAGTGTTATCAACCTGATACAAACACCTCGCTCTGGGTCCTTCATGAGATGTGCCTGCAACTGTTGTGCCCCTGCTTGGTTTCCCTTAAAATTTTCTCCACTATTTTTTTTTTAGCTTTGGGAGCAGAAGGCTATGACAGTGTCTGGTTGTTATGACCTGACTAGAACCATTCTTTTTCTAAGCAAATATAGTTTTTTCATATATGCTTTGAAATAGTGTGCTTAATTTACACAGAGAAAGTCTGTAAATGCATATTGCATGAAGATCCTTGCTGACACTTCTTTCACTGTGCAGTATGGTTTGGTTTTTTTTTGGAGGCTTTGTACAAACACAGTCTTCTGTTAAATTGTTGTACAGAAGATGATGTGAAAGCAAAACAAAGGAATGGAAGATGTATTTCTCATCCAAAAAGGTAATTTTTAATTATGTATGTGTAGAATTACCAGCCATGTTTTCAATTTCTTTGTTGGTAGAATATCAGTTTAGCACAAATAGTAAACATGAAATTGCAGCAGACACTGTGTAAAGAAAGAAGTTCTTAGCATACAAATCCACAGTGTAAAGGATACAGGCACTGAGAACAGATGGTCTGCCAGCCAAAGAGAACTAAAGCAAATGAAGAAAACAACATAAAACCAAAATTTTATTTTGCAGCCTCAGAGGGGAATTTAATAGTCTATTCAGAACTTAAAACAAACCTACTCCCATCTCTGTCCTCATCTCTGGTGTCAAACTGTCCCTTCTTTAAGATTTTTTTCATTTCAAAGTCAGCAAAAAGGATTTTCCGAATCTCCTTGTCTTAAGGTTAGCACGAAATAAATCTTTGTATTTTTACTTCCCTTAAGGTCAGACAGAATCAAGGCCAAGCTCTCTTTCCTGAAGGTTAAAATAAAAATAATTTAAGACACAGCCGTTTCAATGCAGTTATCTTTTCCTAGGAAACTCCTTTGCTGTCCTCCATCAGAAAACTATATTTTTTCCATATTATTTCATCTTTTTGTAGACTTTCAGCCACTCAGAAGTCAGTATTCTCCAGTTTTGGATTATTAAATAATTCCTATTTAATAGCATATAGATGTGGCCTCTGCTTCCTAACCATGCAGCCTAACTGAGAACTCTGGCCCTATATGGAAGGCTTAAAGTGATTTTTTTGTTTCGAAACCACATATAAAACGATCTTATTAATCCTAAAACAGAATCAACTCAGATTGAATGACACATTTATGTACCTGCTGTACTATCAAAGTCTGTTTTCCTGTGTTTCTCAGGAGGAGTATTTTTCTTTTCTCTTTGATGCACATTTTTCAATGTAGATGACTCTTTACAATACAGATTTTCAGAGATAACAATTAAAGAGTGTTAAAACAAAGTTACATGTAATTTTGATTAAGAGGCAGGTTATTTACCAAATATTTACCAATATTTACCCAAATGAACAGTACAAAAAGACATAACTAGTAGACCAGGCTTTTCTCCAGGTGCAGATGACATGAATTTAGGCATGTAAATGACATGATACTCCATTTAATGCACTTATCGCTGGAGAAAGCAAAACCTCAAACTCTCCTACAAGGATAGAGATCTGACTCAAAATTCTGGACCTGGTCTTAGCAGATGAAACTTCCACACAGATTTTTGCAGCTCAACATTGTCTTCAGAAAAGCTTTTAACCAGAGAGTGTATGGAATGCTGTGATGATTTAGGGTGCTGCCATCTTCCTTAGGTTGACAATGAAAAATATGAGTATTCCCTAATGTTTCCCAGACAAAATAGAGTGGTTTCGTTTAACTATCTGGTGAAGACACTTGAACCAAGCTGAAATTACCTGATTTTGTCTGAGGAAAGGATATTTACCCTATTTTTACTGTTGTTCTTTTTTTTTTTTCCCCTCATTCTTAGCAAATAAATTAATGTTTAGTTGGGATTACCATGTAAAACACAAGTAATTTTTTAGAACAAATATGAGCTGTTCTCTTAAGTAATATCAGTGAAATCTTAATTTGTGCAATACATTTTCTCTATCACGTGAAGCAGCTGCAAATAAAAGCTAATTATAAAATATTTAAATGACAGTCACCATCGTAAAATTTTCTTTAACACCAGGAATGACAATCTTTTTGTTATTACTATACTTTTTTCCCCCTGACTATTTTCTCATACAGTAATGGATTAAAAACTAGTGAATTTTTAAAACTCTACGTAAGTAATTCAAAATTTTCTTTCCCTGAACCAATTTTTCTGATTCTTTAGACTCTGTAGGCAATCCTTAGGCTTGTTAACATCACCTAGATGAAGAATTATAACCATGTGTCTCTCAGTTCTTTTGAAGAAATGTGCTTCGCCTCTGAGCTGCTACTCCTTTCTTGGCCTCAATGAAAAGACAGCTCTGACCTCCATTTGGCGGTGGATGGAGGCATTCCTGGCGTTCTGCTTGGAGACAATCCACACTCTGTCACAAAAATCAAACTAAGATTTATAAGATAATGCTGGACTGACCAAAACGTTGTATCTTCATTAATGGGAAGTAGCAGAGGAACCAGTGCAGCTGCATTCTCCCAAAGAAAAGGCGGCAACAAGAAAAATGGCAAAAGTGAGGAAAGGTACAAAGGAACAAATGGAATGCAAACACTTTGTATAAGTGGGGTGTAGGATAAAGAACAAACTTTGTTTTTAACCCAAATTCCTGAGGGGAGATCAAAGGAATTCCTGCCACCTTGATGTAAGCTCAGAATTCCTAATTTATCCATATGCTATTTTCATGGTACTGTTTCAAATCCTTGTTGGTCAGAGTAGGAGTCAAAAAAAAGCACAATAAAAGGATTTAAAACTAGGTTTTAAGCAGATCACCGAATTCTCCTCTGGTGTGCGTTTCTCTGCTGACAGTATTTCTGGAATTTCAGATTTACTTTTAATCCTCTTAGGATGCTAAAGTAAATAAAGACCGTTTGCCAAATTCCCCACTCAAAACTATTAATAGAAGTTCCACAGTTAATCAGTAATAGCTGGAGGATTGTCTTTTAATGCTCAAAAATTATTTTAAAATGTACTTTATTCTCTTTGTAAAGTTCTCTGAAACAGATGCAGCTACACTGTTTGTATACTGATGAGTGCTGTCCTGCTGAAATTCACTTCTAAGCTACAACAGGAGAAATCTACTGGACATACACAAAACTCTGATTCTTATAACTACATAGGATTCATAATAGGATTTCAGCTTCAGATTGCTTTATTTAATCTTCATTTCTTCTCCTGGACCCTTCAGTTAAGCAAAAAGTACTGCATTCACAGAAATATCTAATAGAATTATTACAGAAGAATTTCTGGATTTTTCAATTTGGGAAGCCCTATATGATGAAAGAAGGCTATTTTAAGAGTGTGAGTGACTATTCTAAAGACCTGAGTCCCAATCTGGTAGTTTATAAAACCTGTAGCATAGTGGTCAGTCTGCCCAAGCCTTATAGATCCTGGACAGCACAATGGAATGTGAGTTTTTCATGCATAATGAGTAATTCTGCAGCTTTTATATCAAAAGACAAAGTAAAGCAGGTACACAGGCAGCCTTTATGAGCACTCTTGCATTTCTCCATAAAGCAGCATTTCTCCATATTACTGATTAGAGCTTTACTCAGGTTAAGATTCATGGACTTACTATCCACGTCTCACCTCAGAAAGACAGACTTCAGTACTGTAAGGTGCATTTCCAAATCCTAGAATTTCTTTTTTCCTAATCTCATTAACTCTTTTGATTGGGATTTAGGAGTTGGAAAGGTCTGTGTAAGTTGCATCCCTGATTGTTCAATATGCTCTCATCCCTAGTTCTGTTGTATCTGCAAATCTACCCACTTAGAGTGTGACCAGCATTATGACAGATTGAATGACACATTTATGTGCCTGCTGTACTATCAAAGTCTGTTTTCCTGTGTTTCTCAGGAAGAGTATTTTTCTTTTCTCTTTGATGCACATTTTTCAATGTAGATGACTCTTTACAATACAGATTTTCAGAGATAACAATTAAAGAGTGTTAAAGTTGCACGTAATTTTGATTAAGAGGCACATGTTGATGGCAGGTTATTTACCAAATATTTACCAATATTTGCCCAAATGAACAGTACAAAAAGACATAACTAGTAGATCAGGCTTTTCTCCAGGTGCAGATGACATGAATTTAGGCATGTAAATGATAAGATACTCCATTTAATGCACTTATCGCTGGAGAAAGCAAAACCTCAAACTCTCCTACAAGGATAGAGGTCTGACTCAAAATTCTGGCCCTGGTCTTAGCAGATGTCTGAAACTTCCACATATGCTCTCTTCTGTTACGGATAACAAAAAGTCCTTCTATAAATACATTAATAACAAAAGGAGGGGCAAAGAAAACCTCCATTCTTTGAGGGACTTGGAGGGAAACAAGTTAATAGAGATGAGGAGAAGGCTGAGGTACTTAACACCTACTTTGCCTCAGTTTTTACCAGTAGGACAGGTGGCCCTTGAGGCAACTGGCCTCTGGAGCTGGTAGACAGAGATAGGAAACCAAATAGTCCCCTTGTATTCCAGGAGGAAATAGTTAGTGACTTACTGAGTCATCTGGATCCTCACAAGTCTATGGAACCAGACGGGATCCATCCCAGGGTGATGAGGGAACTGGCAGAAGAGCTTGCCAAGCCACTCTCCATCATCTTCCAACAATCCTGGCTCACTGGGGAGGTATCATATGACTGGAAGTTGGCAAATATCACCCCAATCCATAAAAAAGTCTGCAAGGCTGACCCTGGTAACTACAGGCCTGTCAGCCTGACCTTGGTGCCGGTAGAGTTATGGAGCAGATTATCCTGGGTGCAATCACACAGCAGCTACAGGATGGACAAGGGATCAGACCCAGCCAGCACGGGTTTAGGAAGGGCAGATCCTGTTTGACCAACCTGATCTCCTTTTACGATCAGGTGACCCACCTGATGGATGAGGGAAAGGCTGTGGATGTGTCTGTCTGGACTTCAGCAAAGCCTTTGACACTCTCCCACAGCATTCTCCTGGAAAAGCTGGCAGCCCATGGCTTGGACAGGGGCACTCTGTGCTGGGTCAGGAACTGGCTGGAGGGCCGGGCCCAGAGAGTGGTGGGGAATGGAGCTGCATCCAGTTGGTGGCCGGTCACCAGTGGTGTCCCCAGGGGTCAGTGCTGGGCCCAGTCCTTTTTAACATCTTTATCGATGATTTAGATGAGGGGATTGAGTCCATCATCAGCAAATTTGCAGATGACACCAAGTTGGGAGGGAGTGTCGACCTGCTGGAAGGCAGGAGGGACCTGGACAGACTGGAGAGATGGGCTGACTCCAATGGAATGAAGTTCAAGCAGGCCAAGTGCCGGGTCCTGCACTTTGGCCACAACAACCCCCTGCAGCCCCACGGGCTGGGGACAGAGTGGCTGGAGAGCAGCCAGGCAGGAAGGGAGCTGGGAGTGGGGATGGACAGGAAGCTGAACAGGAGCCAGAGTGTGCCCAGGTGGCCAAGAAGGCCAATGGATCCTGACCTGGATCAGGAATAGTGTGGCCAACAGGTCCAGGGAAGTGATTCTTGCCCTGTACTCTGCATTGGTGAGGCCACACCTTGAGTATTGTGTTCAGCTCTGGGCCCCTCAGTTCAGGAAGGACATTGAGGGGCTGGAGTGGGTCCAGAGAAGAGCAACGAGGCTGGGGAAGGGACTGGAGCACAAGTCCTATGAGGAGAGGCTGAGGGAGCTGGGGTTGTTTAGCGTGGAGAAGAGAAGGCTTAGAGGCAACCTCATCACTCTCTTCAACTACCTGAAGGGAGGTTATAGCCAGGTGGGGGTTGGTCTCTTCTCCCAGGCAACCAACAATAGGACAAGGGGACATGGGCTCAAGCTCTGCCAGGGGAGGTTTAGGTCAGATGTTAGGAAGAAATTCTTTCCAGAGAGGGTTATCAGGCATTGGAACGACCTACCCAGAGAGGTGGTGGATTCACCATCCCTGGAGGTTTTTAGAAAGAGATTGGATGTGGCCCTTAGTGCCATGATATAGTAATTGGAGTTGGATCAGGAGTTGGACTTGATGACCTTGGAGGTCTTTTCCAACCCAATTTACTCTATGATTCTATGATTCTATGATTCTATGTACACCTTGTAAATTCTGAAAGACAAAGATTTTGCCTTTATCACGATATGTGTGTGCATGTTTACACGAGAGAAGAATAAAATAGTTTTTCTTGAGAGGGACCCATGGAAATCATCAGAAAACTTGCAGACAAACATGAAGGCGGATGGGAGTGTGGGTCTGCTGGAAGGTCAAAAGGCTCTGCAGTGAGATCTGGACAGGCTGGATTGATTAGCCAAGGCCAGCTGGGGGAGGTTCAACAAGGCAAGATGTCAAGTCCTGTCCTCAGGTCACAACAGCCCTAGGCAATGCCACAGGTTTGGGAGAGAGTGACCAGAAAGCTGCTTGGAGGAAAAAGGGTCTGGGGTGCTGGTTGACAACCAGTTGAACATGAGCTGGTAGTGTGCCCAGGTGGCCAAGAAGGACAGTGGCATCCTGGTTTATATCAGGAATAGTGAGGCCACCAGGACTAGGAGAAGGATTAGCCTGGAGAAAAGGAGGCTTGAGGCGACCTTATTGCTCTCTTCAACTTCCTGAAATGAGGTTATAGAGAGCTCAGGTTGGGTCTCTTCTCTCAGGTAACAAGTGACAGGATAAGAGGAAATGGCCTAAAGTTATGCTAGGGGAGGTTTAAATTGGATATTAAGAAAAGTTTCTTCACTGAAGGAGTGGTCAGGTATCGGAACAGGTTGTCAAGGGAGATGGAATCACCTTCCCTGGAAGTGTTAAAAAAATGTGTGAATGTGGTGTTTAGGGACAGGGTTTAATGGTGGACACAGCAGTGCTACATTGACAGTTGGACTCAATGATCTTAGAAATCCTTTCCCGCCATAGCAATGCCATGATTCTGTGACTTTGTCTGGTCATATTAACTGTTCAGGGATGGGTCCCTTTTGGTCAGGTTGTTTAGGATCCATGCACACACAATTCTTTATAATCATGGTCTGTAAAAATCTGCCAGATAGGCTTTAGTGCTGAGGATTTTAATGCTGAATTAGAAGGTAGAGTTAGATGAAAAAAAAAAACAACTTAAAAAAAGGGCAAGAAGGAGGGATTATAAGCACTTTAAAATGCGGCAATTTCCAAGTTTCATTCAAATAATGAACAGTAGTTTAATAGTTTCTAGTGGGGACAATTCACCTGAAAGTTTTTCCTTCTCCAGGTCTTTCCCAGGCAAACAGTTCTCAGCAGCTGTTCCAGCAGCAGGTCCTGTATGGCACATACCCACTACCTTCCTTGGTCAGCTTTAGTAACTTTTCCCTTTGATTTCCTTGCAGATCTCAAACTTCTGTAGTACCAGTTACTGCTTTTCTGCACTTGACTCTTTAGGGACATCTTGTTCCAATTGCAGGTCAATTTTGTCTTAAACACATCAAGGTTGCACAGGACTCCATTTTGTGGTTATTGGTCAGCGTGTCCTTTAGAGATGTTTTTCTTGCAGTTTTCATCCTCTCTTAGCTAGTACAAGAAAAGAATTCATCATGTTTATCCCAGAGGGATAGAGCTTATTTAGAGAACAGTTGAAATTATAGCTGGTTCATCATACAGCTGAATAGATTTACAAATGAAAGAAGAGCTATGCGGTCTTAGGTAGGGGAGCTGAAGAAGTGTAAGAGACAGCTGCATTAAAAATGAGTTAATTACCTCATCATAGTATACATATATTTTGGAGTTAACTATACTGGAAAATTGGACACTGGGCAAAACACTGCAGAGTGTAATGTTCCTTCCAGTTGAAGATTTGTATGTATGTCAGCAGGATGTATGTTACCAAAACTGATTTTAAACAGTCTAGTTTGGGTTGGTTTCCACTTCTGTAAAATTACGTTTGTGTCAGGGAGGAGTGTGAAAGAATAAAAGTCCATATTGAACATGTAAACTTCAGTCTGATTGTCTAAAACGATGTTAGCTGCTTCATCAGCTTTCTTTTTTTCCCCCTTCAGTAGTTACCAATTACCAGAAAGCTTGATAAGCTTTTTCAGTTTATGTAAAAGGAACATTTGTAATATGCCTCAAGTGTTTATCTGCTTAATATTGCCTTATGATTACAATTCACTATTTAGAGGAAAAGTAGTGGCTTTTACACAATTGTCAGAGTTTGCTCAAAATAAACTGTTTCATAGTAACTTTTCTAATTGATTGTCAAGATTTGTTTTTTTCATAAGTAATCACTTCTGAAAAAAACTATCAGCACTCAACTGAGGAGTGTTTATTCCTCTGTTTAATCACAAGCTACCTATGTGGTACTATTAAGTCTATGCTTGTGTAGAAAGGGTATCATAGGATTTCTGCTCTGCTTCCTCTAGACTGAGCACTTGACAAGGATTATCACACTTTTATTTCTGTTTGCAGGTAAGACCTATAATATGCTAACAAGAATCTGATTCTGCCATTATTCTGTTAACCAAGTATGTCAGACTTTCCACGTTATTGATCAGCTAAGAAGAGCAATAAAGTTTTTTTATATGTCTCTATTTTAAAACTGGCTTAGCTGACATATATTGACTTGTTTTGCTTAGTAATACGATTATCTTGTTTCCTAGACAGCACCAAGGGCACCCAAGGTCAGCAAAAAGCTTCAACCTTGCTAAGCACAAAAATATGTATGTTTTGTAATTGCACAGGGGAAAAACATGGTTTCACAGGCAAGGATATCTTATATAGCAATGAAATTGCATTCACAAATGTATAATGCATTGATGATTAGCATGTGAGATATCCTTAGGGCAGAAGCAGGCTTGATTCATTTACCTTGCTTACATATGTCCATTCCTCAAAAAAAAATAATTGGAATTTGCTTAAGACTAATCTTAGCTTTAAAACCTAGTATAACAACAATTGGATAAATTGCTATCATATGATGCTTTTAATGTCATGTAGGTAATCTCAATCATATATCCACTTCAAATAGATATACATGTACATATTTTTGTAAATATATAAGCACACAAGCACTTATGTAACAGAAATAATATTAGTGTTCTCTGATTTCCTGTGTCGTCTGAGCTGTTCCTTTAGTACTGAGCTTTTTTTTTTTTTTTTTGAGATTAGATATCCTAACAGACCCTTCCAAATCAGGTGACTAATGTGCAGGAATTCTCAGATTCCAGAGTCACATGTGAAGTAGACCTTAGTCAGAATTAGGTGTACATACATATTTATATGGATTACTTGCTTTATTAACTACTAGTAATAAATCAACTTGAATGCTGTTTTTGATGAGACCTGTAATGTGTATGAGTATAATGAACTAAAAAAAGGTTGATGTTAAATAGAAGGAAGAAGTAACTAGGACTTTGGAGGGATTGTACTCTATAAAAAAATAAACAGAGCTAACTCTTTCTTGTCAGATGAGGCTGGACTCCAAAAAAAACCAAGAGTCTCTTGGTAATGCTGTTTTCCTTCTTTCCCTTCAACTTTTCTGTGTTTAACTGTTTTGCCCAGATGTAAACTGCAACTTTGTGAAGCAGTGAGTAGAATTAATTTATGAACTCAAAAATCTTCATCATCAGTATCATTGGTTTTTTGTGTCACCTTAATTTATGATTATTATTGCCAGATGAGTTTATGGTTCATAGCATAACACTGAAAAAGCTGAGAGTTTGAATCTCTAAAGTATATTTCTCAATGCAGATTCCTAGTCTACGATTAAGAATTCTTTTGAGATGCTATTTCAATATTTTAGTAATGGTTGTTAATATAATAACAAATATCATTAATATATAACAAGTACTATTGGCTTGTTATATAATGAAATACCCAGGTAGAAATTGTGCCCCAGATTTGGAGCACACTGCACGCTCCTAACTCCCTCCTTCATTTCAACTTCTTTTCTTGGAATTAACATCTCCCTGCACCAAGGGAGAAAAGTGAGAGAAATGTGCAGTTTAGTCAATGTTTGTAACACTCTCAAAAGAGCTCTTTTCTTTTGCCCAAGCTAAATCCTGAATATCTGAAATCCAGTTGCTACTGAAGAGAGCAGTTTGAATGTATAGGAAAAAAAATCCGTGTCATGTAGCTGCAGCATTCTACTAGGACTGAGGAGATATAAAAATCTTTCATAGCAAGCACTGAAAGTTGTCTTCCAATAGGTTGCACAGCAACCATCAACTGACTCTGTTTATAATTTCTATAATTAATTAAGAAAATTCAATATTTTCAGTTTCTCAAGAAATAGGCTGCACACTGAGAGAGAAGAAATTTGTGACCTGTGTAATCGATAAATAATCTGCCACTTCAGAAGTAAAATGAGAAAATGCTTCATTCAGATTTCTAATAGACTTCATAGAACTGCTTTTAAGTCTATAGGTTCTAACTCTAGTCAATGGGGTTCTCTGCTACTGGACAGGAATGAGTTCAGGGAATATCAGCTTTGCCATAAGGGCTTCTGGTTTTTAAAACACACATTCCAGTAACTGAAAAACCATAAGCCTCAGTTGGTCAGCAAGGCAAGCGTTGACAGCAAGGGCAGGAAAGTGGCCATGGGAAGTTCTTGGGGTCAGGCAGTAGAATGAGCTGAGCAGTTCCTGAAGTCAGGGAACCCTGAGCAAGAGCCAAGAGACCTGGTAGCTCTCATGAGCAGGGCTGATATCATGAAGGTGCTGCCAGGGGCAACCATGGGAGATTCAAATGGTTCCTGAGAGCGCAAGAGACCAGGGTGGGCAAAGAAAAGAGCACGTGGCTCTTAGCAGGGCATAGCACAGCCCCTCATGTGGTACTTCACATAGAAGGACACATTGGGAGCCTGTAAGATCCTAAAATATAATATCTACAGAAAGCAGCTTTAGAGGGTCAAAGTAAATCTTGGAAAACAAGGGCTGAAAAATATCTTGTGATCTAAAGAAGTTGGACCCTTACCCTAAGACCTGTTGATGTACAACCCTGAGCTTCAGCCTGGCTCCAAGCAGAATTAAAAGAGGACTTTTTGAGATGATTAAGATCATGTCTAAACCCCTGTAATCCTGCTTGAAGAAAAATTAACTATTTGGAAATTGCAGTAAAAACTTGTGTAACTCCCTAATTATCATAACTCATCCCCTTCATTAACATGTCCAGCCCCTGAGGCCCTTGTAATGTGTTCTTGCATTCAATAAACTATTCCAGTTTTATACCCCATACTGGAATCATGTTAGCTTTGTTTTTTAGACTGCCATTGGAGCCCACAGCCTCCCCTCTGGCTCTGGAGATAAATTGGTGATCACTGTCCTCTCAAGAGAAGCCCAGGTGACCACTCAGTGGGGGAGCCACTCTCCAGAAAGGATGTGTGTGACACAGGTGGAGCTCACAGCCATGCTGGCCTCAGGTTTCAGGTAGAGCCCAAGCCTGACACTTAATGTTCTATAGTTTGCAAGCAAAAGTTTGCTGTTGAACCTCCTGAGAATTTTGTTGTTCCTCGTGTGCATTGCCCACAAGGAATCTAATTACCCTTCCTTTAAACTCACCAGACAGGTTTGGGGTTTAACAACTAATGAGTGATGACCTTGGGGGTCGGTACTGGGACTAACACATCTTTGTTGGTGATATGGACAGTGGGATTGAGTGCACTCTCAATAAGTTTGCTGATGACATGGAGCTGAGTGGTTCTATTGGCACACCAAGGAGAAGGGATGCCATCCAGAGGGACCCTGACAGGCTTGAGAGGTGAGACCATGAAGTTCAACCAGAACAAGCTCAAGGTCCCGCACCTGGGTCGAGGCAATCCCAAGTTCAAGTACAGAGTGAGTGGAGAATGGATTGATACTAGTTCTGGGGAGAGGGACTTAGGGTTGTTCATGGACAAAAAGCTCAACATATCTCAGCAATGTGCCCTTGCAGCCCAGAAAGCCAACTACACTGGACTGTGTTCAAAGAGACACGACAAACACATTGAGGGAGGTGATCCTCCCCTTCCACTCTGCTCTCATGAGACCCTACCTGGAATATTGTGTCCAGCTCTGGGAGCCCCACAATAAAGACATGAACCTGTTGGAGTGGGTCTAGAGGAGAACCATGAAGATGATCCTGGGCCTGGAGCACCTTTCCTATGAAGACAGGCTCAAAGAGTTGGAGTTGTTCAGCCTGGAGAAGAGAAGGCTCTGGGGAGATCTTGCAGCAGCCTTCCAGTACCTGGAGGGGACCTGCAAGAATGCTGGAGAGAGACTTTTTAAAAGGGCATGTAGTGATAGTATAAAGGGTGATGGCCTTAAGTTGAAGAAGGGTAGTTTGGATTAATTATTAGGAAGCAATTCTTTACTGTGAGGGTAGCGAGGCCCTGGAACAGGTTACACAGAGAGGTTGTGAGCTCCTCATCCCTACAAGTGTTGAAGACTAGGCTGGATTAGGCTCTGAACGACCTGGTCTTGTGGAAGGGTTTTGGACTTTGATAATCTTAAAGGCCCCTTCCAACCCAAGCCATTCCACGGTTCTACAATTCCATGAAAAATCAACTATGCACACATTGCAATGGAAAGAAATCTTATGGGTGAGGAGTTTTAAACAAATCTTGACTTGTGATGCAGTGAACTTTAAGAATCGGAAAAAATTGCAGTCTAGCTCTGCAATTAAATGCTGGAGGTGATAACAGAAGAAGAAAATCTTGACTGAGTTTGGCAAACAGAGAGGCATCTAAATAAGGGCACCGGTAAAGTGGGGTGGGTAAAGCTCAAGGGTAGTCAGAGAACTGACTTGAAGGTTTACCAAAACAACTGCACATGGCAGCCCAAGACTCAGTACAGTCTGAAAACCTGGAGTTTTCAGAGTTCACAGAAGTAATATTTTGAAGGATGAAGACAAACTAAGTAGAAATATTTAGGCCACTTTTTGTTTTCCCACTCTGAGAACAGCAAGGACATTGCTAGTCATAGTTTGCTGTTGCTAAATACCCGACTATCAAAACAATCTTGAAGAATTTTGTTAGTATTTTCAGACTACTTCTAAGTTTTATTCTTAGTACTAAAGGGAAGCTGGCAAAATATGTTAATTTTGTCAGCATATTGTTCTGCTTTTTCAGTCTGGTTGTTTTACACTTGCCTTCTTGAAGAATCTGCCTTGTATTAGATATTTCCTTTGCCTTACATTTTTGCTGATAAAGACAGTTGACATCCCTGTCAAACTCCACATGGCTGAGGCTGCAGATGTTCTCCAGGCAGTTTGCTTTTACCAGTATGAGATTTTGCTGCAGGTGGGCTTTACAATGTCAAAAGTGCTAAGACTCGTACGCTGAAAGATCCTCTCAAGATTTCTTCCAGTAAGAGGAGGAAGAATCTCTTCCATGATGCAACTAGAAACGTGTTTGGGTAGAAAGTATTAAAAGTAGAAAATGAGGCCTGGGATTTAAAAAGTGACTAAACCAGAAAACAAGCAAGCAAACAAAAAACCCCAAAGCAAAATAAAACAAAAACAAAGCTTGCTGTCACTTGTCTCATAATAATGATCCTTTTCTCTGTATTTGGTATAACAGACAATGGCCTGGAAGATAAACCTTTCTTGACTGCCAATTAATCAACAATAGCTCTAATATTCTACCAGTATTCTACTGCTTCCTTCTTTCTTTCTTTCTTTCTGACACAATTCTTCATCTTCAAATATCCTAAGCTCTTTCCCCGTGCTAAACTGCAGGCTTGTCTTTGTTGGATAAATACAGATCTCACCTGCACTTGCTATTCAGATTCTTTGGTGCTCCATATGTTCTGACTTTATCTTTCAGATAGCTGAAATGGTGCCTTTCAAACATGAACAGATACACATTGTCTATTCAATTGCTGTTGGCAATGATGACCATCTATAAGCGTGTAAAACAATGGCTGCAATCCCCAAGAGAATGTAAATTATTGGTATTTTAACCCTACTGTCCTATACCTTTTTTTTTTCCCTCTGGCAGAAGGATTAGTATGAATAGGGTTGTATTTGGATAGTTGTTTACATTCCATTATTGCAGCTATAAAACATCTGCCTGACTTGAGCTTCACATAAGTTTCATGCCCTCCAAATGAGATGACCTTGATATAAGAATATCAGTAAGAAAAAACATAGAGGATTTTTATTAGTACTGGGTGGGTAAAAATGCAAATCTTAAAATGAAATTTGGTCACACAAAGGCAACTAAAATTTCTATAATATGCCTTGAATATGGTATTTTAGGTTTATCACTTACAATGGGCTATAATATCCCAAGGCTTAAATGTTACCAAGAAACAAAGGATGATACTTTTTAATGATATTTTTAGTAATGAAATATTCTACTGCGTTTGACGGATTAAAACAGCAGACAATGTATATATATTATTTTAAGATATCTTAAAATTGACTTGAAAATATGCTTAAGGGTTACTTATAATTTGATTGAGGGATGCTTTTCAGAAGGTATCCACAGTTCATCAAACAGGTGTTAAGAGGTTTGTAAGATTACAGTAAGAGAAAATACTTGTAAATGGGATTCCTTCTGTTGTGTTTATTTTCCACAGTGTGTGTAATCTTCACAATCACAAATTGTGTGAGTGTCAGAATAAACGTCAGGATTAACTACATCACATTGATTTTACTGCTGCTTAGAGTAGCGTCTGCTGTGGTTATGAGCAAATCTTTAAACCACTGTAAATGTGAACAATGATGACAAAAAATGTAATCCCAATCCTGTTGCTGAGTAGGCAGCTGACCAGAGTAGGTTTCCCACCCCCTTCTGCCTACCTGGAAAGAAATCAGGGAACATTGTTCAGAAAATGTAGGATCATATTCAAATAATGGACATGAAAGAGATTTGAAAGACAAAAAAAATAAAAGATAGGCCATTACTCTCAGCTGGGTGTTTAACCTTCTCTTCAGCTACTCTGTAGATGATGTGTAGTGGCAACTGGTACTGTATACCCAGGTGATATCAAGGTTCTTGTGGGAGAAGTAGATGGGAAGGGGGCAGTTTGAGTTTTTCTATTCTCCTGGCAGTTGACAAGGATCGTTTTAATTTCCTGCAGGCACGTCACCATGCTTTGCAACATCCACCAAAGTACCTGCACCAAAGTACAAAGTAGCACTATTTGAAGCCTCTCTTACAAGTTTAATCTTCCCTTAATACATATGTGTTATACAAAACTAATGCCTATTGACTTAGTATAGTAAGAGGGACTCAAAAGTACCTTTTAATAAATGTATTTGTTTACATAGTTTTTTGACACTTTGACAAATGGCAGTGAGAAGCAGCAAATCCTTTCTCTTCATACTCACCACTGTTATTTTAAATAACCAAAATGAGTATTAAAATATTTTTCTCCACCAAAATATTTGTTTAATGAATAAGCCTAGTAGAACATTTTTTACACATACAGTGATACAAGCTAAGAAGGGAGTCTGACTGAACTCCACCAACCTGTCTATTGGGAAGGGACACACTTATATTGCATTAATTCTCTACTGACAAGGTAGTTAACAACTCTTCGTGGTACACGCAGCATGGAGGGAATGTCTATGACTCATTTTTGTGTGCTAAAGGGAAATGTATTCTCAGACAGTTTTGATGAGCAGGAATTTTAGGGTATTCTAGTGCCTCAATTACTGAGACTGAATTACAGAAAGTTCCTAGAAGTTCAGATTCTTTATTTTTGATGACATTCCTAGTGAGTAGAGGCATTCATATGGAAGGGCTTTGCTCCATGTAATTAATTCCTGTTCAGAGACACAAAGCTTGCAGGATATAGCTTACCCAGGGAACGTGACTCAGCATTAAGAAGCCACGAATTTGTCTTGTGATCAGTCCTAAATGAGATGCAGATGGCAAATGGAAATCAAGTCAGCTAATAAGATTTTTTTTTTTGGTTCAGGTTTTCTTTTTTTTTATATCTATTTTCCTATTAACTGGTGTTGTAACTCATATAATGAAGCTCATTTTTTCTTCTTTTAACTGCCTTATATTGGTTATAAATAGAGATTTCAGGACTATCTGTCAAAAGCTTAATTCTCTAGAGAATAAAAGATATAAAAAAATCACCCTAACAATGGGTTACTCTTCAAGCACCTTGTGTACTCCATAATGTAGGAAACTCATTGGGTGTAGAAAAGTTTGCTTTGTAACTGCAACAGCATTTGCAGCAACATTCTATTTTGAAGATTATATCAAGTCATGTGAAAGTACTAGAAAAGATTCAAAAAATGAGAAAGTTATAAATCTGACCCTCAGGATTCATCTTAATGACTGTAGGTTAATAAAGTTTTCTTCTGTGTTACGTTAGACTTGGCAAGAATTTATGTTTAACAGGCCTGCAGTCTTGTAAATACAATAGCAATGGTTTGTCCACTATGCATTGTCCTGGTCTTCTTGTGCCTCAAACAAGATTATATATTTTCCTGTCAAATAATCACACTTTAATGATGGGCTTTTCAGTTTCACTTCTATGATTAATTCAAACACTGTTTCATCTACATGTCCTTACATACTTACATATTTACATATATACACAAAAAAATTTCCTTGACTACTGTGGATGATGTTGTAGGTGTTATTATTTAAATTACTTCAACTATTCTTCTCCTCAGAGAGATAATGTTACACAACATCTTTTCTTATTTTATTTTTGATATGTACTTTATAAAGAAAATCTAGCAGTTCAAAGGAATATTGATGTACTTTAGCTAATATGGCTGTGGGGATATGTCCAGATGATTGCCCAAGCTTGTCTTGCTTTCGTTGTAAGATTATAAATGAATTAATACTGATGAAGACAGGAAAGAGGGATATGTTTAGGAGATATGAGTAGTGTCAGTGAGGATTTGAAAATGTGGCTGCCATTACGCTGCAGTAAAAATTTTAGGAAGGAAGTTACAACATTCAATAAAAAATACTTTCTTAAATTTTGTTGTGCTGAACCCAAGTAAAGAACATGAGAAGTTCACAGGTGTGCATCAACAGAAACCATTATTTTATAGATTTTTCCTAGAATCTCTCAGTCTTTTGTTCTATTGCAGTCCTCAAAAAGGCTAAATTACTTTTCCTCTAGCTTGTGAATACCTCTGATCCTTACTGAAATGTCTTTGTGACAGGGATAGACATAATTTCTTAAGGTACTACTCAGTTTAGCATAAGGGTCTCCAAGAGAGCTTCTGGCAGAATTATCTAGCTACTTCTTTCTAGCTACTGACCTGGGCTAGTTTTTTTGTTGATAGGTTTTTTCCTAGTGAGTAATGGTCTCAAATAATGAATGGAGCTTCCTGATGACAAGATTTTACTTTAGTTAGCCCACAGTTTGTATTCAGGAAGCTGTATGTTATGTAATTTTCTAAATATCTATATTTGGACACATATGCATGGAAAGATACCTTCAGTCTTCTCAGCTCGTCCTGAATGGGTGCAGTTCACTGTATGCACTTAAATTTAGAATAGTTTTTAAATCAAAAGGATCAGAAGCTAGTGATAGTCCTTCCTTCCATAATGCTGATACAATGAGATCCAGGACACCACCAGCTGTTAAGTTATGAGAAGACTACAGAGAAAACTCATTACAGCCCTTCAGTGCTTAGAGGGGGCTTAAAAAAAATAAGGAGATTGACTTTTTACACAGGCAAATAGTGACAGAGCAAGGGTTAACGGCTCCAAAATAAGAGAGTAGAGGTTTATTTTAAATGCTAGGAAGAACTCCTTTTCTTAGAGGGAGGTGAGGCACTGGAACAGATCACCCAGAGAAGTTTTGGATGCACCGTTACTGGAAGTGTTGAGGTCAGGATGGGTGAGACTTTGAGCAACCTGGTCTGGTGGAAGGTGTCTCTGCCCATGGCAGAGAGGTTGGAATGAGATGATCTTTGAGGTCACTTCCAACCCAAACCATCCTGTGATTCTGTAATTCCAGGATTAACATTTTAAATAAGGGGTCAGTAGACTACTGAAGAACTTTGAATAGGGGCAGAAGTAAACACTTTTTATGCATCCATTAAACACCCATTATTTCCTAAGTGATCCAGTGTAGCTACAGGGAATTTACCTGATGGCAGTGTCAAGTTGAGATTGCAGAGAGACCAGGCTACAAAGTGTAGTGCAGATGAACATGAAACTAGAACTCCCAATGCTGAATTAGTAAAACCCTACAATAACTTCAGTAATGGTTAATATTTATCATCAGATGGTACTGGTTTATTCCTTTAAATCACTATAGCCTTTGCTACCATGTTCCCTCCTGCTTCCGCTTTTAAGCAGAAAATTTCTTCTTATTCCCTTTCCCCACTCACCTATAAAATATTTTGAACTATTATGTAGATTTACAATCAGAGACGGTTGAAATATAAGAGAAAACTGAAACTGCTAAACTAAATAATACTAGAACTGTTATATAATTTCATTGTACAAACATACCATATGTATTAGTAGATCATGGCAAACACATGCCACAGATGCTAAAGATGCTGCTCTTATAACTGACACTAGAATATTGGATGATAGATTTGCACTGTCTTCTTTGCTGCAAAATACTCCCTGAATTATTTGTCTAGTTTACGCTGCATTTGGAAACGCAAAAATAAAGATGTAGTGAGAGACTGAGTGATGGTATCTCTTTGTTTATGCATCTTATAACATGGATGGGAGACCTCCTGCCCTTTTCAGCTTGATTTCTATCTCTCTCTTACTGCCATATTTTAAATCAATAAAGTTGAATTCGTCTTTGTGCTTTACAACTGATTTATTTTCCTTATTCTTCATTCAGGTGGTGTGACTGCACCGTGTGCCTGGACAACGTCCCAGGGGAGACTTCCAGTGGTTCTGCGTGTGTGTGTGTCTCTCTCTCTCCACTAAACAACCCTGATGCTGAATCCAGGACTGGTGACCTCTCTCTTTCTCTCTCTCCCCCTGCCCACCCTCCCTCTTTTTCTCTTTAAGTTGTTAAGTAACACAAGACCTACCTTGATTTCTCTCAACCCCCCGTTAGCTTAGGTGAGGTATAACTGTGAGAGAGTCAAAGTCTGTGGAATATTTGTTCCATATTAATGTTAAAGTTGGTGTTTGTGTACAGACCTTGAGTATTATCTCACTTTAATCCACATCGAGGGGATTTGATAATCTCAGTCACTTTCCCCTTCTTTTTGGTGGGATGTGACTCCCTTAAGTTATAAAGTCATCATAATCTGACTTGGTTTATCTTTTACAAGCTGTGTTTATTTTACCTGTAACTTTATAGGTCATTCTCTATGTACAGCTTTTCATCTCTACAATAGTTCTCTGCACTAATATGGAATGTAAATGTACTTTTTGTCTATATATTTGCCTCCTAAATTAATAGAAAATTGTTTTGAACAGGAGACTTATGCTCCCATTAACCTTGTGTCTGGTTTCTAGTTGGTTAAACCCTTCTAGTTCTGCAATGTACATATTAGACATTTTTAAAAATATTTTATTATAAAAAACAGAGGAGGAGTGAGTGCCTGAAAGAATCTTTTAGCATGAAAATTAGTATAAATCTGCAGATACAGGTATTTATCATTTTAAAAACTATATAAAAATTATAAAAACGATGTGAAATTCCTGTGTGGGCTGAGGTCACATAATGTGTCAGTTTGTCAGCTCTGGAAATGGCCTGCTTTCTAACCTGATTTATTATGAATCCTCTGTGAAATGAATAAGTTCTCTAAGCAGTTTCTGCCTAGCTCACCAAGTTACAAAACACAACAGACTTTTCAGATAATCTTAGACATGTTCAGGAACAGAATGGATGGGATTGTTGCAAGTTTGATGCACAGTTATTGCAATGAAAGAGTAAGAAGTCTTGTGTCAAATAAGATATGCTTTGCTGTACTGGTATAAAATCAAACCGAATCCATTTAGGTCTAAAGTTAAAGAGAGCAAAGTTCAAACTCTGGCTTAGTTTACACTTCTACCGGTATAAATGTGGCAGGAATCTGTGTTATATTGTCGGATTTATTAAAATCAAAGGTACAAAAGCTATTCAAGATATTAAATATGATGTACAAATAAGTCTCTTCTATCTCCAATATTAGGATTTGTTGAAGAGTAAGACTAATTCAGAGGTATTAAAGTTCATTTTCAATCATCAAAAAAAAAGTGTTTCAAGTCTTTCCATCACTTCTATTAGTCTCTCTAAAGCAGAAACTATTATAGCTCTCCTGTTTTAATTAGTTGTGGTTTGTTTTTTTTGTTTGTTTGTTTGTTTGTTTGTTTTCTGGGTTTTTAAAAGCAAATTTCAATAACATTTGTATTTAAATAACATTATTCTTAAATTTTCTATATTTTTAGGATTGCAGCATAGGATTAGACACTTTAAATTCATACTAAATTTATTAATGGATTCAGCAGAAAAATATTTTTCCTCCTTCAAAAATAAAAAGGCTTCACTGTAATATTTTCAGAACTGAACACATTGATTTTATAGTTAGGAATCTGCTTAGTTGGGGAGTACTGGATCTATTTCATTGATCCTAAAGAGTTTCATGCTGGCCCTGAAATGTTCTTGCTTTCCTCTAAAAGCACCAAGAAACAATCTTTGTTAATTTTATACATGTTTTCTACCACTTTTTTTGAGAATGGATTTATTTCAAGTTTTCCCCCCAAAAATTATTCTTGAACAATTATATCATCTGTCAGAAAGTTTCATACAGTTTCATCTTGTAATTCTACTGCATTGAAATCAGAGCAGTCCTATTAGAGATTAATATCTAGATTATTACAATTAAAGCAAACAAAATACAAGTGAGGGTTAATGTCCTGAAGTTGAACAGAACTTCGTCCATCTGTGCTGTTCTACTGTACCTTTCACCCATCTGTGCTATTGCATCCTGTTTTAGCTGACTCTTTCCCATATTTGTGGTATTTGTGTTCACTTGTAATTGTTTTCCATCAACAGATTCTGTTCAGAGCTTTCAGTCTGAATACACTTGAAACTGGATGAGAGTCAAAACTGAGTGCTAAATTTTGTGTCTCAGATCCTTAATTTATCGTTAGTGTTGTTTACTTGGACTTCGGTATCTTTTACTCTTGAAAGGACTTGGACTATCCCAAAAAATAAAAAAACAGTAGAATAATCTGCTTGTGTCTCTTGAGTCCCCTTGGTCTCTGTTGGCTGGTTCTAGTTGCTGTGGCTTTGCATTTATAGGACAAAGTGCTTACAAGAATAGCAGCGTTATAAAACTTAATGAGGCAAAAATATCATAGAGGTCTGATCACCACATAAAGTCCCACCTTTTGGGATTATGTTGATGACTGAAATAATTACCTTAGGTTTTTATTGTAAGTAGGCTTCAGAAAAAAAAGTCACTTTTCCTCATTAATACAGGCTTTGGTAAAGTAGGTCAATGAAATGTTTTAAATAATTCAGAAATGCTTAGAGATTTTCACCATATAAAACTCATTTGAAATGAAGGTAGACTTAAAGTGACCAATGCATTCTTTAATATTTGTGATACTTCTTAACTAAGAAGGAAGAAATAATTTCAGAAGTGTTATTTTCAGTACTTTGAACTGCTGTAATCTTTAAAAATACCAAGAACCTTAAAAATACAAGGTATGCTTTTCAGAAGAGACTCATCTTTCTGAGTCTTTGTGTGGTGCCTATGAAAGTATAATTTTATCTTAGTGAAATCACGGGTAATAGTGAAGACTTGCAACCCACAACAACCAGCAGTACCTTCAGTCCTCTTCAGCATCTCTGCCATGCCTGTGGAATGAGCTGCAAAAAAAGGAGAATTCAAAGCAGCTGTGCTTGAATTTGGGGCCCTGGACGCACAGCTGCAATCCAAGAAATATCCGTGTGGTTCTGTGGGTAACAAGTAGCTCGTTAAGCTGTATTGCTGACACTTAATGATGGTTAAAAAAAAAAAAGCTCGGGGTAACAAAAACAAACAAGCAACACAGGAGAGGTTCACCTCTGACTTCTTAAGTCCTAAATGATCAATAGAGAACAGATGATTTGTCAGGAACAGATTGTGAAGCTCAGCTCAGCACAAAGTTCAAGCCAGAGAAAGTACAAATGGTTTTTCTTTCTGATAAAGGCCTGATCCCTTCAGGTCATCAGTGAGGTTTCTCAATATCTGAGTTTTCGGTTTAACAGTCTATACTCATTCTGTCTGACAGAATGACATGTAGAAAACAGTGTTTTCTGCAGGGAAAGTTTGCCTTGGTAAATGTAATTATGTTTAGAAGTTTTCAAATATGCTGTAGAACTGGTCATAGTGTAATTAAATAAGTTAAATGTGGATTAAATTCTAAGGATTTAAAAACTAGGTTATTTGATAGAAAAGCTAAAAATAGTGTTAAAACTTGTCTGAATATGTAATTTCTTTTGTATTTCATAGTTTTTCATTGAAGAATGTCTCAGAAAGATTTTAACATTAAGTAGTACTGTTAAAGAAAACATAAGGTTAAACAAGTTTTATGAATAAGTGACTTTGAGTATTCCAGTTCAAATCTCTTGTGATTCAGTGGAATTAAAAGTCTTTGTAAAATAAAATTTTATCCATTCACAGTTATTCAACAGAGGAGTCTGATAGCATTGCCTGTCACAACAGATCATTGCAGCTATTTGCTAAAGAGAAATTCTTTATTGGTTATCTGCTGTATGCTTTGGTGAAATTTCAGTCCAGAAAAAACAAAAGCAAGCCTAAGAATATAAATAGGTATTGTAGGATTAAAACCAATAAGCTGTTCTTCATTTTTTCCTTAATGTTAGTTCTTCCATAGTTCTAGGTAGGAAGAAATAAACTTTTGTAAAAATCATATTCCCTTTCTCCCCCATGTCTGTGTGAAAATGTACCCAGCTGAGCTAAATTTTGTGCCTCAGAAACATAGAGGTTCACAGGTATTAAATAAGAACCTCTTAGAATTGTAGGGTTTGGATTCCCCGTATAGCTGTTTCCTGTTAAGCGTATTTATCTAAGGCAGAAGGATAATTCGAGGACAGGTATAACCCTCCATGACTGGCTAGCTTGTGTCACAGTGAGAAAAAATACACTGAGGATTAATACATTCTCTTTTAGTCCTTTGCAGCCTTGGAAAATATTTTTTGTTATTCCCACATCCCCGGAAGTACATATCTTCCACTTTTTTTCACTTTGCTATAATTTTCAGCCTGTTTTATGTTCTTGTTCCTCTAATTTCTTGGTCTGCATCCTCTGTCTGTTTTTTTTTCTTTTTTTTTTCCCTTCTCTATGCTAAGTGACTACTCACTGCGAAGAAAGAATAAACTCTTAGAGATATCTATTCTATGTGTCAATGATTTTTGTAAACCTGTTAACTACCACAGCACCTTTTAGCTTTCCTGAAGCTAAAAGCTGGTGTTTTTTACCTTTTTGTGCTATCAATAAGGCTGATAAGTGATGTTTTAACCGTTTCTTCTGCTTGAGAGGACAAACGGGCATCTTGTGAGCTGTTATCCCCTAAGCCATAGCCTGGTTACTCTGATGTTTAGTTTTGACTTATAATTTGGTAGTCATGACTTCACAGAGGACACTGGGCAATACAGCCTCAAAACTTCCTTTTCACCTCCTTTTGTCTTTAATAGAAGTGAAGTCTCCCACAGGATACCTGTCTCTCATTCATGCTATGTATCCAAAATTTTTTTCGTGCTGGCAGTGGAGATTTAGGGAGTATCCATGTCCACTTGGGGCCAGATTTGTAGGTGATTAGCAGAACTAACTTCCAACTCGCTGACACCTAGTTCAGCCAAATCCTATGCACACTGTTAAGTGGAGAGTAAAATATATTCTGGTCATGAGATTAACCAAGTAACTCCTCATCCTGTGGAATACACTACACCTAAACTAGACTTAATCTTACATTAGAAAGCACGACTTTCTAATTTATGCAGCAGACCGACCGCGGAATTATATGGCAATGTAAATTGCTTCCAAAATACTTCAGTGGCCTTTGGTTTATTGAAATAATTTTGAAAATTTAAAATTTTTGAAAATTTAAAATAAGACCATGATACTGCATTTTACTACTTGCATAATAGCAGACAGAAAGCATAAGGACAACCTCTCAATGCAACTTCCTGGCTGACAATATAAAACGTAGGGTAATAGCAAGAAAAAAATGAGATGAAGCAAGCAGAGTTTGAGATTAGTGTTGGATGACACCAAGTATGAGATTAGTTGGATGACACCATTCTGTATGAATGGCTGCACCAAGCTGACTTTTCTCTTCCCACAGGCAAGTTAGAAAAGTGTAAAAATAGAGCACATACAGTTGGGAAGTTGCCACTTTAGATGAAAGAAAAACAATTACTAGTTTTACAAGGTAATTATACTTTTGCATCTTGCTGCAAAAAAAAAAAAATTAATTAGGTCACCGTGCAAATAGCCTCAGAATTACATCGTGTATTACACTCAGCTAAAATTAACATAGTGGTTTAGAGATTTATTCAATGTTGCAGTAGCAGAAATTTGAATCTGAGTCAGATTTAATGCTTTATGGCAGGATTTTGGGATAAAAATAATTTTTATTTTATTTACCAGTGACCTTTAAAACTCATGCTTTATTTAGAAATCTCTTGTATCAAATCTGTTTATTTTAAGTCTGTAGTTAGAGCTTTCTTGCAATTAAAGTGAGGGTAAAGTAGCATTGCAGGAGTATTATTTTTCAAAAAACTATGATGAGTATATTTGTTACTGTATGTTGGTGAAAACAATGTTTCAGCAAACAGTCTTAATACTTAATTAATACTTAATACTTAATATGATTTTAAAATTGTGGTGATTTGAGACCCCTAAAAATCTAATTCCCAAGTCCAAGCCCTCCTCCCACATCTCACCCCAGTGCGAGAGGGGTTTTCCAGACACAACACAAGACTCAATATGGGGGGAAGGGAATTATATTACAGTCTCTATACAAATAAACATTATGATACATTGTATATACAATTTTAAATATCTCTCCTATGATAAAGCAGTATTTACAATGGATCAAATCTCTTCTCCCTCCAAAAAAAGTCCAGAAGGGAAGAAGGAAAAGATCCTTTCCACATTTAGGACAGCAGCCTCTCTTCCATGCAGCAGGTGTAGCTGGATCTCCTTCCATTACACACAAGGGGGGTCTCGTCTCACCCCTTCTCAGCCCTTCGACTCCAAGTGAAGGTCTCTCTCTCCTGTGGACTGCGTTAACTGGGACAAAGGTTCACTTCACCATGTCATATCACGAAGTGCAGGGGTCTCTTTCCTCAGGGAATTTACCCCTGAGTCAGAACGTCTCAGGCAGCTGTCAGCTGAAAGTCTTTGCCTCAAGAGTTCTACGAGAGCTCCTGTGCCCTGTCTCAGGCTGGCAGCAGCGGAGGGGGGCAAGGTCCTCCTCCGCATTCCATCCGGCCATCCCGGTCCAGCTTCTCAGCTCCTCCCCTGGTACTGCTGCATTCCAAGACTCCCCTCAAGCAGGGGTCCACTGCCTCCTCCTAGGAGGGGTCTCACAAGGGTTTTGGGGGGTTTGATTCAGTTCTTACCCCCAAAACTCTCTTTGTTGATCTTTCTCTACTCTGTTGCCAGCTCTCTCTCTCTCCTTGCAGGATATCTCTCTGCGTTGCTGCATGCCTTCTTTGCTGCTTCCCTCTTATCTCCTTCTGGCTCTCTGCCACTGTTCTGCCACCACTCCTGCTGCCCACTCACAGCGGAGAAAGACTCTCAGCTCTTCAGTCACAGACCTCAGTCCAGTGTAACACTGTTTCTGAGTTTCTATGACCCCAGCCGTGGGCCGTGGGCCGTAGGCCCCCAACGGGGCTCCTACCCCTTCTCCTCGTGGCTTCAGAACATGGCCACTTCTCCTCCAACTGCCTCATCATCCTTCTTTTCCAGTCTGGTGTGATATGTTTTAATTTTGCAGGAGCACTGATGGGGTCAATACAAAGAGAGACACCACTCCCTTGGGAGTTACCAATTTTTTAACTCCAAGGGAAAAACCACTTTTTTTTCCCACCACAAAAATGTTCAAATGTTTTTCGAAATATTAAATCAAAACTAGAGATAGTTTTTTTCTCTGTCACAATTTGCTATTTTATGCTAGTGAAAACAATGTTTCAGCAGTCTTAATACATATGTGATTTTTAAATGTTCAAATGTTTTTCAAAATATTAAATCAAAACTTCTCTCACAATTTTTTTTCAGTTTTTCTCCTATTTATTTATTTCTCAATCCATCCTGCTATACATACTTAGAGTAAATATTTGTAAACATTGAATATCACTGATATTATCAGATTTAACTAGACATTGAAATTAATTCTGATTTAAAAAAAGCCTTTAAAAAAAACTTTAGAAAAAAAGTGAAGCATAAGTTGTACTGATTAATAGTGTTAGCTAAAAGAAAAAGAATGGAAAGTTCAAGAAAGGAAATTAAAATGCATGCTGCAATTAAGTAAATTAGCAATCTTAATCTAATCTTTAAGTAGATAATGGTGGCGTGAGAAAACTACCCCAGCGACAAAGCTCTCTCACCAGCCAAGCACACAAATTGAATATTGGGTAGATGCTATTGCTATATTTTTCTCACCATTTTTAAAAATCTCAGTTAAGCCCACAGTGTTTTACTCCAAAATCCATTTAGACCAGCCTTCCTTTTACAAAAGGAAGCCCCAGGCCTCCTATGAATAAAACAAGCATCTGAAAACCTGCTAATGCATCACTGCCCCCACGCATGCTCTTAATGTACAGCTTTATTAAGTGGAAAGAATATGATTTTGGGGTTATGAAATATTGGCTTGATTTATGTAACAAGCTAGCACAAGAGTTGACTGTAGAATAATTCATTATAATTAACAGCTGGGGGCATTCTCACCAAAAAAAGGGATGGAGACGTATAACAATGCCAGCTGTCATTGGAACACACCACCTGAAGTGGGAAATTCAATCAAGTATTTTTTTTTCGCAAAAGGAGGGTGATTTAAACTATGAATATACAATTACCTTTTGCCTACTTAGTGCTTATATTTTCTCTTACAGCACTTATAAATACCAATATTTGTTCATGTTATGTCAATTTGCAGTGTTTTCATTAGTTACAGTGGTAGGCTGCACAAATAAACAGGAATTCCAACTGACTTTATTTCAAAAGGATAGACAACTAAAATAACTTCTAATAAGGCAAAATGCAACAGTTTCCAAGATTCAGCTGCTTATATTTGGAAAAGAGGGTACATTTTACTTTCAAATATAAGCAAGAAATGCTTTCCTTTTTCTTTTGTAAAAAAAGGATTTTACCATGAGGTTTGCTTTTATTCATTTTGTCTACTTTAAATTATGGTATCTATAAATAATTTATCAGTACCTGATGGAAGAACAGGAAATGCCAATAAAATATATCCACTGGGGAAATATGTCTAATAGCAGATTGAATGGCAATTCCATCTTCTGTGTGATGTGGCAGTTAGAGTAATCCCTTTTGGAAAAGAAGCTTAACCTACAAATCTGATAAGACTGCAACAAATATCTGGTGGGAGCGGAGGGGGTTGGTGGATGGTGGGAAAAGAATCTCCATGTTAAAGAGTCAGGGGCCAAAAACATCTTCCAAAGAAAACGACATTGGAAGTATGGCTGCTGTGCAAGGGTGAGTTGAGGAATGAATCCGAAAAATCAGCCCAAAAGACTGCTCAGAGACATTTTTTTATCTTTAAGCAGCAAGCTCAACTTGCAAGTGCAAAACTAAGTCATTTTATACACTTTAGATACATTTTTACATCATTTACTACACATATTAATAAGCAGGCTGGTCTCTGGGCAGAGTCTTTCCAGACATGCCCAGTCTTCTACTGTGGGGTCTTCTCCTCAAGCCTTCATCCCTCTGGTGGTCTCCATGGATGTCTTCCTCAATCTGACCTCTTCAGTGAGGTGACCTGAATTCTTCAAGCTTGCAAAATCCTGGCTCTGGGCCTTCTAGATCTTATTCAAACATCTAGTTTACCTAATTTATTACTGTGTGTGTACTCCTCCTTTCTATACTAAGGCCTTTGGTCCAGTGAGCAGAACAGAACATGATATTAACCAGTGCTCCTAAAATGTTCTTCCAGCAACACAGGTATTGGGTTTCTTAGCAGGCCAAGATATCTCAGTTAACTCTTTTAGGCCTGGCTCCTGTTTCATTATGGACCTTGAAACTTGACCCTCTTTGAGACTCTGTTCTAAGTGAGTGGAAGTCTGCTAAGAGTCAGGGAATCATGCCATTAAAATGTGTTTCAACAGAACATGACTGCACAGTTGCTCACTAAACTCTACTAATAAGGCCTCATCCCCTGTGCATTATGTAGCTGCGGCGGTGACTGCAGTTTACAGCCGTCACCTCCGGTGATTTATTTCAGCTCACACTGATTTTGAGAGATACTCAGGCTTCTTGTTGACTTGGAGTGCCTAATGATTTTTAATAAGCTTCTTAAAAACCCGAAAGGCCGAAAGGTGATTACCTCTCTTCTTCAGAAAATACATTATTTAGTCTCATCCAGCCGTGGCTTCTGGCAACAGCCTTGCGGGGAAGGTGATGAACATGTTGATTACACACCAGTTATGGTCATTAGGTGTTCTAAACCACGCTGCCCTGGAAACATCAAAATATCAAAAATATCATGGGTGTCACGATAACCTCCCAGGCAACATCAAAATATTCTGTATCTCACGTCTGAACGAGAGTCAGAGTCATGTGTTAATTTTCCCCACTCAAAGAGATAGAAGTACAAATAGTGGCACTGGAGACTCTGGGGTGGCACTGGAGTATTATACTTGGGGAAATGAGAGTTGTATTTTATTTTCCTGATCTAACATGCATTTCATGTCTGACACAGCACGACAATTATACTTGCACTCAATCACAGGTTAGGGCTTACATATTTATGTTGCTTAGATCAATTGCTGATCCAACAGGTACAATTATTGCTACTTTAAAAAAAAAAAGGTCATTAAAGTAATTAAAGAACATTACTATGTTTATAAGAAGATAAAGGAGGCTTTCTACTCTTTGCAAAACCAGTTCCACCATGGACATTTTGGCTTGACTATTAAACATTTCTTAATTTTTATTATTTCTGTCTACATTAAATTAATATATATTATACAACACTGTATACATTACTGCATAATGATTGACTTAATCCAGGAAGTTTTAATTTGTAAAAATTAAGTTAAAATAAAAAGTCCTGGATGTCTGAATATCAATCTCCTGTTTCTCTCAAAAAAATATGTACTCAGGTAACACCATACTAATACAGAGAGATAAGCAAGAAGGCTGGTAATATGAAATATACCTGTAGCTTGTGAAAAGGACACAAACATTGAGAGGGAGAAGTAGATCTAAGGAAATAATTCCACATTTCATCAAACTAAATACATTTTTCACCTAAAGAGAGAGTTAATTAATAGAAGAAATAGAGTTCATTATGCACAGAAGGTAGTATAATTGGACAGCTGCAAAGCACTCTCTAGTTTGAAAATATTGTTAATATTTACCTTACATGCATTCAACTAGTGTGCCCTATAGGTTGAAGGCTAAAGGATAGGACAGAAAGATCTCTGTGATCCATGGCAAGTGTGGAGGTTTTGCCCCACAAAAATCCAACCTCCAAGCTTCCCCCACCTCCCCATAATTTACCTCAACACTGAAGAGAAATTTTCAGGCAGGCACACCTCTGCATGGGGGAAGGGAAATATATATACAGTTTATTCCTATACAGAATAAATACTGTACAAACTAAAAGCAATTATATACACAATATTAACACACTTCTACCACCCCTTTGAGCCCCTCCCACAATCAGTTCAGGAGATGCCCTCAGGCTGATAGTTAAGCAGTCTTTCTCTCACTGGGGTATCAGGAAAAAGAGTTCTGATCACCCCCCACCAACCTCCAGCTCTTTGCTGAGGTCTTCTCTTCACCACGAAGCCCAGGAAGATAGCCCTGAGTCCTTTCTCCTTGGTTCCATGCCATCTCTGCTGAGTAACTCTCCCTCCCTTTGTTTCATAGCTGCTGTAGTTCAGCTCAGGTTATCACGTGTACGTGTCCTGCAATTCATTCCTCCTCTGTCAGTTTTCAGCTGCCCCCCGTTCAAATCACTGCAGAGGCAACTCCCGAGCCCTTTGGCCCATCTCCAACTTTTGCCTGGAGTTTTTTCTCCTGGCACTGAGCTTTTTTCCCAGCCCATCCTCTTTGGCTCAGCTTAAAATACTGAGCCTTACATCCACCCCCACCTACAGTCGGGGGAAAAAGCCTTTGGTGTTTTTCTCGGCTCAGTATATTCTCACATTCCTCAGAGGAGGCAATACAACTCTTGAACACTGTCCTCCCTGATTCCATTGTCTTTCTCTTTGGAGTGTTCTCACATGAGGGGACATAAGAAGAAATGGCTTAAACAGAAATGTAAAAAATATGGTTTTACTTTATGCTGTAAGAAAAGTATTATTGCCTTAGGAATTGGTATATGAAATATTTTAATATTAAAACCTTTAATAAGTGCATATTTTTACTTTCTGAGCTGAACTGTGAAATGTTAGGAATTAAAATATGATACACTTCAATATTAAAACCTTTAATATTGGCCTTTAATAAGGGCACATTTTTATGATCTGCATTGTGAATCTCATATACAGAAGAGACAAAATTGATCCAAAGAAGAACCAATAAAATTATTGTTAATATTTCATTAAGTATTGCATAATTATTTTGATTTTTTTTTTCTGAGATTCTAGTTGTAGGAATTTGTTCATAGTACAAATTAAAAAGAGTAATTTGTCAGAAATTTCTTGATTTGTACAAATAGTGATGGTGCACCTGCTGAATTTGGGGGCAGAGGATATGTATATATTTGGGATATGCATATATTTGGGACCTTTTTTCTTAATATCTTCAATTTGAAAGAAAGTTTTTGATGAAATAAGTGTTTCATACTATTAAGAAAAATATTATCCTAGTAATCTAATCCAAATATTGCCTGTTGGGTTGGTTTTTTTTCTTTGCTGATTCATCAGCAATTCTGACAATTTTTTTTTTTTGCCATGAAAGATGATTTTTTTTAAATTTCTAAAATTTTTTAAGTTTTCTGTGATCTAACTTGGTTAAGGTTTATCCATTTATGTTGATCATATTAGAATGACACATGACTAATAGATATTACTCATCTTCTCCTGGAAGTAGATAGCTGTCTGAAATTGTTTGCCCTGTTTGGGCATTTAATGGTAGCTGAAAGTAGTCAGGTTCCAAAAAAGCATTTTGAAAGCTGTTAAACCAATTAAGCAGCTAAATGGCTCTATAATAAACAGATCTGGAAAGTTCCATTAGTCACAACAGGGAAATGGTCATTAATGTGATGGGAAGTACCTGAAGAAGGGTTTGCCTGGAGGCAGACTCTGTCATCAGGGCAACCAGTAGACTCAGAAGTTTTCATATGAACACCCTCAAAGGCTCTCTTTGTGGTCACTTCTTTTTATTTTTCTTTGGAGACCAGGTTTTGAGGGTATTTAGCTTGTCTAGAAATTACTTTTCCTTTATTTCACCTGTGTCTCTTGCAAGTCTATTATATTTTAGCTGCTGCCAAGGAGGAGGAATAAAAGCAGGCCCAAGTTTCCCTTATTTCCTCTCTGTATGGAAGGATCAAGTATACAGATTTATCAGTTTATTTCTGTGTACATGATTTCCCAGTTCAAATAATCTTTAGGAGTATGTTTCACTTGTAATCTCAATAATCAGAAAATATTCTGTACTGGAACATGCAGCTAAATAAATGAATTAAGGGTCCTTTCCATTTTTGTGATTGTTAGCTGTCTATAAAAATACAATTGCTTGATTTACATATTAATATAAAGACATAGATGGATGCTGTCCTCCACTTCATTGTGATAGTCAGGCCTTGGGATTAGGCACACCACAATATTGTGGAAATGAATGAATTAATGTCTTTAAGTCTCTTTTTAAATCTGAATATAAAATAGGAGCAATTCCCTTCCACTGTTTCTTAGATTTGTCTGTAATATATCTGGAGACTCCGTTAAGGGCTAAATACTCTCTAAAAAAAAAGCATAAATAAATCTGTTAAATTGTATTCCTAAGGACCAGCAATACAAAGTTATCAGTCACCTCTTAACAGTTAACAATTTTTGAACATATTTTAAAAGTTCTTTGCACCGACATTCTGCAGTAAATTTAGTCATTATGTTATTCTCATAAATTTAGCAAGATCAGTAGATCTTTCAATTATAACTGGTGTGCCTAGAAATTTTTCCGCTGGCTGTAAAACACAGTTTGAGAAGTAGCTTCTGTAATTTTCATTCAGCTGCATGATGAATCTGGTGGAATATTTTGCAAATTGTCCTTTCTTAAGTCAGTGACATTTTTTGCCTTAGCAAAGCTGGTTTAATCTGATCTGACTGGGCAGATGTGTCCACTATGGCAGATTCTCTAGCAGTCAATGGAGCTTCACACAATTTTATAGTCATTGCTGTATAAAGTGTGTGCTGTAGAGGCTCCTATTTTTCTGGAATATTAAAAGAAGTGAATAAAAAAAAGCCACAATATGACTGATAAAGAGGCAGAATATCTCACTCTCCTTTCTTTTATCAGTAGCTATCTTTTGCTAATTTAAAATTGTAAATCTTTCCTTAATGGAAATACCTCTTTTTGGGATGCTTTTTAACTTCTGTGCTAAAAATGAGCACAGTGAATATGTAAAGCAAAAATAAAAGCATATTTCCTGTTTTCTGTTAATTTATTCTCTTTCCAAAATTATTGACTGGTGTTAAATCTTTGGAAAATTTGACTGGACAAAGTGCAAACATTAAAATATTCTCCATTTCTTGAGGGAGCGGGGGAGGGTTGAAGAAGAGGGAAGCAGAGATTACCTCCGGCAAGTTTATAATTTGTAAATGTAGGACTTTGGTTTTGAAAATAGACCTAATAAATGCACCAGTGATTAGAGTTGTTCCTCCCCATGTTTGCAAAAATATATAATTAAAAAAAAAGAAAATATGTCATCAATGCTATTAATTAATAAATATATTTTAAAAGCCTTGCAGACCATGGTACAAACATACAAGTTAAACCTTATATTGTGTGCAAGATATATGAGGCTATGCAAAAAATTAAAACTACTTTAAACATATCCTTAATAAAGATGCTTAATTTAAAACACGACAAATCATAGAAATAGTTTTGAAACACTTTTTGCAGCTATGGTAATATAATTTGAAATAGTATCTTTTATACCTTTCATTGTTCTTTCAAAGAGAATGCACTTTTCATAAATATTATTAGTTTTCACCAGAATTCCAAGAATGGAAAACCAGCAAGAAATATAACTAGCTTTTACCCCTGCCTTCATTGTTATGAGAAATCCTAAAAAATTTCGTATGGTGGAGAAGATATGTGATAAATTTGTGTTTGTGGTCAAATCTCCTTACGGGAAATTAAATTTAGACTGCAAATTAATTTAAGTGCCACTGAAGAGTGTCTCTCACACAACCACAGAGATATTAGGTTGATTGCCACATTTCTTTCAACATCATATTGCCTTCATTTAGAGAGACTTAAGAGTTCCAGAAACACGTAAAGATGCCACCAGGTAATGACAGCATCTTTTCAGGAGAAAAATATTATTTGAGTATCCTCTTTGACATGTGTGGCGGTTTGAGAGCCTCAAAAATCCAATTTCCAAGTCCAAGCCCCCCTCCCACACTTTACTTCAGTGTGAGAGGGTTTTCCAGACAATAACACAAGACTCAGTATGGGGGGAAGGGAATTATATTACAGTTTATTACTTACACAAATAAATACTATAAAACATTATATACACAATTCTAACTATCTGTCCTATGGTAAAGCAATATATTTACATTAGATCAAGTCCCTCCTCTCCCTCAAATAAAAGTTCAGAAGGGAAGAAGGAAAGATCCTTTCCACTTTCAGGGCAGCAATGTCTCTCCTCTTCAAGGCAGCAGTCGTAGATGGAAAATCTCTCTCTCTCTCTCCATTACAATGCAGGGTTTTTTCTCACCCCTCTCAGCCCTTTGGCTCCAACCAAAGGTCTCACCCGTGGACTGCAAAGCAGGGACAAAACTCACCTCACCACGGTCATATCATGGGGTGCAAGACATCCCATGAAAGTCCCTTTCTCGAGGGTTTGAGTTCTCTTGAGTCAGAATGTTTAGGGGCTCTCAGTTCGGTCTTTGCCCCAAGTGTCCTACCAGAGTTCCTTTACTCTCTCTCAGCTGCCAACATGGCAGCAGCAGGGGCCAAGGCCACTTCCCCTGCATTCTGTCCTGGTCCAGCTCTCAGGACATCTCTGAGCTCTCAGCTCTTCTCTCTCTCTCTCTAGCTGCTAGTTTGGAAGCCCACCCCTCCTCTTCAGGAGGTCTCCGGGTTTTAGGAAAGTAATCCAATCTTACCCCAAAACAGTCTCTGCTGAATTTTCTCTGCTCTGTTACCAGCTCTCCCTCCTTGCAGGAACATCTCTGTGTCCCTCAGCCTGGCTATGTGCCATGTTGCTGATTGCTGGCTATCTTCTTGGCTTTCAGCCACAGTTCTCCCCTCAGTGCTGCCTCTGCTGCTTTTCCATCTTCTGCTGCCCACTCACAGTGGAGAAACTCCCCCAGCCTTTGGCCACAGCACCTGATCCAGTTTAACACTGTTCCAGGTTTCCGCAGCCCCAGTCGGGGGCTGAGGGCCTTGGCCCCCAGCGGGGCTCACTGGCCCCTCTCTCCTCATGGTCTCAAACCATGACCGCATCTATTCCAGCTACGTCATCTCCCTTCTTTTCCGGTCTGTTGTAATATGTTGATTTCAAAGGAGCGAAATGTAGCTTCTGATTGGGCCCTACACCAAGAACACCACCCCCTTGGGGGTTACCACTTTTCTAACTCAAGGGGAAAACACTTTTTTTTTACCCCAGGACAACATGTTAGCTTTTGGATGCAAAACAGAGCCTTGAAATGTATTGACATTGGCTGTTTGGTAGATTTATGGCTTCATAAATCTGCTTTTAAAGGGCTAGAACAACTCTGGGGGCTCCATTACAGAATACTTCATTTAAGGCCTGCTTTGAGAACCCCCTTTGAGAACCTGCTTTGAGAACCCACTAGAAACAGTGCATTTTGCTAACACTAACAGTGGGAAGAGATTAGAAGGTAGAAAATCAGCAAAGTCTTGGTATCTCTACACGACATCAGTGCCTTCTGTGTGTCAGGTTGATGAATGCCATAACAATACAGACTTAGAAATTTGTTTTATTTTCCCCTGATGGGTAAACAGACGTCAGACCCTATTAACACTGAAGTGGGGGAGGAAAGAAATCCAACAGGTCTTTTTTCTCAAATTAAGGAGAACCCTCTGGTTGCTCTCAGTCATTCAGTTCCCTTGGGTGCTACTGGTAGCCTGAACAGCCTGAGTTTCCCTGCCCACAGCAGGGGGGTTGGAAGGAGATGATCTTTAAGGTCACTTCCAACCCAAGCCGTTCTATGATTCCCATTCCTCAACTGAAAGCCTTAAAAATACATGGACTAAGAATCAGGCCCTCTTGGAATAATTCCATGTACCTACAATAGCTTATTTTGTCAAACACATCCATCAATTCCACCAAGCCCTTAAGCACACACGTGCCTTGTTAAAAGAGAGTGCAGAGTCAACTTCTTGATGTGTTTTATGCTTACCTAAAAATTCTGTGCAGTGAGCCTTGCTCTTTCTAGAACCTGATAATCCCTTTAGCAATCTATCAGTCCTTTCTAGTGCCATCACCCTTGTTTTCCTCACAACAGTAACACAACCTGAAGCTTACTATGGATATTGATGTCCTCTGAATAACCAGAGGAGAAAATTTACCTCTGAACCCTGACAACCCTATATTGTGTATGAATATATGCATATATATTTACCCTGTGTGTATATTTATATATCTCTACACTTACACATACATACATTATATGCACACACACACACACACACACACACTAGAGAAAGCACAAGAAGAATATATCATTCTCTATTATTCAGTACCTGTGGAAAGGCACCTTAATTATTGTCTGTCACCCTAGTGGAAGAAAAAACTTGACTAAACAAAGGAACTGTAATATAAGGCCATCATAAAAATTTGAGGGTTGGAGCGGGAGGGTAAGATGAGGGTGCTTGATATGGTCCTAGAATGATATGAACTTAGAGAAGAGTGAGCTGATGGCAAAATTTCTGTCTTGTCTTTAGTTTTCTAATAAGTTGTTAAGAGGGAGAGGGGCCTGCCTCTCCTCAGAGGTGCCCTTCACAAGGCTGGAGACAGGAGACAGTGCTTAAGAAAGAACAGTAAATCTCGCCATAAGGGTGCTATGCTGAGTTACCCTGATAAAGGCTGTGGAGGTTCTCCAAACTTGAGGAGAAACCTCTTCCAAGTCTGAAGGTGGTACTGGTTCAAGCATAAGTGTTGGTCACTGTGATCTGCAAGAGCTCTTTCTCATCTAATTTATACTGTGATTCAAAAATTTAAAGTGTCTAATAAAACGCAACACTGAAGAGTAGTCGTGATGTTAGGTAACTGAAATTGCTTTAAATAAGAGTGGTTGTCTCACAAGGTATGAAATTACTTGTTTGAAATAAGATGAAGACAATCATTTAACCAATGTGTTTTTATCGGTTTCCCCAATGCAATATATTTTTCTGTTCATAGAAACAATAAGCCTATATCCCAATTCTGAAACCGAATCTGTAGGTTTGCCTTGTTTGGAAGAGAGACTTTATTTCCTTGTGTTATATACCTCATCTAATGTATTACACTGACTTAGACTTTTTAAGAAACTCCTGTCTGACAAGTCAATATGATAGTAGCCTAGACCTTTTTATGAAGTAAAATCTGTAACTATAGAAGTGTCTGAAGTAAATACAACTAGCCAAAAAAGTAACCTGGGTGGTTGCAAAGAGTTTAAACAACTCAGAGTTCAGAGTCCAATAAAATCATTAAGACTCTAAGAAAGCCATATTAGAGAAACTTGAACAATAATGAGATGACTACTAATAATCATGAAGGATTTTATATAAGACCTCTCCAGTGTGCTAAATAAGACAATATAAAAAGCTTGATTAAAGACGTGAAGGAGTCGTACAAAGCTGCAAAGATGAGATCCCTGCACTCCACAGTATTATGCATTCAGAGGAAAAGTGGCTACATGGACCTGGCCTCAGGCAGCAGTACCTGACCTATGGGAGCACGTATGCCAAATCTATATCCAAATCTTATATCTTCATATGTAATTAAGTCTGTCCACATGGCAAGGGATATGCTAATCCCCTCCCTCTTTTGTCGTGGTTCTCCTGTCAGTCCAGCAGTACAAATGGATCCTGTCCCTACATAGCTTGATGGGGTTGTGTCTACTGAACTGACAAGTCTTTCTGATCATCTTTTAAAAGCTGAAGTGAGCATATATATGTAAAACAATTTAAATAATAAATCTGAGTAGGTGCAAAAGGAAGTTTGTCTGTGAATTTTAACTTTTGAGACTGCTGTACAGATTTGTTTAAGGTACTTGGAAAAAGAGTATGTTTCTTGAAGTTTTTGAGCTCCAACAGAACCCTTACAGTTCAACAGTGTGTTTTAAATGGTTTAGAACACCTAGGAAAGTGTGCTTTGTGGTATATGCTAATGATTACCTACTATCTCCTGGAAAGGTATCTTAAAGAGAGGGTATTTTTTGTCAAAAATGTTTTATAGTGTATTTTATGCTTACAGGATTTACCCTGGAATTGAAAGCATTGCTAAAGCGAATATATTTAATCTGTTTTTTGTCAGGTTCCTCCTACCCCTTTTATATTTTGACTCCTTTGTCCAGTTTTGTAAAAAGTGCTTATTTTTTGAAAGATTTCTAGAAGAGGAGTCCCATTTTCACAGATCTTTTATTTTATTCTGGTTAGTGTGCTTTGAGTTATATACTAGTAAGTTATGTGGCCCAAAGAGTTTCACTACAACTACAGCGACTAAAAAGATTTTGTCCAGCACTGCTCAACTTCTGCTGATAAAAATGTTGTCCCTATTTACTCTCAGAATTTACAACTGGAATTATTTAAAATTAAGTCTAATTTTAAGCACGGCCAGTTGCTATACTAAAAAGTAACTAGTTATGTCTTAAAGTTAGAAGAAAGAAAAAAAGCATTCCAATTTTCATAAATATTTCAATGAACCTTTTCTTGAACAGTCTCCTTGATCCCCCCCAAAGTGCTTTTTCACATTACAAAAATGTGAAAAAAAGGTCTTGTTTCAGTTGTTCTAAGGAAAAGATGACGTCTTTTGCTTTTAAGTATTGTGTAGGGAAGTGTGCTAGGAGACCATTTTTCCAGAAAATTTCTTAAAGCTGCCTTTCATTAAACATTTCTGCTTGAACATGATTTTCAATTGCGTCAAATGTTTTGTGCCAGTCAGTCTGGCTGGAGTCCAAGTCCATTTCAGTCTCTTTCTCTTTACATTATATGTAGCTTAAAAACAGAGAGAATTGTGTCTGGTTTCTCCTCAATTCCCTCAAAAATCAAATTCTAAGAGTTTTTTGGGTTTTGGTGTGTTTTTTTTTTTAATTTTCCTCCATTTTTTCTGACAAACTGTGTATCCTTTTCAAGGAAAAAATGAATAAATGAGCTTGCATCAGTAGGTTATGTTTTTCTAAACCTATAGATCAATCCTGCAGGTTTAAAAGTGTGTTATAAGCCACATTTTCTCCTTGTGGAATTAGCAGCTTAGTAAAACCACCATTCCTGTTCAGAATAAAATTAGTACAATAGCTTGACGATAAGAAAACTTAATCCTGTCAAATTGAGCTTCATGAATAATTCACGAGGTACAATTTCATGTTTATCCCATTATTAAAGATAGAAAGTGTCTACATGCCATCCATGCTTTTTAATAACAATTTCCTAGTACTTGTAGAAAAAAATACCACGTTGTTACCTCTGCACGTATTTTTGATTGTTCCTATTTGAATTTTGATACTGGATCTAAAAACCATTGTAGACATTCCTGTTATAAATTATTTTCTTCTAGAATGTCTCAGCGGAGTGTTTATTAAAATGTAGGAAAAAATATTACAAACCCAAAAGAAATAATAACATTTTTAATAACCTCATTGCCTGTGAATCTTTTAGAAAGCAGCACAATATTAAATCAGGTGACTTACAGGAGTTTTGGAACCTTCAAAACTCACAGGTTTAAGTTGATGGAAATTACGTTAGAAATGTCAAGGCAAAATGTTGCACATAATAAGCAATGTTGTGTCTTCAACATATTCAAAACAGAACAAGAACAACTCAGTCCTACTGAGTACTAGTTTTCCCAGTCTCAAATGTAAAATATACCCTAATAATTAAGTGTAAAACCCCTAGAATACTGTCAAGACAATGTCAAAATTCTCTTCACCTAAGTTGTAAAGGACACTCTTATGTTTTTATCCTACTTCTTTATACAAGTGCCTTATGTTAGTAGCATTAGTGCATCGCGTAAAAATGTTGGAAAACAATTTTAATTAAAACAAAAAAATTGTGAAGAGGCTAAAACCAGTAGTAGAGGCAATGGTCACCACTGAAAATAAAATAAAGTTAACTTATGGATGAATGGTAAAAAGCAGCTTTGAAGGAAATAATATACTAGAAATTTTTAATCTTATACCAAATAGGTTTGGTGGGCAAGGCAATGATGGAAAAAATGGAAACCATAGCAGTTCATTCTCCTTTTTCTTCCTTATTATCAGATATGTTTATTAGTTAAGACACCTTTAAATGGTCTCCCCTCAAGAAACTTTTCCTCTTATTTATTTTCTAATAGTGTGTCTTTTTTTGTGCATCCTAATCTCATGTTACTGATTCCTTCCAGATGCCCATGCTGCACAGCACTGAGGTGCTGAACTGCTGCTGTGTTTCCAGTTACACAATGATAGCATATCTGCAGTATGGCTAGTCTGTTGAACAAAGAAGCAAAAAGAAAAGTTTTAGTTGTGTAGAGACATTTGTCTTATAGGTTTCAGTATTATAAACTGGTAGAGATCTTCATGCTCAAATGTGTCTCAACTGTATTGTGCTCATCACTGAATAATGTTTTCTAAACTTTGAATAATAAGTCACAAAACTCATGCTAAACCAGATTAGATCTAGGGGTAAAATGTAATAATTTGAGAGGCTTCATCTATTGAGTTTGGGTCACAACCTAACCACCCTTAGGAAAAAGAAGAAAATATTCCTATATGAGAAAGATTTCAGATAATTAACAACTTATCTTTAGGCAAGTTTTTCCAAATCCAACCTAAAATCAGACTTTACTATTTTCAGCCTTTCAGGGACATCTGTCTGTGCAGCACTTTGCTTTCTGGAAGCAATATAAAAAACTAGAGTCTTCTAAGACCACATTGTGAGTTGTAGCAGACAAATCCAAGCTTAGTGTAGGTCCCACCCTGTTTATGGTTCCCCATCCTGTTCTCAGTTATAACTTACCCATATGTTCAACCATCCTACTATATTAGCATAGACATTAATATTTGTGTTTTTGTTTTGTCTGTGTAACCATCCCCCTTAAGACAGGTTAGAGTGATAAGAGAATAATAATAAGAAGTTAAAAAAGAGAGAGAAAAAGTGAGAATTATAACTACCACCCCTGCAAGTCCAGCTTCCACTTGTCCAGAAGGGAGGGTCCAAATGCATGGACTTGCACGGGACTCTGGGTGGTACCTATAATTCTCTCTTTTTCTCTCTCTTTTTTACCTTCTTCTTCTTCTCTTAATCTCCTTTCATATTGTTTTGGGTAACTTAAACCCAGGAGGATTGGATTTTGCTAAATTGTATGGGTTAGCATGTGCTAAGTCAGTGCTTTGTGGAGTGCTTTATTTTGGTTGAATGTTGCCCTTTAAACTTTTGCAAGCTCCCTTATTTTCTGAATTTTGCCAGTAAAAGAGTGTTATTTTCGACCTTCTGAGAAACCTCATCTCCTTTGCACTCTCTCAATGCATAATAAGAGCTGAAGGCCCTTTTAAAAACTTCAGCAGGCGAATTTTGGGACTCTAATATTTTTAAAATAAAACCCCTTCGATGATCTCATAGTTTGGAGCCTGTGGTCTTACAAGATGTAATTTTTTTTTTTTATTTTAATACAGATTCCATAGTTTTTAATCACTTGATGTCTTTCATTTTCCACCCGGATATATTATAGTTCCAAATTTGTTCTTTATTTTGGAAAGTTTTCAGAAAGTTCTTTGAGTTCTGCAAGTGATGTTATTATTCTGAATAGTAGCATTGAAGTTGTGGGCACAGTAGAGTGGTCCATAACAGTCGACAGAACCGTATAATAAAAGCCACGGGACCATTAAATTTAAAAAAATTAAATTAAGAATAAAGGTATATTATGATCTCTAAAAGTGGGGCCTTTTTCTATTCTCAGATGTTTGGAAGACACTGTTCTAAGTAACAGCAACCTAGACAGAAGGCTGTTTTTATGGCAGTTTTCTCTTAAAGAGAGTAAAATATAATGAAAAGAATAATAATGGTGATCTTTGGTTTCCTATTTGTGTTTTGACCATCTATCAACCTTAGTGTCCTAAGTTACCTAAAATAATTGAGTAAAATAACGGCTTCAATTGCTTATTAAAACCTTAAGTAAGGTGTTTTTCCATATCAAAACACAGTGATTTTAAAATAGACTTTAAAAACAGCTTTTACATGTCCTGTGTCTAGGTATACACATTGAAATAGAGATTCAAGTTTAGTTATAACTCAGAGAGTTCAGGACTTTAAGTTTTCACTATTTACCTAACTTCTACCTGTTTTATCCAAATCTGAACTTTAACAATTATTTAAATTTGTGAAATTTAAATTTAAATTTTTTCTTTCATAGACATATCAGTATAGAGTTAAAAGACTAGTGGTTTTTTCCCATTCTCCTCACTCATTTTCATTTCTGTTGTCTCTGATTTCACATTTCCAGAGAAGAGAATAACCTCTAGGTTTATAACCAAAATAATAGTTTTGTATATAAATTAATGTGAAGAGGAATTTTGGTAGATATCTAGCATCACAGTTTAATAGGTTAAAAAAACCCCTGGATTTGCTTCCAAAATTAAATCATAGCATCTCAAAATGGTTTGGGAGGGAGCTTAAGCATCATCTAGTTCCAACCCCATTGCCATGGGCAGGGTCACCTTCCACTAGAACACATTCTTCAAAGCTTCATTCAACCTGATCTTGAATTCTTCCAGTGTTGGGACATCACAACTTCTCTGGACAACCTGTTCCAGTGCTTAATCACAGCTCTGGTAAGCAATGTTTCTGTTATGTCCAATTTAAACCAACTCATTCTCAGTTTAAAACTGTTCCCCTGCCACAGCTCGTGGGTTGTGAAGGAAAGGGAAAGGGCACTGCAAATAAGGCTAGGACACAGTTGAGGTGAGGGAAGCAGTGCCAATTTATTAAGGGGAAACACGGGCTTATATAGGGTAGTTTAGGGGTTGGACTCGAGCAAGGGGAGGAGGGAAGGATTGACAGGTAAAGAGGGATTGGGATTGGATATTATAATGAGGAGGGGTGGAGACTTTGGGTATCTGGGGGAAAGGACCAATGGGAGCTACCTCTGCACTGCGGCAAACTGCAACCAATCACAGGCAGAGGAGCGGGAAAGCAGGGGAGAACAACAAGTTCTGGCAGGAAAAATGTGAGGGGAGGAAGAAGACAACATGGAGGGTCTGATTTAAAAACAACAACCAGGGGTACAAACATATAAATAACTTTACAACAATAAACCGGGGGAAACTGTGAGCAACCGGGGATAACATGTGGTAACTGTCCAGTCCAGAGGTGGCCTTTTTAGGCTGTAAATGTCCATTATGAGTGTGAAAAGTCCTTTTATGATTTGTAAACTCTCCTCCACGCTTGAAACCTCTCCCATTCCTCTCGCAGATGGTTCTCTTCGTCCCCAACATTCCCCTTGTCTTGCCATCACACACCCTAGTAAAAAGTTTCTCCCCATCTTTCTTGTAATCCCTCTTTATACATTGAAAGTTCACAACAATGTCCCACTGGAGTTTTCTCTTCTCCGGGCTGAACAACCTAAATGCTTGGTGTGACTGGATCCTGTGGTTAGGGGTCCTTTCAAAGTTGGTCCCATATTTGAAATGTTTTACTTCATCACCATTGTTTTGGTTGTGTTTCATTTTGGCATTACTACTTAGGAATAAAGTGCCTGAAAACATCTTTCAGCAGTGTAGTTTCCTCCTTTAAGTATTGCTATCAGTTCTTGTAACAGGAAACTGAGCCTAGACTACAAGCACATTAACTTCAAAATGTTAGTAAGTGCATAGGAGTCCTAGGAATTGTAAGTTTCTCTTTGAATTTTGTAACTTAAGTTTCCTATTAAGGAATAGAAAGGTAAAATTCCGATTTACAAAAAAAGTTCAAGTCTGCTATGTCAACACTAGCTTGCAGACATTTTCAGGATAGTTTTCACCCTCTTTTATATGAGTATTCTTTCACACTTGATTTTATTGAAAAGCTGACAAATTTTAACCTCTAAGTTTCTCCAGTAGTTCAACAGGTATTTTCCCAACAGCATGCTTCCTTTTCATCTCTCACTACGCAAAATTGACTTTTTTTTTCTTGAATTTCTTCTTCTTTATAGGTGTGACTGCTACCAGCACAGGCTGGTCCTCTGATTCAGCTGCAGTTTGAGTGGTCATGGTGCCTGTTGATCTGTTTTGTTCCTCCTCCCCCTGAGGATGCTCTCTAGTGACAAGCAGTGTCTGGTAAATATTAGCCAGGGTCCAGCACCCTGCGGTAAGTTCCTCATCTCTGGAGCTGACACAGAATTCCCTTGCAAATATTGTCACTTCAACAGGGTCTTGTAGTTGGTCAGCGGGGAATCTTCAAACCATTGGAACAGAGAATTTCCCCCAAAACTGGCTATTTTCTCCCACATTCTGTGTCACTCATGACTACCCGCCCTTGGGGCAGATCTCTGAATGACCTTAGAAACCTCTTTTGTAACTGAGGAGACCAGCAGAACCAACAACAAGAACATGCTTTCCTTAACATATACAGGGAATCCAAAATTCTCAAAAGCTCTTGTAACAGGCCTGAAGGAAGAAAAGGGGAAGAAAGCCTCAGAAATGTTGTCCTCCCCTGTTCTGCCCACAGACTGGGTATGATTAGGAATGAATTCCCAGAGGTAGCACCCAAGGCCAGGACAGTCAAGCAACACTAAATATACATACCAAATGACCCTCACTGCCATTTATATTGTTGTGTCATAAGCTGATACCACAGAGCACATCAACAAAGCAATCCTGATGCCCCTCCCTACTCTGCAAAATATCATCCTGAGGAGCACGTGGGGGAACATGCACAGAGTGAAGTACCACAACTCACATGAACAGACAAACAACATTGTGACCAGTAGCTCTGTGCCCGATATACAAATGCTTAGAGGAAATTTGTTTCCAACCTACTCTGGGCAGACCTGTTGTTGTCTCAACCCCTTTTATCTTCTGTGTGAATGTACAATGCAGTCTAGTCTTTGTTTTTAACACTCTGCGATCAATGTAATTCAATTACTAACAATAGGTAAAGTAACTGTCCAACCATGCACGATTGAAATACTGGCATTTAATCCAGCATAAGAAGGCACTGCTGTTTGTGTTGTTACATACAAAATCAAGAGTGTTTAAAATATCCATCTTCAAAAAGATTTTGGTCACATTATTCCCATTACCTTTGTAGCTCTTAAGGTTGACAAGTAGATTGAGCACTTCACTGGTAGATAGTAATATGTTCAATATTGGTGCCCATGTTTGGTTAGTAGGTCTGTTAAGGTCTGAGAGGGGTTGGGGGGACCGGGCCGGAGTGCGCGCTACGTGCCGGAGAGGTACAGGGGTTGGGGGGGGCCGGGCCGAGGTGCACGCTACGTGCCACGCGTGCTCCGCGCGCGCGGTTTAATCTCCAGGTGCAGTCTCAGCAGGAGAGGGGAGAGAGAAAGTGGGGGAGCCTTGCCAGCAGTTGCTACACACCTATGGAGGAGGATAGAGCAGCTTCGGAGCACACAGAGGTTTGCTATTTCAGGTCTGGGGGGAAGGGGAAGGGGGGGTTCAGGGGAAGGGAGTGGGGAAGAGAGGGGAGGGGTATCGAGCGGGCCATGGGGAGCTTCTGATTGACGGGGGGGAAGCAGGGCACTCCTGTATGAAGTGTCACAGATGTGCAGTCCACCTGCAGATACCTGATAACACAGTGGAGGAAGGACATGGTCAGGGAGAATAGTGGGGTTCCTTCAGAGTGATGGGGGTCCCAGCCAAGCTGGGGACTTGAAAAGCACCTCAGCCTTGGGTGGGTACAAGGGTCAGAACACTTGGTCAGTTTGTTTGTCTGTTTGTTTTTGGCTCATCTGCTGCTACTGCCCAGGTTCAGCATGTTCCAGATAAGTTTACTCTGCTCTGTTACGTCCTGTAAAGGGTGGGCAGGACAAAGGGCTGTTCCTGGGTATCTCCTTATAACTGTATATAAATAGGTGATAATAAAGCAGAAAATTAAAGACTTGCCCAAACCATTCTAACAGGAACGTAGCCTGTATGTCCCTGTGTGGTTTTGGGCTATGCTGGCGATGGTACATGCCTTCGGTAGGGCCGCCCATACCAGACAGGTCAAAACAGCAGGGTTGGATACAATAAATCTATGGGCAGGATGAGCTCATTAGCCTCCTGGCAGTCATCCTAGGAGAAGGACAACTCTAATCTCAAACCCGGGCAGATGGAGCTCGCTTAGCCCTGTAAGGCCATCCATCTAAGACAAGGTCACTCTAACCAAACCTACGTCCTGAGGATCTCGCTGCCACCGTCCAAGCTCGCTCGGCCCTGGCAGATGAACCTCAGGATTAAAGGGTGGGTTCAGTTCTGCGCATACTGCATCTCACCTAAAAATCCATTGCGCAGGCTTGAAGGCTTTACCCACATGCAAAAAGTCCTGTAGCGACGGGCGAGGGTCGAAACGGCAGGTGAAAGATGCACTGGGAGCCGCAGACCCAACCCTGCATGCAGGCGGTTCAGGATATTGGTCATTTGAGACTGACCGGAGATGACAGTCTCTTGGGGCAGCACCCTGAACGACCAAGCAGCCTTTTCAAGGACAGCACTGCTTGCTCCACTCAGAGAGGGGCCTAGAAAAGGTGGCCTAAACAAAGCTCATCTCCACTTTCACCCGGTTGGTTAACCGCAGGCCAACGGGCATCTTCTTCCAATGCGGTCGCACAAAGAGCAAAAGACAAAGGCATGCACCTGCCTCCAAAGGTGTACCTAAATTAACTATAGCATGTTGGAACATCAGAACGTCCTGAGAGGCGTTCTGCCCTAATTGCCCATGAACTGGCTCATCTCAACATCAACATAGCTGCCCTCAGTGAAGTTCGCCTTCACGAGGAAGGAAGACTCAGAGAACATGGCGCTGGTTACACACTCTTCTGGTCAGGTAAGCCCAGAACCGAAAAACATCTCTCAGGTGTCGGCTTCATGATCAAAAACTCTATTCTTCCCAAACTCGAAAATCTGCCAACAGGTCACTCCGACCGCATTATCTCCCTACACCTTCCACTCCACAACAACCAACACGTCGTCCTCTTTAGTATATATGCCCCAACTCTCCAAGCTGACCCCGCCGAAAAGGACAAATTTTACGCTGACCTGCGCCACCTTACCCAAAAAGTGCCCGCAGATGATAAGATCATTATCCTTGGTGATTTCAACACCAGAGTAGGTAAGAATTTTGATGCCTGGAAAGGAATATTAGGCAAGCATGGTGTTGGAAACTGCAATGATAATGGTCGACTCCTGCTAGAATTCTGTTCAGAGCAACAGCTCACCATCACTAATACTATCTTTCAGCAGAAAGATAGTCTGAAGACAACCTGGATGCACCCCAGATCTAAGCATTGGCATCTCATCGATTATGTCCTGGTGCGACGGAGAGATGTTTGCGATGTCCTCCATACCCGCGTGATGCCCAGTGCAGAATGCCAAACAGACCATCGGCTTGTGCGCTGCAAACTCAGCTTCAATCTTAAATTCAAACCTAAAATGGGCAACATCCCAAGGAGAAAACTCCAAGTTAACAATCTCCAATCAACCACAGTAAGAGAGAGATTCCAGGCAAACCTTCAAACTAGGCTTGAAAACCGTTCCACAGATTCTGGAGATTCCTCTCCTGAAACTACCTGGCAGCATATTAAAAACAGCATCCTGCAATCCTCCGAAGAATCCTTAGGGTTCTCCCTCAAGAAGAACAAGGACTGGTTTGACGAAAACAATCAAGAAATCCAGGACTTGTTGAGGAAGAAGAGAACTGCCCACCAAGCACACCTTGCACTGCCATCCTGTCATGCAAGAAAAACAGCCTTTCGTCTCGCATGCAGCAAGCTCCAACAGAAACTCCGTGACATCCAGAACAAGTGGTGGATCGATCTAGCTGAAAAAACTCAATTATGCGCAGATACAGGTGATCACAAAGGTTTCTATGAAGCCTTGAAGACAGCATATGGGCCTACATACCAGGTACAAAGCCCTCTACTCAGCGCTGATGGTCAAACCCTTCTAACAGATAAAACCTCCATTCTGAATCGATGGTCTGAACACTTTCAGATTCTTTTCAGTACCAACCGTGTGGTCCAAGACTCAGCAATTCAGTCCATCACACAACAACCAGTAAAGTATGAGTTGGATACTGCCCCTACTTTAGGAGAAACCCTCAAGGCCATACAGCAGGTAAAAATTGGCAAGGCAGCGGGGGTTGATGGAATTCCACCTGAAGTCTGGAAACATGGGGGCCTTGCGCTCCACACCAAATTTCACGAGTTTGTGGTGTGCTGTTGGGAGCTCGGTGAACTACCATCAGACCTTCGTGATGCTGTCATCATCACTATGTATAAGAAGAAAGGTATTAAATCTGACTGCTCAAACTACCGTGGTATTACTCTGCTCTCCATTGCTGGCAAAATCCTGGCAAGAATACTCTTGAACAGACTAATACCCACTATAGCAGAAGGGATCCTACCTGAAAGTCAGTGTGGTTTCAGAGCCAACAGAAGCACCACAGACATGGTATTTGTTCTCAGACAACTGCAAGAGAAATGTAGGGAACAGAACAAAGGTCTTTATGTAACCTTTGTCGACCTCACCAAGGCTTTTGATACTGTGAGCAGAAAAGGTCTGTGGCAGATTTTGGAACGTTTAGGTTGTCCCCCCAAGTTCCTTAAAATGATCATCTCACTTCACAAGGATCGGTACGGCCAAGTCAGGAATGGCAACACACTTTCTGAGCCCTTTTTAATTAAGAATGGTGTGAAACAAGGCTGCGTTCTCGCTCCTACCTTGTTCACAGTCTTTTTTAGCATGATGCTCCAAAGGGCCACAACAGACCTCGATGATCAGGACGGTATCTACATTCGATACCGTACTGATGGAAGTCTATTCAATCTAAGGCGACTGAAGGCCCACACCAAGACCTTAAACCATCTTGTCCAGGAGCTGCTCTATGCTGATGACGCTGCCCTTGTTGCCCACACAGAAGCAGCTCTGCAGCGTTTAACATCCTGCTTTGCAGAGGCTGCTGAGCTCTTTGGGCTGGAAGTCAGCTTAAAGAAGACACAAGTTCTCCATCAACCTGCACCTCAGGAAGTCTTCCATCATCCCCATATCACCATTGGTCAATCAGAGCTCAAATCAGTCCAGCAGTTTAATTACCTGGGCAGCCTCATCTCCTCAGATGGTAAGATTGACGGGGAGACAGACAACAGGTTGGCAAAGGCATACAGTGCCTTTGGAAAGCTTCATAAAAGAGTTTGGCGTAATAAACACTTGAAGAAAAGTACCAAGATCAGTGTTTACAGAGCCATAGTGCTGTCTACTCTCTTGTATGGTTCCAAATCCTGGGTCATCTACCGCCACCACCTGCGTCTCCTCGAACGCTTCCATCAGCACTGCCTCCGTACAATCTTAAACATCCACTGGTCAGATTTTGTGACCAATACATCTGTACTAGAGCAAGCAGCAGTCACAAGTGTAGAGGCCATGCTGATGAGAACACAGCTGCGCTGGGCAGGGCACGTCTCCAGGATGAAGGACCAACCACCCCCTCCCTAAGATCCTGCTCTATGGTGAACTTACCACTGGCTGCCGCAAGAGAGGAGCCCCGAAGAAAAGATTCAAGGACTCCCTGAAACAACATCTCAGCCTTGGCCATATTGATCACCAGAACTGGTCTACTCTGGCCTCCAATCGGGAGGCCTGGAGACACACCATCTATAACGCAGCTGTCTCCTTCGAGAACACACGCAGGATCACTCTCGAGGAGAAAAGGCAACGCAGGAAGAACCGTGTCTTGCAAAATACACCATCTAAGGAGTCTTTCTGCTGCGCCTTTTGCAATTGGATATGTCTGTCACGTATTGGCCTCATAAGTCACCAACGTACCTGTATCAAATGTGGATAAAGCCTTCCCAAATCTTCGTTCGTGAAGCCCAGCCATGATAAGGTCTGAATTTCCTGGATTCTGAGACATTTTTGCACAGTTCATATCACGCTGTATATTTGAAATCCAAAATTGTGGATCCTGCCTTAGATATTATTGTAGGCTATGTCTGTGGACTGTTATTTCTCTTTGACACATTTTTTGAGGAGGACAGGTTGAAAAAGCATTGCAAGTCATGCTTCAGAAAAACTAGTTATAAGGACATAGAAAGTGTTGAGAGTAGGAAATCGACCTTTCTTTGCATTCTAACTCCTATCAGTCTGGTACTGCATAGAAAGAAAAAAGAAATTACTTCCTTTTTTTGCTGATTCAACATGCACTCAGCAATGCTGACACAGCGCCAAAATGAGCTCCTAAATGTAGGATAAGTTTCTCTCCTAACAAAGAGGATTTCAGTTGAAAAGGAATGTTTTCCCATAACCCTTCATTCAAAGAAGTCTAACTCATTAAATAGGTTCACGTGCAATGATGTCTGACAAGATTCTCCTTGTAGTTCCAGCTCAGGAAAGATGCAGTGCAGAATGCATCAATAATTTGTTCTTTAACTATAGGCCATCACCTAAGATAAAAGTCTTGGCATTTGGGAAAGATATATAAGTGGATCAAAATCCTCAGATGGATCACCAGTCACAGTAATGTCAATTTGAGAGTTATTCATGTGTTGGTTGCAGTCAGTTTCTGAATAAAAGGTCCTTCTAAGATTGACCTGTATGTCCCTTTCCCCTTAACAATACAAAGGCACAATTTCTTTTACATTGCACTCCCTAATTCCCTATTTAGAAGCTTAGGTTATATAGAAAAGGCAGTCTATGATAAATTGCTCAATCCTTTGTTCTTCTCTCAAATGACCTTTAATCAGTTCTTGAGGTGGTTTTTTCTGTGAGTTAGATTTCACATATAAAGAGGGTCTTTTAAAATCTCTTTTGTTGGATACTGTTATCAGGGGCTGCACTATCACTTTTGACCCTGTATTGGTTTGTCTTCTCAGTAAAAAAGGGTCTCAAACTCCTTTCAAATCTTTTATATCTTAAATATGTGGTAGATGGGAGAATTTGTGAATTAAAAGTGACAAAACTTATTCAACATAAGTGTGGAGTCCAATGCATGAAACAAAATTTGTCAGAAATTAAAGTATGAATATATACTTCTATTGCCAAAAGCCAAGACTCAGTACATGACTCTCTAACATTAGCATTAAGTATTAATTTATGCAGACCTATTCAGCAAAAAATCTGAACATTTTCATTAGCCATGGACAGAATCCTTAATGCTGACTATGCTGCCAATGCACATGAAACCAAATAAAATTCTGTCTCATGTAACTCTGTCTATTTTGACTTAAATAAAACACGAGAAACTAATTAATTTAAGTTTTGTATCCTTATATATTGACACTGTGCCCTGCTCACCCTGCTTGAGACAACACTTCAGGGGTTTATTTTTGGTTTTGGCAAGATCACCAAACATTTTCCCCTCATTAATTTCCCATCTCAGATTAAAAAATTATGGTGACCAATAAAGTTGAAGAATGTTCCTCAGAGCATGATAGTAAAACAACACAGCACTTTCTCCCAAATTGCTTTAAAAACACTAAAGCCTGGAATTTGGCTGTTGCTGAACACTCACATTTCATTGGTACAAAGGCTGAAAAAGTAGCTGACTCGTCATAGCCTTATTTTAGTTTAATACTTGAACAGTTTTGCTGGGCCAGAATCATTTTGGCATTAAGATAAGATCAAGAAAAGATCCAGTTGTGTAACTACATTTGCCAGTTAAAAATTATCTACTTTGAGCAAACTCTCTATCTGACTCTTTCTCTGTACTCAGGATGGAGAGTTAATTTAGGAAGTCAGAATCATGGAGTCATAGAACCCTCCCTGCAACAAACATGGGCATCTTCAACTAGATCAGGCTGCTCAGAGCCCTGTCTCACCTGACCGTGAGTGGGACATCTCTGTAGGAGTCTCATACAATTCATACAATCCTCTGAGCCTCATCAGAGACACAGCAGCTATGGAAAAGTTGTAGGAAAAGAAATTCCATTTGTCAGTAATGGAAGATGAACCTGTGTTATCCTGTTATTCCATTTTATCATAACGTGGCACACATAAATGAGTGTTAAAAGAGGAGCAAGGGGGATAGCAAATGGAAAACACATGTGGAATGGAATCATAGATGAATAAAATCATAGAACCCTAGAATTATAGGATCATAATATTACAGTTTGGAAGGAACCTTTAAAGGTCATGTAGTAAACAACAGCATGCAATGAGCAGCAATACCTTCAGCCGGGTCAGACAGCTCGGAGACCCATCCAACCTGACCTTGATCAAATGTTTCTACAGATGAGACATCTGCCATTGCTCTGGGTAACCTGCTTTGGTGTTTTCCCACCGTCACCATAAACAGGTTATTCCTTTTAACTAGTCTAGCCCTACCTTATTTTACTTTAAAATCATTGCTCCTTGTCCTATCACACTAGGCTCTACTAAAAAGTCTGTTCCTGTCTTACATATAAGTCCCCTTGAAGTATTAAAAGGTCACAGCAAAGTCTCCCAGAGCCTCCTGCAGGCTAAGCAATCCCAGCTCTCTCGGCTGGCTCATGTCCAGCTTTTCATCCACCAGGATCCCTGAGTCCTTCTCCAGTTCTTCCTCCACAGGGATTTCAATTCCTTCACCCCCCAAATTGTGTTGATACTGGGATTGCTCCAGCCCAAGAACAGGGTCACTTCCTGAGCCTGTCCAGATCCCTCTGAATGGCATCCCGGTGCTCAAGGGTACAACGAAAGACTTGAACAACTGTCCTCCAAAGCACAACACCAAAACTGTCCCCTGTGATTACTGTAATTCAGAATCTTACAACACATCTTAAAGGTAGAACGGCATCTGGTAGAAGAGAAATGAGACAAAGAGAGGACAAAAATTTAAATTACTGGGTCTAATACCCTCATCTGAGCCCATACTTATCAATACCTGGTAAGATTTAAATGCAGTTAATTACTCTTATTACAGTTAAGGTATGATTCTATAGCTGTCCAGTCAGATGGAACATTAGTTTAATACAATCCAATTGAATAACATGCAACAAATGAAAAGTCAAAATTGTAAACTCAGATAATTCTTTACACAAATATTGAGAATAATTTTTTACATAAAAAGGTAAGGAAAGAGATGAACCGCAGATAAAACACTGAATTTTGGGAGTCTACAAATTAAATGCAGGAGGTATGGAGGAGGTAAATACTTTCAAGTAAAAAGAATAGCAGGTGACTTAATGAAGATCACAAACAGAACCTGAAGATCAGCTTAATGTTATGATCGTTTGCAATTCGAATTACCTTATGATTCAGACATGAAGTCTCAAGAATGAGAGAATCAAAACAATTCAAACAGCAATTATTGTAAAGCTCGGTGGGAAGCTGGAGTAGGACAGAAGGCCTAGTAAGATGCCAGCATTCCACAAGAAAAGATACCAATCATAAATTTGTGTGATAAAGCACAAAGAAGGTTCCTTTAAAGTTAAATAACGACATTGCTAAAGGAAGAAGAGAGTAATTTAATGGATGATTTAATGCTGGAATAATAAAAGAAAATAGTCATATTCTAGTCAGATGTTGTGGAAAACATGAATTGTGAAGCAGCTTTGAAGGAACTAGAATGAGTCAAGTGTTGCAAGTATTCCCACTGAACTGTGAAATTTGAACCTCAGCTTTTGTAAGGTAACCTTGCTGATTGAATACTCTTAAAATTAATGATTTAGGAAAACCCAATTTTGAAAAAAAAAGTCTATTCTAATGCAAGAATGATGATCACAGCACATGGAATTCTGGTTTTGATTTTCTAGGTAACATGGAAACAGACCAAGTCCTGACCAAATACTAAGTTTTTTTTCACGTGTGAGTGTTTCTTCCTCCCTGTTTTTTCCCGACCATTTCAATCTTTCTGTGTTCACGGGGTTTCGAAAATGCTCCAGTAATCTGAGATGTCTCTCTGTGACTATGCTAAGAGAAGAGAATCATATGTAAACTTTCCTATTTTTTGCTGAATTGTGTACAAGTGAGAGTTATTGAACTTCAGGCAAATTGCTAATCCTCTATGACCCTCCATTTATCCACATGTAAAATAAGCCTAATGAAAAGTCCACAAGTAGCAAGCATGGAATTTAAGCTAAGAAATAACTTATAGCTGTAGAAGAGTAAAACTGGTAAAATTAATTGAACTGCAGTGAAACTATTCCTGCTGGCAGCAGTGAAATTATTGGGTCACTAAGTTTTATACTGCTACCAGTCATACAAATGCTCCAGCTGAAGTGAATATGATGTCCCTATATTTCTTCCCAGTGAAGGGCAGTAGCACAGACAGTAACTATATTTTTGCTGTTCTTGGTAGTCATACAGCACTTCAGAAAAGGGAGAGTAAAATTTACAAATTCTGGTGAAAATGTTCTCTTAGAAGGCTGCTGGATTACCCTAGAAACAGAAGTCGCAATCCTAATTTCAGCCTGCTGAAAAGGTACAGGTGTGAATATTTTATTTAAACAATGACTTCTGACTGTATTTCTCCATTTCTGTAATCAGAAAACTCCTTTGAATTTTAAGCTTATTACTGGCAAAGAGGAAATCCATAACCCCGATGTTTAAAAGCATTGCTAAACAGTAAAGCTAATAACAAGGTGAGCAAGGAAACAACCCACAACCTTCTTATCAGTCAGTTTAATTCTACTTACTTTTCATAAAGTAACAATTTCTAGGAACTTAGTTTTGCTAATTGAGATTCCTCCCTGAGAGCAACTGCTAAACCCATTTATAAGAGAAAAATTTTAAAATATTTAAGTTATAAAGAAATTAAATATCTTATTTAATAATACTGTAATGGGATAACATAGATGAAGAAAAGGTAACAAAGAGAACTAACTGATGGAATTGCATACGTGAGGAAACAACTGTGTCCAACTTTTAGGGTTCTTGCATATTTCTGGTATATTAGTTCACATTCTGCAAATTCTAAACTACTGTTATACACTTCTATAGATATATTAATCTTTTCTTTTCATCTTTCATCTTCTATTGCCAAAATAAGGGTGTCAAGTTATATCCAGATGTTCTGCTGTTGACCTATGCAGACAAATAACAGCTCTTTACTTAAGATTTTGAGGTTGCCTCAGGGACTCATATTAAAATGAAAATACCAGAATCACAGAATTGTAAAATGGCTCAGGTTGGAAGGAACCCTCAAAGATCCTCTGGTTCAACCCCTACTTGCCATGGGCAGGGACACCTTCCGCCAGATCAGATTGCCCAAAGCTCCATCAAACTTGACTTTGTAAACTTCCAGCGCCTCCAAACACTCTCAGCATATTCTACATTCCGTTGTGAATTTTCCATTGTTTCCATGTGAACCTCAAAATCAATTTGTCAAATTACAGTGATGCCAGGGAAAGGAAAGAATTCTTGGAGCAGAATGAAGGAAATTTATAGCATTAGAAGAATTCTCAGGCTAGAAAGAGTATGAAGGAAATTCCTACAAAGAGAAATTGGAAGGAGGCAGAAGGCTGGAAGATATTAGATACTTAGGGCTTTTCTAATGATATCCAGTTATTTTTAATAATAAGCAATTAAGCCTAATAAAAAATTATTATAATTGTAATAACTGTTTCTATCGAATATAAAATTCTGTAAAAGATGCTTAAAAAAAATCTTCTCTCCTGGGGAAAAGGACTGTGTTTCACACTGAAATGTGCTAGTGAAATATGATGACAAAGTAGGGAGGGGGATGGACTTTGGAACCTGTGTTTAACATTGTTCTACTTTGCCTGACTCAATGTTTTTAGATAACTCTAAATCTTACTAAGTTTTAAGTAATTCTAACAATTTGTGCATAATTCTAAAGGCCTAACTTTGGTTCTTTAGCCCAGTGCTCAAAGCAATCACATTTGACACAGGAAATTCTCTATTCACATCCATAATTGTAATTAAGTGTGATCATGGCCTTCTTGAACTATTTCTTACCATGCTTAGTTACACATTTGTGATGAGGTCAACTCACATGGACCTGAAGAAACGACACTCTTCTTGTTCTGTGCAAAAGGCCCTATGACCTTGGCCCTTTTGACAAGAATTGGGCTTGAAAAAACAAGTCACTAATACTTGAAAGATTAGTAACAGCTTTGCTGAGACTACTTTTAGTAATCCCTTCTATTTAAACAGGTTATATTTTGTCCTTCCTGTTGCTTCCTACTGTGTCTGTCCATGCACCAGGATAAATCTCTGAAAGCTGTGACATCCATCTCCTTGCAAAATGGTCTTATCTTTCATTTTAATGATTTTCTTTAAATTTGATTAGATGACATACATGAAGAATTTTATACAGCTGAGCCCAGGAAAAGGAACTTTTTATCGTTAAGGTCTTCAGTGGCCTCCTGTACACATACAATAGACAAGACTTTAGATCTGTTAGCCAAAAGAAGGACAATGCCCTTGAATTTTCCAAGGAGATAGCAGATAATCTTTCATCCAGGAACTGGTTTTCCTTCAGTAAGTCTGACTGAAGATATTAAGAAGTTTCTTTGTCTTTTGGGGTCAAAAAAGCATCAGTAAGACCTTTGTAGAAGGTAATGCCATGGATATTTGATGGAAAGTAAGTAATTTACACACACTTGGTCTACTATTGTCAGAATATCATCTCAAGTTTCTTTGACCTCTTACTTCTGAAAATCAGCTGATGTAGGTAATGCAAATCTGAGAGTGAGTCTGCATAAGTCTGATATTACACACAGAAAATATTTTTCCTTGTTTAGGTAAAAGAAAATAAATGCAGAAAAACAAAATCATACAGGTAAATGTAAAGGAATAAAAGAATACACTTATTAAAAGCAATAAGGTTTTGCTACTGTCTCTTCAAAAGGATTAAATTGGCATAAATCCACTGATATGCAGAAGAAAAAGCACAGCACAGAAGTGACAGGATGATTATGTTACAACATTGGTCATTATGGAGTTGCAGCAGAGCTGAGGGCCTGGTGGCTGGTTAAATCAGCTTGGTACTTATTTTTACGTGTTTCCCTGCAGGCTTGTTTGGATGGCAGCAGCATGAACTCCTCTTGAATGTTCCAACCTAATAAATCATTGGAGTGCCTCTGACTTTGCCTTGACATGTTCTTCCTTTGCTTCAAACATTTCAAGGTTTTTTTTGGAATTCTGTGGGAAGCATGTTACACTGACAAATTAGATACATAAAGCTTACATTTGCGTCATCATATTGATTCACCTTGGGTTTATTTGATTTAAGAGATGACCAGATTTTCTATTTTCACACCAGGCTCTGATTTTTGTTATATTACCATTCTGAAGTACACCCTTTTGATGGAAATGTGTGATCACTGAATTGTTCCTTTGAAATTCTGGAGTGACTCTGAAGAAACTCTTGTCTGAAGCTGTGCTTACCAACCCTCAACTAATAATTGACGGTTTGTTTATGTCAATTATTTTTTATATTCCCTGGATCGCACAAAATGTACTTTTGAAGTTGTTGCAAGTGCATCATGTGCATCACTTTCAAATTCTAGTCAAGTATAGAACAAGAGGGGAGAGAGTAACAGTTTTTTCCTGCTGACATACCTTTGCTTCATTTTACTTCGTGGAAAGTTGTCCTTAGCCCCTTCTGAAGAAATTTGGTGATATCTGGAAGTGGATGTTAAATTGTGTAACAGCACAGTTTTCTTTTCTTTTTCTTTTTTTTTTTCCCAGGAGTCAACTTTTTTAGTAGATAGAGTCTGCTTTCATTTCCAATATGATGAGGAAAGAGAACCTGTAGAATGATTAAGCGTGATTTGCACATCTTTTAACAAATAAAGCACATGGTGTTTTCAGCTGCAATATGCCAACATGAATTAAGTATTCTTGAGATATATATTTGACAAGAAGATGTTATTTGTGTTTGGAGCATGTCCTTTGAATACAAAATGAATCTCTCTATGCAAGAAATATCCAACTCTTCTAAAAGACACATTTAAACTTGTTGTTTTTTTTCTGATGTATTTATTGATAGGATATTCTTTATTCTCTCTTATATCTAGTAATAAGTACTTTCAGCAATTAAGCCTTCGTTTGTACTATACTGATTGCCCTCAGACTGAATTCTGATTCCTACATAGAGGGATTTTTTTTTCACTGACTTACTTCCTGGTGTTATCAGAAAAGGGATAATAATGCTGGGTGAAAAAATATTTGGAGCCTTAGTGTCATTTATTGGTATTGTTGTGGTAACTAAAGAAGAGAACTTGGTCCTTAACATACCAAAAAGACACTGACACAAGAATCTTCCCATTTAAATTACCACATTCAACAGGTAAACAGACAGATCTGTAGAGACTCAGATTCGAGCAGGCAGCCTGGATTTCTTGTGGCAATCAGATTTTTAGCCATCAAATGTTATTGGTGTGACACAAGCAGTTGTGAGAGAACAACTTTCTGCTGGATTGAAAACATTATGTAGATCCCCTGGGTATTTGAGCCTGACCTAGCGAGGGACCTCTTTGGAGTGTGATTTGCTGTGCTTTTTACAGCAGCTGCCTTTCCTCTTTTGAAGTAGGGAAGGCTGAAAGACAGGAGGCTGGGTTTTCCTGAGTGTGGGTCTAAATAAACCTGGCTAGCTCTGAGGATAAACAACAGAAGGACAAAAGCCGGCAAAATAATAGTGAAAATATCAATGTCCTGCCATTGCCTGTGATTGAATACAAAGTCCAAA